>NC_090830.1:24738165-25102112 GCF_028021215.1 Eschrichtius robustus | reverse complement strand
ACCTCCTGTTCCATACAAGTTGCAATTTGTCCTGAGGGTGAACGGGAAGAGGGGGAACCAATGAGAGACTAGCTCTAGGTGTTGGGACAGGCACAGGTCACTCTATTTTCCCATCAGGAAGAAGAATTAACCACAGGCTCAGTCTGCCGCCCGGAAGCAGAATAGGGCCTAAAGCAATCCTGCGCTTTTGCGGCCAGCTCCCAAGAGAGCGAGTTGAAAAATGGAGCTCAGGGGCACTGCAATTCACAAACCTGCAGACTTATAAATGATAACTCTCGTCTACAAATATATTGAGGGAAGGCAACAAAGAGGATTTGAAAGCAAGGCAGAATTGCAGGAAACAGATTTCAGGAGGCAGATTCGAATCGCCTTTAAAGCACAGGAAAAGCGGCAAAACCTCGACAATGATGCCCTTGGCCAAAAAGGGCGTATGCGTTTTTTCCTGAATATATTCAGGAAAAAACGCATACGCCCTTTTTGGCCAACCAAGCAACCTGGAAAGGCAAATCAGCGCTACAAAGAAGTCTCGCTTCCCATCGGTCAAAAGGGCCATGCTGAATAAAGTGTCAAAACCAGAAATGCAGGACAGGCCACGGAGAAACGGAAGCCTTGCTACGCTGATGGGCGGGATGTAAATTGCCAACAGCCACTCTGGAGAAGTGTACGGTGTGTCCTGAAACATTTACAAAACTCAGCTTAGAGAGCATAGGGCACTTCCACTCATGGGCGTATAAATTGGGAAAACTAAAAATCAGCAAGACACAAGCACCCCAAAGTTTAGGGCTGCTCTGTTGACAAGAACCTCCACTTCGTTACACCTTAAATATCCCAGGAAAGAGAAAAATGGATAAAGAAGTTGTGGTCCTTATGTACAATGGAATATCACTCAGCCATGAAATCAACGTCATAAGGCTAGTAGCAGCATGATGAGTGGATTTAGGTACGACGATTCTAAGTCAAATAAGTCACACAGAAAAAGACACTTATCATAAGATATCACCTATAGAGGGAATGTAAAAACCGCTACCCTTGAACTGAATTACAAAACAGATCAGAGTCACACGGTTAGAAAACACACTATGGCTGCCTAACGGGAAAGGTGAGGTGGGGTGATGCATAAAACAAGGGTTTCAAATTAGCTCAGATACCGTTCCATAAACCCAGTACGTAATAGACAAGACCTACTCCTTGCTCAGGGAACTGGACACAACACCCCCTATTCACCGCCCAAGAGTATATCTGACTAGTAAGAATCTTAAAACCTATGTATTGATATCTCTCTGTAAGTGAGTCAAGTGGGTGTAAAGCTGCATAAACACAGCAGTGAAAAGCAGCTAAACCCCATTATAAAACTCAATTAATTTTAAAAACCCGTGAAACAAAGACAGTGAAAGGGAGAGAAATTCTTACAAAATTCGTTCAGGCGCTGTGATGCCACCTGGATTGACCATATCTAGACCCGCAGCTGATTGAGACATAAGGGTGGACACTCTTGGGGCTGAGGGGTTTGGTGAGGTTCGGTGAGCAAACGCAGACGCTTTAAAGTAATACTGCGTGGTACCCATCCCATGGGTCCCAAATCTCCAGGTTCAAGGGCATCTTCCTACATCGAAAACATGCATGAGAAACCCAGAAGATGGTCCACCGAGTGATCGGGAAAGGTTTCTAAAACGCACCTCATTTCTTATCTCCTTGTGCTCGGGTTCGCCATTCCAGCCGCTTTACAAGCAATCTCCCTCCTTGGAGAATCAGCACCTTTAACCTCCTGTTCCATACAGGTGGCAATTTGAACTGAGGATGAACGGGAAGACGGGGAACAAATGAGAGACTAGCTCTAGGTGTTGGGACAGGCACAGGTCACTCTATTTTCCCATCAGGAAGAAGAATTAACCACAGGCTCAGTCTGCCGCCCGGAAGCAGAATAGGGCCTAAAGCAATCCTGCGCTTTTGTGGCCAGCTCCCAAGAGAGCGAGTTGAAAAATGGAGCTCAGGGGCACTGCAATTCACAAACCTGCAGACTTATAAATGATAACTCTCGTCTACAAATATATTGAGGGAAGGCAACAAAGAGGATTTGAAAGCAAGGCAGAATTGCAGGAAACAGATTTCAGGAGGCAGATTCGAATCGCCTTTAAAGCACAGGAAAAGCGGCAAAACCTCGACAATGATGCCCTTGGCCAAAAAGGGCGTATGCGTTTTTTCCTGAATATATTCAGGAAAAAACGCATACGCCCTTTTTGGCCAACCAAGCAACCTGGAAAGGCAAATCAGCGCTACAAAGAATTTTCGCTTCCCATCGGTCAAAAGGGCCATGCTGAATAAAGTGTCAAAACCAGAAATGCAGGACAGGCCACGGAGAAACGGGAGCCTTGCTACGCTGATGGGCGGGATGTAAATTGCCAACAGCCACTCTGGAGAAGTGTACGGTGTGTCCTGAAACATTTACAAAACTCAGCTTAGAGAGCATAGGGCACTTCCACTCATGGGCGTATAAATTGGGAAAACTAAAAATCAGCAAGACACAAGCACCCCAAAGTTTAGGGCTGCTCTGTTGACAAGAACCTCCACTTCGTTACACCTTAAATATCCCAGGAAAGAGAAAAATGGATAAAGAAGTTGTGGTCCTTATGTACAATGGAATATCACTCAGCCATGAAATCAACGTCATAAGGCTAGTAGCAGCATGATGAGTGGATTTAGGTACGACGATTCTAAGTGAAATAAGTCACACAGAAAAAGACACTTATCATAAGATATCACTTATAGAGGGAATGTAAAAACCGCTACCCTTGAACTGAATTACAAAACAGAACAGAGTCACACGGTTAGAAAACACACTATGGCTGCCTAACGGGAAAGGTGAGGTGGGGTGATGCATAAAGCAAGGGTTTCAAATTAGCTCAGATACCGTTCCATAAACCCAATATGTAATAGACAAGACCTACTCCTTACTCAGGGAACTGGACTCAACACCCCCTATTCACCGCCCAAGAATATATCTGACTAGTAAGAATCTTAAAACTTATGTATTGATATCTCTCTGTAAGTGAGTCAAGTGGGTGTAAAGCTGCATAAACACAGCAGTGAAAAACAGCTAAACCCCATTATAAAACTCAATTAATTTTAAAAACCCGTGAAACAAAGACAGTGAAAGAGAGAGAAATTCTTACAAAATTCGTTCAGGGGCTGTGATGCCACCTGGATTGACCATATTTAGACCTGCACCTGATTGAGACATAAGGGTGGACAGTCTTGGGGCTGAGAGGTTTGGTGAGGTTGGGTGAGCAAACGCAGACGCTTTAAAGTAATACTGCGTGGTACCCATCCCATGGGTCCCAAATCTCCAGGTTCAAGGGCATCTTCCTACATCGAAAACATGCATGAGAAACCCAGAAGATGGTCCACCGAGTGATTGGGAAAGGTTTCTAAAACGCACCTCATTTCTCATCTCCTTGTGCTCGGGTTCGCCATTCCAGCCGCTTTACTAGCAATCTCCCTCCTTGGAGAATCAGCACCTTTAACCTCCTGTTCCATACAGGTTGCAATTTGTCCTGAGGGTGAACGGGAAGAGGGGGAACCAATGAGAGACTAGCTCTAGGTGTTGGGACAGGCACAGGTCACTCTATTTTCCCATCAGGAAGAAGAATTAACCACAGGCTCAGTCTGCCGCCCGGAAGCAGAATAGGGCCTAAAGCAATCCTGGGCTTTTGCGGCCAGCTCCCAAGAGAGCGAGTTGAAAAATGGAGCTCAGGGGCACTGCAATTCACAAACCTGCAGACTTATAAATGATAACTCTCGTCTACAAATATATTGAGGGAAGGCAACAAAGAGGATTTGAAAGCAAGGCAGAATTGCAGGAAACAGATTTCAGGAGGCAGATTCGAATCGCCTTTAAAGCACAGGAAAAGCGGCAAAACCTCGACAATGATCCCCTTGGCCAAAAAGGGCGTATGCGTTTTTTCCTGAATATATTCAGGAAAAAACGCATACGCCCTTTTTGGCCAACCAAGCAACCTGGAAAGGCAAATCAGCGCTACAAAGAAGTCTCGCTTCCCATCGGTCAAAAGGGCCATGCTGAATAAAGTGTCAAAACCAGAAATGCAGGACAGGCCACGGAGAAACGGAAGCCTTGCTACGCTGATGGGCGGGATGTAAATTGCCAACAGCCACTCTGGAGAAGTGTACGGTGTGTCCTGAAACATTTACAAAACTCAGCTTAGAGAGCATAGGGCACTTCCACTCATGGGCGTATAAATTGGGAAAACTAAAAATCAGCAAGACACAAGCACCCCAAAGTTTAGGGCTGCTCTGTTGACAAGAACCTCCACTTCGTTACACCTTAAATATCCCAGGAAAGAGAAAAATGGATAAAGAAGTTGTGGTCCTTATGTACAATGGAATATCACTCAGCCATGAAATCAACGTCATAAGGCTAGTAGCAGCATGATGAGTGGATTTAGGTATGACGATTCTAAGTCAAATAAGTCACACAGAAAAAGACACTTATCATAAGATATCACCTATAGAGGGAATGTAAAAACCGCTACCCTTGAACTGAATTACAAAACAGAACAGAGTCACACGGTTAGAAAACACACTATGGCTGCCTAACGGGAAAGGTGAGGTGGGGTGATGCATAAAACAAGGGTTTCAAATTAGCTCAGATACCGTTCCATAAACCCAGTACGTAATAGACAAGACCTACTCCTTGCTCAGGGAACTGGACACAACACCCCCTATTCACCGCCCAAGAGTATATCTGACTAGTAAGAATCTTAAAACCTATGTATTGATATCTCTCTGTAAGTGAGTCAAGTGGGTGTAAAGCTGCATAAACACAGCAGTGAAAAGCAGCTAAACCCCATTATAAAACTCAATTAATTTTAAAAACCCGTGAAACAAAGACAGTGAAAGGGAGAGAAATTCTTACAAAATTCGTTCAGGCGCTGTGATGCCACCTGGATTGACCATATCTAGACCCGCAGCTGATTGAGACATAAGGGTGGACACTCTTGGGGCTGAGGGGTTTGGTGAGGTTCGGTGAGCAAACGCAGACGCTTTAAAGTAATACTGCGTGGTACCCATCCCATGGGTCCCAAATCTCCAGGTTCAAGGGCATCTTCCTACATCGAAAACATGCATGAGAAACCCAGAAGATGGTCCACCGAGTGATCGGGAAAGGTTTCTAAAACGCACCTCATTTCTCATCTCCTTGTGCTCGGGTTCGCCATTCCAGCCGCTTTACTAGCAATCTCCCTCCTTGGAGAATCAGCACCTTTAACCTCCTGTTCCATACAGGTTGCAATTTGTCCTGAGGGTGAACGGGAAGAGGGGGAACCAATGAGAGACTAGCTCTAGGTGTTGGGACAGGCACAGGTCACTCTATTTTCCCATCAGGAAGAAGAATTAACCACAGGCTCAGTCTGCCGCCCGGAAGCAGAATAGGGCCTAAAGCAATCCTGGGCTTTTGTGGCCAGCTCCCAAGAGAGCGAGTTGAAAAATGGAGCTCAGGGGCACTGCAATTCACAAACCTGCAGACTTATAAATGATAACTCTCGTCTACAAATATATTGAGGGAAGGCAACCAAGAGGATTTGAAAGCAAGGCAGAATTGCAGGAAACAGATTTCAGGAGGAAGATTCGAATCGCCTTTAAAGCACAGGAAAAGCGGCAAAACCTCGACAATGATGCCCTTGGCCAAAAAGGGCGTATGCGTTTTTTCCTGAATATATTCAGGAAAAAACGCATACGCCCTTTTTGGCCAACCAAGCAACCTGGAAAGGCAAATCAGCGCTACAAAGAATTTTCGCTTCCCATCGGTCAAAAGGGCCATGCTGAATAAAGTGTCAAAACCAGAAATGCAGGACAGGCCACGGAGAAACGGGAGCCTTGCTACGCTGATGGGCGGGATGTAAATTGCCAACAGCCACTCTGGAGAAATGTACGGTGTGTCCTGAAACATTTACAAAACTCAGCTTAGAGAGCATAGGGCACTTCCACTCATGGGCGTATAAATTGGGAAAACTAAAAATCAGCAAGACACAAGCACCCCAAAGTTTAGGGCTGCTCTGTTGACAAGAACCTCCACTTCGTTACACCTTAAATATCCCAGGAAAGAGAAAAATGGATAAAGAAGTTGTGGTCCTTATGTACAATGGAATATCACTCAGCCATGAAATCAACGTCATAAGGCTAGTAGCAGCATGATGAGTGGATTTAGGTACGACGATTCTAAGTGAAATAAGTCACACAGAAAAAGACACTTATCATAAGATATCACTTATAGAGGGAATGTAAAAACCGCTACCCTTGAACTGAATTACAAAACAGAACAGAGTCACACGGTTAGAAAACACACTATGGCTGCCTAACGGGAAAGGTGAGGTGGGGTGATGCATAAAGCAAGGGTTTCAAATTAGCTCAGATACCGTTCCATAAACCCAATATGTAATAGACAAGACCTACTCCTTACTCAGGGAACTGGACTCAACACCCCCTATTCACCGCCCAAGAATATATCTGACTAGTAAGAATCTTAAAACTTATGTATTGATATCTCTCTGTAAGTGAGTCAAGTGGGTGTAAAGCTGCATAAACACAGCAGTGAAAAACAGCTAAACCCCATTATAAAACTCAATTAATTTTAAAAACCCGTGAAACAAAGACAGTGAAAGAGAGAGAAATTCTTACAAAATTCGTTCAGGGGCTGTGATGCCACCTGGATTGACCATATTTAGACCTGCACCTGATTGAGACATAAGGGTGGACAGTCTTGGGGCTGAGAGGTTTGGTGAGGTTGGGTGAGCAAACGCAGACGCTTTAAAGTAATACTGCGTGGTACCCATCCCATGGGTCCCAAATCTCCAGGTTCAAGGGCATCTTCCTACATCGAAAACATGCATGAGAAACCCAGAAGATGGTCCACCGAGTGATCGGGAAAGGTTTCTAAAACGCACCTCATTTCTCATCTCCTTGTGCTCGGGTTCGCCATTCCAGCCGCTTTACTAGCAATCTCCCTCCTTGGAGAATCAGCACCTTTAACCTCCTGTTCCATACAGGTGGCAATTTGAACTGAGGATGAACAGGAAGACGGGGAACCAATGAGAGACTAGCTCTAGGTGTTGGGACAGGCACAGGTCACTCTATTTTCCCATCAGGAAGAAGAATTAACCACAGGCTCAGTCTGCCGCCCGGAAGCAGAATAGGGCCTAAAGCAATCCTGCGCTTTTGCGGCCAGCTCCCAAGAGAGCGAGTTGAAAAATGGAGCTCAGGGGCACTGCAATTCACAAACCTGCAGACTTATAAATGATAACTCTCGTCTACAAATATATTGAGGGAAGGCAACCAAGAGGATTTGAAAGCAAGGCAGAATTGCAGGAAACAGATTTCAGGAGGCAGATTCGAATCGCCTTTAAAGCACAGGAAAAGCGGCAAAACCTCGACAATGATGCCCTTGGCCAAAAAGGGCGTATGCGTTTTTTCCTGAATATATTCAGGAAAAAACGCATACGCCCTTTTTGGCCAACCAAGCAACCTGGAAAGGCAAATCAGCGCTACAAAGAATTTTCGCTTCCCATCGGTCAAAAGGGCCATGCTGAATAAAGTGTCAAAACCAGAAATGCAGGACAGGCCACGGAGAAACGGGAGCCTTGCTACGCTGATGGGCGGGATGTAAATTGCCAACAGCCACTCTGGAGAAGTGTACGGTGTGTCCTGAAACATTTACAAAACTCAGCTTAGAGAGCATAGGGCACTTCCACTCATGGGCGTATAAATTGGGAAAACTAAAAATCAGCAAGACACAAGCACCCCAAAGTTTAGGGCTGCTCTGTTGACAAGAACCTCCACTTCGTTACACCTTAAATATCCCAGGAAAGAGAAAAATGGATAAAGAAGTTGTGGTCCTTATGTACAATGGAATATCACTCAGCCATGAAATCAACGTCATAAGGCTAGTAGCAGCATGATGAGTGGATTTAGGTACGACGATTCTAAGTGAAATAAGTCACACAGAAAAAGACACTTATCATAAGATATCACTTATAGAGGGAATGTAAAAACCGCTACCCTTGAACTGAATTACAAAACAGAACAGAGTCACACGGTTAGAAAACACACTATGGCTGCCTAACGGGAAAGGTGAGGTGGGGTGATGCATAAAGCAAGGGTTTCAAATTAGCTCAGATACCGTTCCATAAACCCAATATGTAATAGACAAGACCTACTCCTTACTCAGGGAACTGGACTCAACACCCCCTATTCACCGCCCAAGAATATATCTGACTAGTAAGAATCTTATAACTTATGTATTGATATCTCTCTGTAAGTGAGTCAAGTGGGTGTAAAGCTGCATAAACACAGCAGTGAAAAACAGCTAAACCCCATTATAAAACTCAATTAATTTTAAAAACCCGTGAAACAAAGACAGTGAAAGAGAGAGAAATTCTTACAAAATTCGTTCAGGGGCTGTGATGCCACCTGGATTGACCATATTTAGACCTGCACCTGATTGAGACATAAGGGTGGACAGTCTTGGGGCTGAGAGGTTTGGTGAGGTTGGGTGAGCAAACGCAGACGCTTTAAAGTAATACTGCGTGGTACCCATCCCATGGGTCCCAAATCTCCAGGTTCAAGGGCATCTTCCTACATCGAAAACATGCATGAGAAACCCAGAAGATGGTCCACCGAGTGATCGGGAAAGGTTTCTAAAACGCACCTCATTTCTCATCTCCTTGTGCTCGGGTTCGCCATTCCAGCCGCTTTACTAGCAATCTCCCTCCTTGGAGAATCAGCACCTTTAACCTCCTGTTCCATACAGGTTGCAATTTGTCCTGAGGGTGAACGGGAAGAGGGGGAACCAATGAGAGACTAGCTCTAGGTGTTGGGACAGGCACAGGTCACTCTATTTTCCCATCAGGAAGAAGAATTAACCACAGGCTCAGTCTGCCGCCCGGAAGCAGAATAGGGCCTAAAGCAATCCTGGGCTTTTGCGGCCAGCTCCCAAGAGAGCGAGTTGAAAAATGGAGCTCAGGGGCACTGCAATTCACAAACCTGCAGACTTATAAATGATAACTCTCGTCTACAAATATATTGAGGGAAGGCAACAAAGAGGATTTGAAAGCAAGGCAGAATTGCAGGAAACAGATTTCAGGAGGCAGATTCGAATCGCCTTTAAAGCACAGGAAAAGCGGCAAAACCTCGACAATGATGCCCTTGGCCAAAAAGGGCGTATGCGTTTTTTCCTGAATATATTCAGGAAAAAACGCATACGCCCTTTTTGGCCAACCAAGCAACCTGGAAAGGCAAATCAGCGCTACAAAGAAGTCTCGCTTCCCATCGGTCAAAAGGGCCATGCTGAATAAAGTGTCAAAACCAGAAATGCAGGACAGGCCACGGAGAAACGGAAGCCTTGCTACGCTGATGGGCGGGATGTAAATTGCCAACAGCCACTCTGGAGAAGTGTACGGTGTGTCCTGAAACATTTACAAAACTCAGCTTAGAGAGCATAGGGCACTTCCACTCATGGGCGTATAAATTGGGAAAACTAAAAATCAGCAAGACACAAGCACCCCAAAGTTTAGGGCTGCTCTGTTGACAAGAACCTCCACTTCGTTACACCTTAAATATCCCAGGAAAGAGAAAAATGGATAAAGAAGTTGTGGTCCTTATGTACAATGGAATATCACTCAGCCATGAAATCAACGTCATAAGGCTAGTAGCAGCATGATGAGTGGATTTAGGTATGACGATTCTAAGTCAAATAAGTCACACAGAAAAAGACACTTATCATAAGATATCACCTATAGAGGGAATGTAAAAACCGCTACCCTTGAACTGAATTACAAAACAGAACAGAGTCACACGGTTAGAAAACACACTATGGCTGCCTAACGGGAAAGGTGAGGTGGGGTGATGCATAAAACAAGGGTTTCAAATTAGCTCAGATACCGTTCCATAAACCCAGTACGTAATAGACAAGACCTACTCCTTGCTCAGGGAACTGGACACAACACCCCCTATTCACCGCCCAAGAGTATATCTGACTAGTAAGAATCTTAAAACCTATGTATTGATATCTCTCTGTAAGTGAGTCAAGTGGGTGTAAAGCTGCATAAACACAGCAGTGAAAAGCAGCTAAACCCCATTATAAAACTCAATTAATTTTAAAAACCCGTGAAACAAAGACAGTGAAAGGGAGAGAAATTCTTACAAAATTCGTTCAGGCGCTGTGATGCCACCTGGATTGACCATATCTAGACCCGCAGCTGATTGAGACATAAGGGTGGACACTCTTGGGGCTGAGGGGTTTGGTGAGGTTGGGTGAGCAAACGCAGACGCTTTAAAGTAATACTGCGTGGTACCCATCCCATGGGTCCCAAATCTCCAGGTTCAAGGGCATCTTCCTACATCGAAAACATGCATGAGAAACCCAGAAGATGGTCCACCGAGTGATCGGGAAAGGTTTCTAAAACGCACCTCATTTCTCATCTCCTTGTGCTCGGGTTCGCCATTCCAGCCGCTTTACTAGCAATCTCCCTCCTTGGAGAATCAGCACCTTTAACCTCCTGTTCCATACAGGTTGCAATTTGTCCTGAGGGTGAACGGGAAGAGGGGGAACCAATGAGAGACTAGCTCTAGGTGTTGGGACAGGCACAGGTCACTCTATTTTCCCATCAGGAAGAAGAATTAACCACAGGCTCAGTCTGCCGCCCGGAAGCAGAATAGGGCCTAAAGCAATCCTGCGCTTTTGCGGCCAGCTCCCAAGAGAGCGAGTTGAAAAATGGAGCTCAGGGGCACTGCAATTCACAAACCTGCAGACTTATAAATGATAACTCTCGTCTACAAATATATTGAGGGAAGGCAACCAAGAGGATTTGAAAGCAAGGCAGAATTGCAGGAAACAGATTTCAGGAGGCAGATTCGAATCGCCTTTAAAGCACAGGAAAAGCGGCAAAACCTCGACAATGATGCCCTTGGCCAAAAAGGGCGTATGCGTTTTTTCCTGAATATATTCAGGAAAAAACGCATACGCCCTTTTTGGCCAACCAAGCAACCTGGAAAGGCAAATCAGCGCTACAAAGAAGTCTCGCTTCCCATCGGTCAAAAGGGCCATGCTGAATAAAGTGTCAAAACCAGAAATGCAGGACAGGCCACGGAGAAACGGGAGCCTTGCTACGCTGATGGGCGGGATGTAAATTGCCAACAGCCACTCTGGAGAAGTGTACGGTGTGTCCTGAAACATTTACAAAACTCAGCTTAGAGAGCATAGGGCACTTCCACTCATGGGCGTATAAATTGGGAAAACTAAAAATCAGCAAGACACAAGCACCCCAAAGTTTAGGGCTGCTCTGTTGACAAGAACCTCCACTTCGTTACACCTTAAATATCCCAGGAAAGAGAAAAATGGATAAAGAAGTTGTGGTCCTTATGTACAATGGAATATCACTCAGCCATGAAATCAACGTCATAAGGCTAGTAGCAGCATGATGAGTGGATTTAGGTACGACGATTCTAAGTGAAATAAGTCACACAGAAAAAGACACTTATCATAAGATATCACCTATAGAGGGAATGTAAAAACCGCTACCCTTGAACTCAATTACAAAACAGAACAGAGTCACACGGTTAGAAAACACACTATGGCTGCCTAACGGGAAAGGTGAGGTGGGGTGATGCATAAAACAAGGGTTTCAAATTAGCTCAGATACCGTTCCATAAACCCAATACGTAATAGACAAGACCTACTCCTTGCTCAGGGAACTGGACTCAACACCCCCTATTCACCGCCCAAGAGTATATCTGACTAGTAAGAATCTTAAAACTTATGTATTGATATCTCTCTGTAAGTGAGTCAAGTGGGTGTAAAGCTGCATAAACACAGCAGTGAAAAACAGCTAAACCCCATTATAAAACTCAATTAATTTTAAAAACCCGTGAAACAAAGACAGTGAAAGGGAGAGAAATTCTTACAAAATTCGTTCAGGCGCTGTGATGCCACCTGGATTGACCATATCTAGACCCGCAGCTGATTGAGACATAAGGGTGGACACTCTTGGGGCTGAGGGGTTTGGTGAGGTTCGGTGAGCAAACGCAGACGCTTTAAAGTAATACTGCGTGGTACCCATCCCATGGGTCCCAAATCTCCAGGTTCAAGGGCATCTTCCTACATCAAAAACATGCATGAGAATCCCAGAAGATGGTCCACCGAGTAATCGGGAAAGGTTTCTAAAACGCACCTCATTTCTCATCTCCTTGTGCTCGGGTTCGCCATTCCAGCCGCTTTACTAGCAATCTCCCTCCTTGGAGAATCAGCACCTTTAACCTCCTGTTCCATACAGGTTGCAATTTGTCCTGAGGGTGAACGGGAAGAGGGGGAACCAATGAGAGACTAGCTCTAGGTGTTGGGACAGGCACAGGTCACTCTATTTTCCCATCAGGAAGAAGAATTAACCACAGGCTCAGTCTGCCGCCCGGAAGCAGAATAGGGCCTAAAGCAATCCTGCGCTTTTGCGGCCAGCTCCCAAGAGAGCGAGTTGAAAAATGGAGCTCAGGGGCACTGCAATTCACAAACCTGCAGACTTATAAATGATAACTCTCGTCTACAAATATATTTAGGGAAGGCAACAAAGAGGATTTGAAAGCAAGGCAGAATTGCAGGAAACAGATTTCAGGAGGCAGATTCGAATCGCCTTTAAAGCACAGGAAAAGCGGCAAAACCTCGACAATGATGCCCTTGGCCAAAAAGGGCGTATGCGTTTTTTCCTGAATATATTCAGGAAAAAACGCATACGCCCTTTTTGGCCAACCAAGCAACCTGGAAAGGCAAATCAGCGCTACAAAGAAGTCTCGCTTCCCATCGGTCAAAAGGGCCATGCTGAATAAAGTGTCAAAACCAGAAATGCAGGACAGTCCACGGAGAAACGGAAGCCTTGCTACGCTGATGGGCGGGATGTAAATTGCCAACAGCCACCTTGGAGAAGTGTACGGTGTGTCCTGAAACATTTACAAAACTCAGCTTAGAGAGCATAGGGCACTTCCACTCATGGGCGTATAAATTGGGAAAACTAAAAATCAGCAAGACACAAGCACCCCAAAGTTTAGGGCTGCTCTGTTGACAAGAACCTCCACTTCGTTACACCTTAAATATCCCAGGAAAGAGAAAAATGGATAAGGAAGTTGCGGTCCTTATGTACAATGGAATATCACTCAGCCATGAAATCAACGTCATAAGGCTAGTAGCAGCATGATGAGTGGATTTAGGTACGACGATTCTAAGTCAAATAAGTCACACAGAAAAAGACACTTATCATAAGATATCACCTATAGAGGGAATGTAAAAACCGCTACCCTTGAACTGAATTACAAAACAGAACAGAGTCACACGGTTAGAAAACACACTATGGCTGCCTAACGGGAAAGGTGAGGTGGGGTGATGCATAAAACAAGGGTTTCAAATTAGCTCAGATACCGTTCCATAAACCCAATACGTAATAGACAAGACCTACTCCTTGCTCAGGGAACTGGACTCAACACCCCCTATTCACCGCCCAAGAGTATATCTGACTAGTAAGAATCTTAAAACCTATGTATTGATATCTCTCTGTAAGTGAGTCAAGTGGGTGTAAAGCTGCATAAACACAGCAGTGAAAAGCAGCTAAACCCTATTATAAAACTCAATTAATTTTAAAAACCCGTGAAACAAAGACAGTGAAAGGGAGAGAAATTCTTACAAAATTCGTTCAGGGGCTGTGATGCCACCTGGATTGACCATATTTAGACCTGCACCTGATTGAGACATAAGGGTGGACACTCTTGGGGCTGAGGGGTTTGGTGAGGTTCGGTGAGCAAACGCAGACGCTTTAAAGTAATACTGCGTGGTACCCATCCCATGGGTCCCAAATCTCCAGGTTCAAGGGCATCTTCCTACATCGAAAACATGCATGAGAATCCCAGAAGATGGTCCACCGAGTGATCGGGAAAGGTTTCTAAAACGCACCTCATTTCTCATCTCCTTGTGCTCGGGTTCGCCATTCCAGCCGCTTTACTAGCAATCTCCCTCCTTGGAGAATCAGCACCTTTAACCTCCTGTTCCATACAGGTTGCAATTTGTCCTGAGGGTGAACGGGAAGAGGGGGAACCAATGAGAGACTAGCTCTAGGTGTTGGGACAGGCACAGGTCACTCTATTTTCCCATCAGGAAGAAGAATTAACCACAGGCTCAGTCTGCCGCCCGGAAGCAGAATAGGGCCTAAAGCAATCCTGCGCTTTTGCGGCCAGCTCCCAAGAGAGCGAGTTGAAAAATGGAGCTCAGGGGCACTGCAATTCACAAACCTGCAGACTTATAAATGATAACTCTCGTCTACAAATATATTTAGGGAAGGCAACAAAGAGGATTTGAAAGCAAGGCAGAATTGCAGGAAACAGATTTCAGGAGGCAGATACGAATCGCCTTTAAAGCACAGGAAAAGCGGCAAAACCTCGACAATGATGCCCTTGGCCAAAAAGGGCGTATGCGTTTTTCCCTGAATATATTCAGGAAAAAACGCATACGCCCTTTTTGGCCAACCAAGCAACCTGGAAAGGCAAATCAGCGCTACAAAGAAGTCTCGCTTCCCATCGGTCAAAAGGGCCATGCTGAATAAAGTGTCAAAACCAGAAATGCAGGACAGGCCACGGAGAAACGGGAGCCTTGCTACGCTGATGGGCGGGATGTAAATTGCCAACAGCCACTCTGGAGAAGTGTACGGTGTGTCCTGAAACATTTACAAAACTCAGCTTAGAGAGCATAGGGCACTTCCACTCATGGGCGTATAAATTGGGAAAACTAAAAATCAGCAAGACACAAGCACCCCAAAGTTTAGGGCTGCTCTGTTGACAAGAACCTCCACTTCGTTACACCTTAAATATCCCAGGAAAGAGAAAAATGGATAAAGAAGTTGTGGTCCTTATGTACAATGGAATATCACTCAGCCATGAAATCAACGTCATAAGGCTAGTAGCAGCATGATGAGTGGATTTAGGTACGACGATTCTAAGTGAAATAAGTCACACAGAAAAAGACACTTATCATAAGATATCACTTATAGAGGGAATGTAAAAACCGCTACCCTTGAACTGAATTACAAAACAGAACAGAGTCACACGGTTAGAAAACACACTATGGCTGCCTAACGGGAAAGGTGAGGTGGGGTGATGCATAAAGCAAGGGTTTCAAATTAGCTCAGATACCGTTCCATAAACCCAATATGTAATAGACAAGACCTACTCCTTACTCAGGGAACTGGACTCAACACCCCCTATTCACCGCCCAAGAATATATCTGACTAGTAAGAATCTTAAAACTTATGTATTGATATCTCTCTGTAAGTGAGTCAAGTGGGTGTAAAGCTGCATAAACACAGCAGTGAAAAACAGCTAAACCCCATTATAAAACTCAATTAATTTTAAAAACCCGTGAAACAAAGACAGTGAAAGAGAGAGAAATTCTTTAAAATTCGTTCAGGGGCTGTGATGCCACCTGGATTGACCATATTTAGACCTGCACCTGATTGAGACATAAGGGTGGACAGTCTTGGGGCTGAGAGGTTTGGTGAGGTTGGGTGAGCAAACGCAGACGCTTTAAAGTAATACTGCGTGGTACCCATCCCATGGGTCCCAAATCTCCAGGTTCAAGGGCATCTTCCTACATCGAAAACATGCATGAGAAACCCAGAAGATTGTCCACCGAGTGATCGGGAAAGGTTTCTAAAACGCACCTCATTTCTCATCTCCTTGTGCTCGGGTTCGCCATTCCAGCCGCTTTACTAGCAATCTCCCTCCTTGGAGAATCAGCACCTTTAACCTCCTGTTCCATACAGGTTGCAATTTGTTCTGAGGGTGAACGGGAAGAGGGGGAACCAATGAGAGACTAGCTCTAGGTGTTGGGACAGGCACAGGTCACTCTATTTTCCCATCAGGAAGAAGAATTAACCACAGGCTCAGTCTGCCGCCCGGAAGCAGAATAGGGCCTAAAGCAATCCTGCGCTTTTGCGGCCAGCTCCCAAGAGAGCGAGTTGAAAAATGGAGCTCAGGGGCACTGCAATTCACAAACCTGCAGACTTATAAATGATAACTCTCGTCTACAAATATATTGAGGGAAGGCAACAAAGAGGATTTGAAAGCAAGGCAGAATTGCAGGAAACAGATTTCAGGAGGCAGATTCGAATCGCCTTTAAAGCACAGGAAAAGCGGCAAAACCTCGACAATGATGCCCTTGGCCAAAAAGGGCGTATGCGTTTTTTCCTGAATATATTCAGGAAAAAACGCATACGCCCTTTTTGGCCAACCAAGCAACCTGGAAAGGCAAATCAGCGCTACAAAGATGTCTCGCTTCCCATCGGTCAAAAGGGCCATGCTGAATAAAGTGTCAAAACCAGAAATGCAGGACAGGCAACGGAGAAACGGGAGCCTTGCTACGCTGATGGGTGGGATGTAAATTGCCAACAGCCACTCTGGAGAAGTGTACGGTGTGTCCTGAAACATTTACAAAACTCAGCTTAGAGAGCATAGGGCACTTCCACTCATGGGCGTATAAATTGGGAAAACTAAAAATCAGCAAGACACAAGCACCCCAAAGTTTAGGGCTGCTCTGTTGACAAGAACCTCCACTTTGTTACACCTTAAATATCCCAGGAAAGAGAAAAAATGGATAAAGAAGTTGTGGTCCTTATGTACAATGGAATATCACTCAGCCATGAAATCAACGTCATAAGGCTAGTAGCAGCATGATGAGTGGATTTAGGTACGACGATTCTAAGTCAAATAAGTCACACAGAAAAAGACACTTATCATAAGATATCACCTATAGAGGGAATGTAAAAACCGCTACCCTTGAACTGAATTACAAAACAGAACAGAGTCACACGGTTAGAAAACACACTATGGCTGCCTAACGGGAAAGGTGAGGTGGGGTGATGCATAAAACAAGGGTTTCAAATTAGCTCAGATACCGTTCCATAAACCCAATACGTAATAGACAAGACCTACTCCTTGCTCAGGGAACTGGACTCAACACCCCCTATTCACCGCCCAAGAGTATATCTGACTAGTAAGAATCTTAAAACCTATGTATTGATATCTCTCTGTAAGTGAGTCAAGTGGGTGTAAAGCTGCATAAACATAGCAGTGAAAAGCAGCTAAACCCCATTATAAAACTCAATTAATTTTAAAAACCCGTGAAACAAAGACAGTGAAAGAGAGAGAAATTCTTACAAAATTCGTTCAGGGGCTGTGATGCCACCTGGATTGACCATATTTAGACCTGCACCTGATTGAGACATAAGGGTGGACAGTCTTGGGGCTGAGAGTTTTGGTGAGGTTGGGTGAGCAAACGCAGACGCTTTAAAGTAATACTGCGTGGTACCCATCCCATGGGTCCCAAATCTCCAGGTTCAAGGGCATCTTCCTACATCGAAAACATGCATGAGAAACCCAGAAGATGGTCCACCGAGTGATCGGGAAAGGTTTCTAAAACGCACCTCATTTCTCATCTCCTTGTGCTCGGGTTCGCCATTCCAGCCGCTTTACTAGCAATCTCCCTCCTTGGAGAATCAGCACCTTTAACCTCCTGTTCCATACAGGTTGCAATTTGTTCTGAGGGTGAACGGGAAGAGGGGGAACCAATGAGAGACTAGCTCTAGGTGTTGGGACAGGCACAGGTCACTCTATTTTCCCATCAGGAAGAAGAATTAACCACAGGCTCAGTCTGCCGCCCGGATGCAGAATAGGGCCTAAAGCAATCCTGCGCTTTTGCGGCCAGCTCCCAAGAGAGCGAGTTGAAAAATGGAGCTCAGGGGCACTGCAATTCACAAACCTGCAGACTTATAAATGATAACTCTCGTCTACAAATATATTGAGGGAAGGCAACAAAGAGGATTTGAAAGCAAGGCAGAATTGCAGGAAACAGATTTCAGGAGGCAGATTCGAATCGCCTTTAAAGCACAGGAAAAGCGGCAAAACCTCGACAATGATGCCCTTGGCCAAAAAGGGCGTATGCGTTTTTTCCTGAATATATTCAGGAAAAAACGCATACGCCCTTTTTGGCCAACCAAGCAACCTGGAAAGGCAAATCAGCGCTACAAAGAAGTCTCGCTTCCCATCGGTCAAAAGGGCCATGCTGAATAAAGTGTCAAAACCAGAAATGCAGGACAGGCCACGGAGAAACGGGAGCCTTGCTACGCTGATGGGTGGGATGTAAATTGCCAACAGCCACTCTGGAGAAGTGTACGGTGTGTCCTGAAACATTTACAAAACTCAGCTTAGAGAGCATAGGGCACTTCCACTCATGGGCGTATAAATTGGGAAAACTAAAAATCAGCAAGACACAAGCACCCCAAAGTTTAGGGCTGCTCTGTTGACAAGAACCTCCACTTCGTTACACCTTAAATATCCCAGGAAAGAGAAAAATGGATAAAGAAGTTGTGGTCCTTATGTACAATGGAATATCACTCAGCCATGAAATCAACGTCATAAGGCTAGTAGCAGCATGATGAGTGGATTTAGGTACGACGATTCTAAGTGAAATAAGTCACACAGAAAAAGACACTTATCATAAGATATCACCTATAGAGGGAATGTAAAAACCGCTACCCTTGAACTCAATTACAAAACAGAACAGAGTCACACGGTTAGAAAACACACTATGGCTGCCTAACGGGAAAGGTGAGGTGGGGTGATGCATAAAACAAGGGTTTCAAATTAGCTCAGATACCGTTCCATAAACCCAATACGTAATAGACAAGACCTACTCCTTGCTCAGGGAACTGGACTCAACACCCCCTATTCACCGCCCAAGAGTATATCTGACTAGTAAGAATCTTAAAACCTATGTATTGATATCTCTCTGTAAGTGAGTCAAGTGGGTGTAAAGCTGCATAAACACAGCAGTGAAAAACAGCTAAACCCCATTATAAAACTCAATTAATTTTAAAAACCCGTGAAACAAAGACAGTGAAAGGGAGAGAAATTCTTACAAAATTCGTTCAGGCGCTGTGATGCCACCTGGATTGACCATATCTAGACCCGCAGCTGATTGAGACATAAGGGTGGACACTCTTGGGGCTGAGGGGTTTGGTGAGGTTCGGTGAGCAAACGCAGACGCTTTAAAGTAATACTGCGTGGTACCCATCCCATGGGTCCCAAATCTCCAGGTTCAAGGGCATCTTCCTACATCAAAAACATGCATGAGAATCCCAGAAGATGGTCCACCGAGTGATCGGGAAAGGTTTCTAAAACGCACCTCATTTCTCATCTCCTTGTGCTCGGGTTCGCCATTCCAGCCGCTTTACTAGCAATCTCCCTCCTTGGAGAATCAGCACCTTTAACCTCCTGTTCCATACAGGTTGCAATTTGTCCTGAGGGTGAACGGGAAGAGGGGGAACCAATGAGAGACTAGCTCTAGGTGTTGGGACAGGCACAGGTCACTCTATTTTCCCATCAGGAAGAAGAATTAACCACAGGCTCAGTCTGCCGCCCGGAAGCAGAATAGGGCCTAAAGCAATCCTGCGCTTTTGCGGCCAGCTCCCAAGAGAGCGAGTTGAAAAATGGAGCTCAGGGGCACTGCAATTCACAAACCTGCAGACTTATAAATGATAACTCTCGTCTACAAATATATTTAGGGAAGGCAACAAAGAGGATTTGAAAGCAAGGCAGAATTGCAGGAAACAGATTTCAGGAGGCAGATTCGAATCGCCTTTAAAGCACAGGAAAAGCGGCAAAACCTCGACAATGATGCCCTTGGCCAAAAAGGGCGTATGCGTTTTTTCCTGAATATATTCAGGAAAAAACGCATACGCCCTTTTTGGCCAACCAAGCAACCTGGAAAGGCAAATCAGCGCTACAAAGAAGTCTCGCTTCCCATCGGTCAAAAGGGCCATGCTGAATAAAGTGTCAAAACCAGAAATGCAGGACAGTCCACGGAGAAACGGAAGCCTTGCTACGCTGATGGGCGGGATGTAAATTGCCAACAGCCACCTTGGAGAAGTGTACGGTGTGTCCTGAAACATTTACAAAACTCAGCTTAGAGAGCATAGGGCACTTCCACTCATGGGCGTATAAATTGGGAAAACTAAAAATCAGCAAGACACAAGCACCCCAAAGTTTAGGGCTGCTCTGTTGACAAGAACCTCCACTTCGTTACACCTTAAATATCCCAGGAAAGAGAAAAATGGATAAGGAAGTTGCGGTCCTTATGTACAATGGAATATCACTCAGCCATGAAATCAACGTCATAAGGCTAGTAGCAGCATGATGAGTGGATTTAGGTACGACGATTCTAAGTCAAATAAGTCACACAGAAAAAGACACTTATCATAAGATATCACCTATAGAGGGAATGTAAAAACCGCTACCCTTGAACTGAATTACAAAACAGAACAGAGTCACACGGTTAGAAAACACACTATGGCTGCCTAACGGGAAAGGTGAGGTGGGGTGATGCATAAAACAAGGGTTTCAAATTAGCTCAGATACCGTTCCATAAACCCAATACGTAATAGACAAGACCTACTCCTTGCTCAGGGAACTGGACTCAACACCCCCTATTCACCGCCCAAGAGTATATCTGACTAGTAAGAATCTTAAAACCTATGTATTGATATCTCTCTGTAAGTGAGTCAAGTGGGTGTAAAGCTGCATAAACACAGCAGTGAAAAGCAGCTAAACCCTATTATAAAACTCAATTAATTTTAAAAACCCGTGAAACAAAGACAGTGAAAGGGAGAGAAATTCTTACAAAATTCGTTCAGGGGCTGTGATGCCACCTGGATTGACCATATTTAGACCTGCACCTGATTGAGACATAAGGGTGGACACTCTTGGGGCTGAGGGGTTTGGTGAGGTTCGGTGAGCAAACGCAGACGCTTTAAAGTAATACTGCGTGGTACCCATCCCATGGGTCCCAAATCTCCAGGTTCAAGGGCATCTTCCTACATCGAAAACATGCATGAGAATCCCAGAAGATGGTCCACCGAGTGATCGGGAAAGGTTTCTAAAACGCACCTCATTTCTCATCTCCTTGTGCTCGGGTTCGCCATTCCAGCCGCTTTACTAGCAATCTCCCTCCTTGGAGAATCAGCACCTTTAACCTCCTGTTCCATACAGGTTGCAATTTGTCCTGAGGGTGAACGGGAAGAGGGGGAACCAATGAGAGACTAGCTCTAGGTGTTGGGACAGGCACAGGTCACTCTATTTTCCCATCAGGAAGAAGAATTAACCACAGGCTCAGTCTGCCGCCCGGAAGCAGAATAGGGCCTAAAGCAATCCTGCGCTTTTGCGGCCAGCTCCCAAGAGAGCGAGTTGAAAAATGGAGCTCAGGGGCACTGCAATTCACAAACCTGCAGACTTATAAATGATAACTCTCGTCTACAAATATATTTAGGGAAGGCAACAAAGAGGATTTGAAAGCAAGGCAGAATTGCAGGAAACAGATTTCAGGAGGCAGATACGAATCGCCTTTAAAGCACAGGAAAAGCGGCAAAACCTCGACAATGATGCCCTTGGCCAAAAAGGGCGTATGCGTTTTTCCCTGAATATATTCAGGAAAAAACGCATACGCCCTTTTTGGCCAACCAAGCAACCTGGAAAGGCAAATCAGCGCTACAAAGAAGTCTCGCTTCCCATCGGTCAAAAGGGCCATGCTGAATAAAGTGTCAAAACCAGAAATGCAGGACAGGCCACGGAGAAACGGGAGCCTTGCTACGCTGATGGGTGGGATGTAAATTGCCAACAGCCACTCTGGAGAAGTGTACGGTGTGTCCTGAAACATTTACAAAACTCAGCTTAGAGAGCATAGGGCACTTCCACTCATGGGCGTATAAATTGGGAAAACTAAAAATCAGCAAGACACAAGCACCCCAAAGTTTAGGGCTGCTCTGTTGACAAGAACCTCCACTTCGTTACACCTTAAATATCCCAGGAAAGAGAAAAATGGATAAAGAAGTTGTGGTCCTTATGTACAATGGAATATCACTCAGCCATGAAATCAACGTCATAAGGCTAGTAGCAGCATGATGAGTGGATTTAGGTACGACGATTCTAAGTGAAATAAGTCACACAGAAAAAGACACTTATCATAAGATATCACTTATAGAGGGAATGTAAAAACCGCTACCCTTGAACTGAATTACAAAACAGAACAGAGTCACACGGTTAGAAAACACACTATGGCTGCCTAACGGGAAAGGTGAGGTGGGGTGATGCATAAAGCAAGGGTTTCAAATTAGCTCAGATACCGTTCCATAAACCCAATATGTAATAGACAAGACCTACTCCTTACTCAGGGAACTGGACTCAACACCCCCTATTCACCGCCCAAGAATATATCTGACTAGTAAGAATCTTAAAACTTATGTATTGATATCTCTCTGTAAGTGAGTCAAGTGGGTGTAAAGCTGCATAAACACAGCAGTGAAAAACAGCTAAACCCCATTATAAAACTCAATTAATTTTAAAAACCCGTGAAACAAAGACAGTGAAAGAGAGAGAAATTCTTACAAAATTCGTTCAGGGGCTGTGATGCCACCTGGATTGACCATATTTAGACCTGCACCTGATTGAGACATAAGGGTGGACAGTCTTGGGGCTGAGAGGTTTGGTGAGGTTGGGTGAGCAAACGCAGACGCTTTAAAGTAATACTGCGTGGTACCCATCCCATGGGTCCCAAATCTCCAGGTTCAAGGGCATCTTCCTACATCGAAAACATGCATGAGAAACCCAGAAGATTGTCCACCGAGTGATCGGGAAAGGTTTCTAAAACGCACCTCATTTCTCATCTCCTTGTGCTCGGGTTCGCCATTCCAGCCGCTTTACTAGCAATCTCCCTCCTTGGAGAATCAGCACCTTTAACCTCCTGTTCCATACAGGTGGCAATTTGTCCTGAGGGTGAACGGGAAGAGGGGGAACCAATGAGAGACTAGCTCTAGGTGTTGGGACAGGCACAGGTCACTCTATTTTCCCATCAGGAAGAAGAATTAACCACAGGCTCAGTCTGCCGCCCGGAAGCAGAATAGGGCCTAAAGCAATCCTGCGCTTTTGCGGCCAGCTCCCAAGAGAGCGAGTTGAAAAATGGAGCTCAGGGGCACTGCAATTCACAAACCTGCAGACTTATAAATGATAACTCTCGTCTACAAATATATTGAGGGAAGGCAACAAAGAGGATTTGAAAGCAAGGCAGAATTGCAGGAAACAGATTTCAGGAGGCAGATTCGAATCGCCTTTAAAGCACAGGAAAAGCGGCAAAACCTCGACAATGATGCCCTTGGCCAAAAAGGGCGTATGCGTTTTTTCCTGAATATATTCAGGAAAAAACGCATACGCCCTTTTTGGCCAACCAAGCAACCTGGAAAGGCAAATCAGCGCTACAAAGATGTCTCGCTTCCCATCGGTCAAAAGGGCCATGCTGAATAAAGTGTCAAAACCAGAAATGCAGGACAGGCAACGGAGAAACGGGAGCCTTGCTACGCTGATGGGTGGGATGTAAATTGCCAACAGCCACTCTGGAGAAGTGTACGGTGTGTCCTGAAACATTTACAAAACTCAGCTTAGAGAGCATAGGGCACTTCCACTCATGGGCGTATAAATTGGGAAAACTAAAAATCAGCAAGACACAAGCACCCCAAAGTTTAGGGCTGCTCTGTTGACAAGAACCTCCACTTTGTTACACCTTAAATATCCCAGGAAAGAGAAAAAATGGATAAAGAAGTTGTGGTCCTTATGTACAATGGAATATCACTCAGCCATGAAATCAACGTCATAAGGCTAGTAGCAGCATGATGAGTGGATTTAGGTACGACGATTCTAAGTCAAATAAGTCACACAGAAAAAGACACTTATCATAAGATATCACCTATAGAGGGAATGTAAAAACCGCTACCCTTGAACTGAATTACAAAACAGAACAGAGTCACACGGTTAGAAAACACACTATGGCTGCCTAACGGGAAAGGTGAGGTGGGGTGATGCATAAAACAAGGGTTTCAAATTAGCTCAGATACCGTTCCATAAACCCAATACGTAATAGACAAGACCTACTCCTTGCTCAGGGAACTGGACTCAACACCCCCTATTCACCGCCCAAGAGTATATCTGACTAGTAAGAATCTTAAAACCTATGTATTGATATCTCTCTGTAAGTGAGTCAAGTGGGTGTAAAGCTGCATAAACATAGCAGTGAAAAGCAGCTAAACCCCATTATAAAACTCAATTAATTTTAAAAACCCGTGAAACAAAGACAGTGAAAGAGAGAGAAATTCTTACAAAATTCGTTCAGGGGCTGTGATGCCACCTGGATTGACCATATTTAGACCTGCACCTGATTGAGACATAAGGGTGGACAGTCTTGGGGCTGAGAGTTTTGGTGAGGTTGGGTGAGCAAACGCAGACGCTTTAAAGTAATACTGCGTGGTACCCATCCCATGGGTCCCAAATCTCCAGGTTCAAGGGCATCTTCCTACATCGAAAACATGCATGAGAAACCCAGAAGATGGTCCACCGAGTGATCGGGAAAGGTTTCTAAAACGCACCTCATTTCTCATCTCCTTGTGCTCGGGTTCGCCATTCCAGCCGCTTTACTAGCAATCTCCCTCCTTGGAGAATCAGCACCTTTAACCTCCTGTTCCATACAGGTTGCAATTTGTTCTGAGGGTGAACGGGAAGAGGGGGAACCAATGAGAGACTAGCTCTAGGTGTTGGGACAGGCACAGGTCACTCTATTTTCCCATCAGGAAGAAGAATTAACCACAGGCTCAGTCTGCCGCCCGGATGCAGAATAGGGCCTAAAGCAATCCTGCGCTTTTGCGGCCAGCTCCCAAGAGAGCGAGTTGAAAAATGGAGCTCAGGGGCACTGCAATTCACAAACCTGCAGACTTATAAATGATAACTCTCGTCTACAAATATATTGAGGGAAGGCAACAAAGAGGATTTGAAAGCAAGGCAGAATTGCAGGAAACAGATTTCAGGAGGCAGATTCGAATCGCCTTTAAAGCACAGGAAAAGCGGCAAAACCTCGACAATGATGCCCTTGGCCAAAAAGGGCGTATGCGTTTTTTCCTGAATATATTCAGGAAAAAACGCATACGCCCTTTTTGGCCAACCAAGCAACCTGGAAAGGCAAATCAGCGCTACAAAGAAGTCTCGCTTCCCATCGGTCAAAAGGGCCATGCTGAATAAAGTGTCAAAACCAGAAATGCAGGACAGGCCACGGAGAAACGGGAGCCTTGCTACGCTGATGGGTGGGATGTAAATTGCCAACAGCCACTCTGGAGAAGTGTACGGTGTGTCCTGAAACATTTACAAAACTCAGCTTAGAGAGCATAGGGCACTTCCACTCATGGGCGTATAAATTGGGAAAACTAAAAATCAGCAAGACACAAGCACCCCAAAGTTTAGGGCTGCTCTGTTGACAAGAACCTCCACTTTGTTACACCTTAAATATCCCAGGAAAGAAAAAAATGGATAAAGAAGTTGTGGTCCTTATGTACAATGGAATATCACTCAGCCATGAAATCAACGTCATAAGGCTAGTAGTAGCATGATGAGTGGATTTAGGTACGACGAATCTAAGTCAAATAAGTCACACAGAAAAAGACACTTATCATAAGATATCACCTATAGAGGGAATGTAAAACCGCTACCCTTGAACTGAATTACAAAACAGAACAGAGTCACACGGTTAGAAAACACACTATGGCTGCCTAACGGGAAAGGTGAGGTGGGGTGATGCATAAAACAAGGGTTTCAAATTAGCTCAGATACCGTTCCATAAACCCAATACGTAATAGACAAGACCTACTCCTTGCTCAGGGAACTGGACTCAACACCCCCTATTCACCGCCCAAGAGTATATCTGACTAGTAAGAATCTTAAAACCTATGTATTGATATCTCTCTGTAAGTGAGTCAAGTGGGTGTAAAGCTGCATAAACACAGCAGTGAAAAGCAGCTAAACCCCATTATAAAACTCAATTAATTTTAAAAACCCGTGAAACAAAGACAGTGAAAGGGAGAGAAATTCTTACAAAATTCGTTCAGGCGCTGTGATGCCACCTGGATTGACCATATCTAGACCCGCAGCTGATTGAGACATAAGGGTGGACACTCTTGGGGCTGAGGGGTTTGGTGAGGTTCGGTGAGCAAACGCAGACGCTTTAAAGTAATACTGCGTGGTACCCATCCCATGGGTCCCAAATCTCCAGGTTCAAGGGCATCTTCCTACATCGAAAACATGCATGAGAAACCCAGAAGATGGTCCACCGAGTGATCGGGAAAGGTTTCTAAAACGCACCTCATTTCTCATCTCCTTGTGCTCGGGTTCGCCATTCCAGCCGCTTTACTAGCAATCTCCCTCCTTGGAGAATCAGCACCTTTAACCTCCTGTTCCATACAGGTGGCAATTTAAACTGAGGATGAATGGGAAGACGGGGAACCAATGAGAGACTAGCTCTAGGTGTTGGGACGGGCACAGGTCACTCTATTTTCCCATCAGGAAGAAGAATTAACCACAGGCTCAGTCTGCCGCCCGGAAGCAGAATAGGGCCTAAAGCAATCCTGCGCTTTTGCGGCCAGCTCCCAAGAGAGCGAGTTGAAAAATGGAGCTCAGGGGCACTGCAATTCACAAACCTGCAGACTTATAAATGATAACTCTCGTCTACAAATATATTGAGGGAAGGCAACAAAGAGGATTTGAAAGCAAGGCAGAATTGCAGGAAACAGATTTCAAGAGGCAGATTCGAATCGCCTTTAAAGCACAGGAAAAGCGGCAAAACCTCGACAATGATGCCCTTGGCCAAAAAGGGCGTATGGGTTTTTTCCTGAATATATTCAGGATAAAACGCATACGCCCTTTTTGGCCAACCAAGCAACCTGGAAAGGCAAATCAGCGCTACAAAGAAGTCTCGCTTCCCATCGGTCAAAAGGGCCGTGCTGAATAAAGTGTCAAAACCAGAAATGCAGGACAGGCCACGGAGAAACGGGAGCCTTGCTACGCTGATGGGCGGGATGTAAATTGCCAACAGCCACTCTGGAGAAGTGTACGGTGTGTCCTGAAACATTTACAAAACTCAGCTTAGAGAGCATAGGGCACTTCCACTCATGGGCGTATAAATTGGGAAAACTAAAAATCAGCAAGACACAAGCACCCCAAAGTTTAGGGCTGCTCTGTTGACAAGAACCTCCACTTCGTTACACCTTAAATATCCCAGGAAAGAGAAAAATGGATAAAGAAGTTGTGGTCCTTATGTACAATGGAATATCACTCAGCCATGAAATCAACGTCATAAGGCTAGTAGCAGCATGATGAGTGGATTTAGGTACGACGATTCTAAGTCAAATAAGTCACACAGAAAAAGACACTTATCATAAGATATCACTTATAGAGGGAATGTAAAAACCGCTACCCTTGAACTGAATTACAAAACAGAACAGAGTCACACGGTTAGAAAACACACTATGGCTGCCTAACGGGAAAGGTGAGGTGGGGTGATGCATAAAACAAGGGTTTCAAATTAGCTCAGATACCGTTAAATAAACCCAATACGTAATAGACAAGACCTACTCCTTGCTCAGGGAACTGGACTCAACACCCCCTATTCACCGCCCAAGAGTATATCTGACTAGTAAGAATCTTAAAACCTATGTATTGATATCTCTCTGTAAGTGAGTCAAGTGGGTGTAAAGCTGCATAAACACAGCAGTGAAAAGCAGCTAAACCCCATTATAAAACTCAATTAATTTTAAAAACCCGTGAAACAAAGACAGTGAAAGGGAGAGAAATTCTTACAAAATTCGTTCAGGCGCTGTGATGCCACCTGGATTGACCATATCTAGACCCGCAGCTGATTGAGACATAAGGGTGGACACTCTTGGGGCTGAGGGGTTTGGTGAGGTTCGGTGAGCAAACGCAGACGCTTTAAAGTAATACTGCGTGGTACCCATCCCATGGGTCCCAAATCTCCAGGTTCAAGGGCATCTTCCTACATCGAAAACATGCATGAGAATCCCAGAAGATGGTCCACCGAGTGATCGGGAAAGGTTTCTAAAACGCACCTCATTTCTCATCTCCTTGTGCTCGGGTTCGCCATTCCAGCCGCTTTACTAGCAATCTCCCTCCTTGGAGAATCAGCACCTTTAACCTCCTGTTCCATACAGGTTGCAATTTGTCCTGAGGGTGAACGGGAAGAGGGGGAACCAATGAGAGACTAGCTCTAGGTGTTGGGACAGGCACAGGTCACTCTATTTTCCCATCAGGAAGAAGAATTAACCACAGGCTCAGTCTGCCGCCCGGAAGCAGAATAGGGCCTAAAGCAATCCTGCGCTTTTGCGGCCAGCTCCCAAGAGAGCGAGTTGAAAAATGGAGCTCAGGGGCACTGCAATTCACAAACCTGCAGACTTATAAATGATAACTCTCGTCTACAAATATATTTAGGGAAGGCAACAAAGAGGATTTGAAAGCAAGGCAGAATTGCAGGAAACAGATTTCAGGAGGCAGATTCGCATCGCCTTTAAAGCACAGGAAAAGCGGCAAAACCTCGACAATGATGCCCTTGGCCAAAAAGGGCGTATGCGTTTTTTCCTGAATATATTCAGGAAAAAACGCATACGCCCTTTTTGGCCAACCAAGCAACCTGGAAAGGCAAATCAGCGCTACAAAGAAGTCTCGCTTCCCATCGGTCAAAAGGGCCATGCTGAATAAAGTGTCAAAACCAGAAATGCAGGACAGGCCACGGAGAAACGGGAGCCTTGCTACGCTGATGGGCGGGATGTAAATTGCCAACAGCCACTCTGGAGAAGTGTACGGTGTGTCCTGAAACATTTACAAAACTCAGCTTAGAGAGCATAGGGCACTTCCACTCATGGGCGTATAAATTGGGAAAACTAAAAATCAGCAAGACACAAGCACCCCAAAGTTTAGGGCTGCTCTGTTGACAAGAACCTCCACTTCGTTACACCTTAAATATCCCAGGAAAGAGAAAAATGGATAAAGAAGTTGTGGTCCTTATGTACAATGGAATATCACTCAGCCATGAAATCAACGTCATAAGGCTAGTAGCAGCATGATGAGTGTATTTAGGTACGACGATTCTAAGTGAAATAAGTCACACAGAAAAAGACACTTATCATAAGATATCACTTATAGAGGGAATGTAAAAACCGCTACCCTTGAACTGAATTACAAAACAGAACAGAGTCACACGGTTAGAAAACACACTATGGCTGCCTAACGGGAAAGGTGAGGTGGGGTGATGCATAAAGCAAGGGTTTCAAATTAGCTCAGATACCGTTCCATAAACCCAATATGTAATAGACAAGACCTACTCTTTACTCAGGGAACTGGACTCAACACCCCCTATTCACCGCCGAAGAATATATCTGACTAGTAAGAATCTTAAAACTTATGTATTGATATCTCTCTGTAAGTGAGTCAAGTGGGTGTAAAGCTGCATAAACACAGCAGTGAAAAGCAGCTAAACCCCATTATAAAACTCAATTAATTTTAAAAACCCGTGAAACAAAGACAGTGAAAGAGAGAGAAATTCTTACAAAATTCGTTCAGGGGCTGTGATGCCACCTGGATTGACCATATTTAGACCTGCACCTGATTGAGACATAAGGGTGGACAGTCTTGGGGCTGAGAGGTTTGGTGAGGTTGGGTGAGCAAACGCAGACGCTTTAAAGTAATACTGCGTGGTACCCATCCCATGGGTCCCAAATCTCCAGGTTCAAGGGCATCTTCCTACATCGAAAACATGCATGAGAAACCCAGAAGATGGTCCACCGAGTGATCGGGAAAGGTTTCTAAAACGCACCTCATTTCTCATCTCCTTGTGCTCGGGTTCGCCATTCCAGCCGCTTTACTAGCAATCTCCCTCCTTGGAGAATCAGCACCTTTAACCTCCTGTTCCATACAGGTTGCAATTTGTCCTGAGGGTGAACGGGAAGAGGGGGAACCAATGAGAGACTAGCTCTAGGTGTTGGGACAGGCACAGGTCACTCTATTTTCCCATCAGGAAGAAGAATTAACCACAGGCTCAGTCTGCCGCCCGGAAGCAGAATAGGGCCTAAAGCAATCCTGCGCTTTTGCGGCCAGCTCCCAAGAGAGCGAGTTGAAAAATGGAGCTCAGGGGCACTGCAATTCACAAACCTGCAGACTTATAAATGATAACTCTCGTCTACAAATATATTGAGGGAAGGCAACAAAGAGGATTTGAAAGCAAGGCAGAATTGCAGGAAACAGATTTCAGGAGGCAGATTCGCATCGCCTTTAAAGCACAGGAAAAGCGGCAAAACCTCGACAATGATGCCCTTGGCCAAAAAGGGCGTATGCGTTTTTTCCTGAATATATTCAGGAAAAAACGCATACGCCCTTTTTGGCCAACCAAGCAACCTGGAAAGGCAAATCAGCGCTACAAAGAAGTCTCGCTTCCCATCGGTCAAAAGGGCCATGCTGAATAAAGTGTCAAAACCAGAAATGCAGGACAGGCCACGGAGAAACAGGAGCCTTGCTACGCTGATGGGTGGGATGTAAATTGCCAACAGCCACTCTGGAGAAGTGTACGATGTGTCCTGAAACATTTACAAAACTCAGCTTAGAGAGCATAGGGCACTTCCACTCATGGGCGTATAAATTGGGAAAACTAAAAATCAGCAAGACACAAGCACCCCAAAGTTTAGGGCTGCTCTGTTGACAAGAACCTCCACTTTGTTACACCTTAAATATCCCAGGAAAGAGAAAAATGGATAAAGAAGTTGTGGTCCTTATGTACAATGGAATATCACTCAGCCATGAAATCAACGTCATAAGGCTAGTAGCAGCATGATGAGTGGATTTAGGTACGACGATTCTAAGTCAAATAAGTCACACAGAAAAAGACACTTATCATAAGATATCACCTATAGAGGGAATGTAAAAACCGCTACCCTTGAACTGAATTACAAAACAGAACAGAGTCACACGGTTAGAAAACACACTATGGCTGCCTAACGGGAAAGGTGAGGTGGGGTGATGCATAAAACAAGGGTTTCAAATTAGCTCAGATACCGTTCCATAAACCCAATACGTAATAGACAAGACCTACTCCTTGCTCAGGGAACTGGACTCAACACCCCCTATTCACCGCCCAAGAGTATATCTGACTAGTAACAATCTTAAAACCTATGTAATGATATCTCTCTGTAAGTGAGTCAAGTGGGGGTAAAGCTGCATAAACACAGCAGTGAAAAGCAGCTAAACCCCATTATAAAACTCAATTAATTTTAAAAACCCGTGAAACAAAGACAGTGAAAGGGAGAGAAATTCTTACAAAATTCGTTCAGGCCCTGTGATGCCACCTGGATTGACCATATCTAGACCGGCAGCTGATTGAGACATAAGGGTGGACACTCTTGGGGCTGAGGGGTTTGGTGAGTTTCGGTGAGCAAACGCAGACGCTTTAAAGTAATACTGCTTGGTACCCATCCCATGGGTCCCAAATCTCCAGGTTCAAGGGCATCTTCCTACATCGAAAACATGCATGAGAATCCCAGAAGATGGTCCACCGAGTGATCGGGAAAGGTTTCTAAAACGCACCTCATTTCTCATCTCCTTGTGCTCGGGTTCGCCATTCCAGCCGCTTTACTAGCAATCTCCCTCCTTGGAGAATCAGCACCTTTAACCTCCTGTTCCATACAGGTTGCAATTTGTCCTGAGGGTGAACGGGAAGAGGGGGAACCAATGAGAGACTAGCTCTAGGTGTTGGGACAGGCACAGGTCACTCTATTTTCCCATCAGGAAGAAGAATTAACCACAGGCTCAGTCTGCCGCCCGGAAGCAGAATAGGGCCTAAAGCAATCCTGCGCTTTTGCGGCCAGCTCCCAAGAGAGCGAGTTGAAAAATGGAGCTCAGGGGCACTGCAATTCACAAACCTGCAGACTTATAAATGATAACTCTCGTCTACAAATATATTTAGGGAAGGCAACAAAGAGGATTTGAAAGCAAGGCAGAATTGCAGGAAACAGATTTCAGGAGGCAGATTCGAATCGCCTGTAAAGCACAGGAAAAGCGGCAAAACCTCGACAATGATGCCCTTGGCCAAAAAGGGCGTATGCGTTTTTTCCTGAATATATTCAGGAAAAAACGCATACGCCCTTTTTGGCCAACCAAGCAACCTGGAAAGGCAAATCAGCGCTACAAAGAAGTCTCGCTTCCCATCGGTCAAAAGGGCCATGCTGAATAAAGTGTCAAAACCAGAAATGCAGGACAGGCCACGGAGAAACGGGAGCCTTGCTACGCTGATGGGCGGGATGTAAATTGCCAACAGCCACTCTGGAGAAGTGTACGGTGTGTCCTGAAACATTTACAAAACTCAGCTTAGAGAGCATAGGGCACTTCCACTCATGGGCGTATAAATTGGGAAAACTAAAAATCAGCAAGACACAAGCACCCCAAAGTTTAGGGCTGCTCTGTTGACAAGAACCTCCACTTCGTTACACCTTAAATATCCCAGGAAAGAGAAAAATGGATAAAGAAGTTGTGGTCCTTATGTACAATGGAATATCACTCAGCCATGAAATCAACGTCATAAGGCTAGTAGCAGCATGATGAGTGGATTTAGGTACGACGATTCTAAGTGAAATAAGTCACACAGAAAAAGACACTTATCATAAGATATCACTTATAGAGGGAATGTAAAAACCGCTACCCTTGAACTGAATTACAAAACAGAACAGAGTCACACGGTTAGAAAACACACTATGGCTGCCTAACGGGAAAGGTGAGGTGGGGTGATGCATAAAACAAGGGTTTCAAATTAGCTCAGATACCGTTCCATAAACCCAACACGTAATAGACAAGACCTACTCCTTGCTCAGGGAACTGGACTCAACACCCCCTATTAACCGCCCAAGAGTATATCTGACTAGTAAGAATCTTAAAACCTATGTATTGATATCTCTCTGTAAGTGAGTCAAGTGGGTGTAAAGCTGCATAAACACAGCAGTGAAAAGCAGCTAAACCCCATTATAAAACTCAATTAATTTTAAAAACCCGTGAAACAAAGACAGTGAAAGAGAGAGAAATTCTTACAAAATTCGTTCAGGGGCTGTGATGCCACCTGGATTGACCATATCTAGACCCGCAGCTGATTGAGACATAAGGGTGGACACTCTTGGGGCTGAGAGGTTTGGTGAGGTTGGGTGAGCAAACGCAGACGCTTTAAAGTAATACTGCGTGGTACCCATCCCATGGGTCCCAAATCTCCAGGTTCAAGGGCATCTTCCTACATCGAAAACATGCATGAGAAACCCAGAAGATGGTCCACCGAGTGATCGGGAAAGGTTTCTAAAACGCACCTCATTTCTCATCTCCTTGTGCTCGGGTTCGCCATTCCAGCCGCTTTACTAGCAATCTCCCTCCTTGGAGAATCAGCACCTTTAACCTCCTGTTCCATACAGGTTGCAATTTGTCCTGAGGGTGAACGGGAAGAGGGGGAACCAATGAGAGACTAGCTCTAGGTGTTGGGACAGGCACAGGTCACTCTATTTTCCCATCAGGAAGAAGAATTAACCACAGGCTCAGTCTGCCGCCCGGAAGCAGAATAGGGCCTAAAGCAATCCTGCGCTTTTGCGGCCAGCTCCCAAGAGAGCGAGTTGAAAAATGGAGCTCAGGGGCACTGCAATTCACAAACCTGCAGACTTATAAATGATAACTCTCGTCTACAAATATATTGAGGGAAGGCAACAAAGAGGATTTGAAAGCAAGGCAGAATTGCAGGAAACAGATTTCAGGAGGCAGATTCGAATCGCCTTTAAAGCACAGGAAAAGCGGCAAAACCTCGACAATGATGCCCTTGGCCAAAAAGGGCGTATGCGTTTTTTCCTGAATATATTCAGGAAAAAACGCATACGCCCTTTTTGGCCAACCAAGCAACCTGGAAAGGCAAATCAGCGCTACAAAGAAGTCTCGCTTCCCATCGGTCAAAAGGGCCATGCTGAATAAAGTGTCAAAACCAGAAATGCAGGACAGGCCACGGAGAAACGGGAGCCTTGCTACGCTGATGGGCGGGATGTAAATTGCCAACAGCCACTCTGGAGAAGTGTACGGTGTGTCCTGAAACATTTACAAAACTCAGCTTAGAGAGCATAGGGCACTTCCACTCATGGGCGTATAAATTGGGAAAACTAAAAATCAGCAAGACACAAGCACCCCAAAGTTTAGGGCTGCTCTGTTGACAAGAACCTCCACTTCGTTACACCTTAAATATCCCAGGAAAGAGAAAAATGGATAAAGAAGTTGTGGTCCTTATGTACAATGGAATATCACTCAGCCATGAAATCAACGTCATAAGGCTAGTAGCAGCATGATGAGTGGATTTAGGTACGACGATTCTAAGTCAAATAAGTCACACAGAAAAAGACACTTATCATAAGATATCACCTATAGAGGGAATGTAAAAACCGCTACCCTTGAACTCAATTACAAAACAGAACAGAGTCACACGGTTAGAAAACACACTATGGCTGCCTAACGGGAAAGGTGAGGTGGGGTGATGCATAAAACAAGGGTTTCAAATTAGCTCAGATACCGTTCCATAAACCCAATACGTAATAGACAAGACCTACTCCTTGCTCAGGGAACTGGACTCAACACCCCCTATTCACCGCCCAAGAGTATATCTGACTAGTAAGAATCTTAAAACCTATGTATTGATATCTCTCTGTAAGTGAGTCAAGTGGGTGTAAAGCTGCATAAACACAGCAGTGAAAAGCAGCTAAACCCCATTATAAAACTCAATTAATTTTAAAAACCCGTGAAACAAAGACAGTGAAAGGGAGAGAAATTCTTACAAAATTCGTTCAGGCGCTGTGATGCCACCTGGATTGACCATATCTAGACCCGCAGCTGATTGAGACATAAGGGTGGACACTCTTGGGGCTGAGGGGTTTGGTGAGGTTCGGTGAGCAAACGCAGACGCTTTAAAGTAATACTGCGTGGTACCCATCCCATGGGTCCCAAATCTCCAGGTTCAAGGGCATCTTCCTACATCGAAAACATGCATGAGAAACCCAGAAGATGGTCCACCGAGTGATCGGGAAAGGTTTCTAAAACGCACCTCATTTCTCATCTCCTTGTGCTCGGGTTCGCCATTCCAGCCGCTTTACTAGCAATCTCCCTCCTTGGAGAATCAGCACCTTTAACCTCCTGTTCCATACAGGTGGCAATTTGAACTGAGGATGAACGGGAAGACGGGGAACCAATGAGAGACTAGCTCTAGGTGTTGGGACAGGCACAGGTCACTCTATTTTCCCATCAGGAAGAAGAATTAACCACAGGCTCAGTCTGCCGCCCGGAAGCAGAATAGGGCCTAAAGCAATCCTGCGCTTTTGCGGCCAGCTCCCAAGACAGCGAGTTGAAAAATGGAGCTCAGGGGCACTGCAATTCACAATCCTGCAGACTTATAAATGATAACTCTCGTCTACAAATATATTGAGGGAAGGCAACAAAGAGGATTTGAAAGCAAGGCAGATTTGCAGGAAACAGATTTCAGGAGGCAGATTCGAATCGCCTTTAAAGCACAGGAAAAGCGGCAAAACCTCGACAATGATGCCCTTGGCCAAAAAGGGCGTATGCGTTTTTTCCTGAATATATTCAGGAAAAAACGCATACGCCCTTTTTGGCCAACCAAGCAACCTGGAAAGGCAAATCAGCGCTACAAAGAAGTCTCGCTTCCCATCGGTCAAAAGGGCCATGCTGAATAAAGTGTCAAAACCAGAAATGCAGGACAGGCCACGGAGAAACGGGAGCCTTGCTACGCTGATGGGCGGGATGTAAATTGCCAACAGCCACTCTGGAGAAGTGTACGGTGTGTCCTGAAACATTTACAAAACTCAGCTTAGAGAGCATAGGGCACTTCCACTCATGGGCGTATAAAATGGGAAAACTAAAAATCAGCAAGACACAAGCACCCCAAAGTTTAGGGCTGCTCTGTTGACAAGAACCTCCACTTCGTTACACCTTAAATATCCCAGGAAAGAGAAAAATGGATAAAGAAGTTGTGGTCCTTATGTACAATGGAATATCACTCAGCCATGAAATCAACGTCATAAGGCTAGTAGCAGCATGATGAGTGGATTTAGGTACGACGATTCTAAGTCAAATAAGTCACACAGAAAAAGACACTTATCATAAGATATCACCTATAGAGGGAATGTAAAAACCGCTACCCTTAAACTGAATTACAAAACAGAACAGAGTCACACGGTTAGAAAACACACTATGGCTGCCTAACGGGAAAGGTGAGGTGGGGTGATGCATAAAACAAGGGTTTCAAATTAGCTCAGATACCGTTCCATAAACCCAATACGTAATAGACAAGACCTACTCCTTGCTCAGGGAACTGGACTCAACACCCCCTATTCACCGCCCAAGAGTATACCTGACTAGTAAGAATCTTAAAACCTATGTATTGATATCTCTCTGTAAGTGAGTCAAGTGGGTGTAAAGCTGCATAAACACAGCAGTGAAAAGCAGCTAAACCCCATTATAAAACTCAATTAATTTTAAAAACCCGTGAAACAAAGACAGTGAAAGGGAGAGAAATTCTTACAAAATTCGTTCAGGCGCTGTGATGCCTCCTGGATTGACCATATCTAGACCTGCAGCTGATTGAGACATAAGGGTGGACACTCTTGGGGCTGAGAGGTTTGGTGAGGTTGGGTGAGCAAACGCAGACGCTTTAAAGTAATACTGCGTGGTACCCATCCCAAGGGTCCCAAATCTCCAGGTTCAAGGGCATCTTCCTACATCGAAAACATGCATGAGAAACCCAGAAGATGGTCCACCGAGTGATCGGGAAAGGTTTCTAAAACGCACCTCATTTCTCATCTCCTTGTGCTCGGGTTCGCCATTCCAGCCGCTTTACTAGCAATCTCCCTCCTTGGAGAATCAGCACCTTTAACCTCCTGTTCCATACAGGTGGCAATTTGTCCTGAGGGTGAACGGGAAGAGGGGGAACCAATGAGAGACTAGCTCTAGGTGTTGGGACAGGCACAGATCACTCTATTTTCCCATCAGGAAGAAGAATTAACCACAGGCTCTGTCTGCCGCCCGGAAGCAGAATAGGGCCTAAAGCAATCCTGCGCTTTTGCGGCCATCTCCCAAGAGAGCGAGTTGAAAAATGGAGCTCAGGGGCACTGCAATTCACAAACCTGCAGACTTATAAATAATAACTCTCGTCTACAAATATATTGAGGGAAGGCAACAAAGAGGATTTGAAAGCAAGGCAGAATTGCAGGAAACAGATTTCAAGAGGCAGATTCGAATCGCCTTTAAAGCACAGGAAAAGCGGCAAAACCTCGACAATGATGCCCTTGGCCAAAAAGGGCGTATGGGTTTTTTCCTGAATATATTCAGGATAAAACGCATACGCCCTTTTTGGCCAACCAAGCAACCTGGAAAGGCAAATCAGCGCTACAAAGAAGTCTCGCTTCCCATCGGTCAAAAGGGCCATGCTGAATAAAGTGTCAAAACCAGAAATGCAGGACAGGCCACGGAGAAACGGGAGCCTTGCTACGCTGATGGGCGGGATGTAAATTGCCAACAGCCACTCTGGAGAAGTGTACGGTGTGTCCTGAAACATTTACAAAACTCAGCTTAGAGAGCATAGGGCACTTCCACTCATGGGCGTATAAATTGGGAAAACTAAAAATCAGCAAGACACAAGCACCCCAAAGTTTAGGGCTGCTCTGTTGACAAGAACCTCCACTTCGTTACACCTTAAATATCCCAGGAAAGAGAAAAATGGATAAAGAAGTTGTGGTCCTTATGTACAATGGAATATCACTCAGCCATGAAATCAACGTCATAAGGCTAGTAGCAGCATGATGAGTGGATTTAGGTACGACGATTCTAAGTCAAATAAGTCACACAGAAAAAGACACTTATCATAAGATATCACTTATAGAGGGAATGTAAAAACCGCTACCCTTGAACTGAATTACAAAACAGAACAGAGTCACACGGTTAGAAAACACACTATGGCTGCCTAACGGGAAAGGTGAGGTGGGGTGATGCATAAAACAAGGGTTTCAAATTAGCTCAGATACCGTTCCATAAACCCAATACGTAATAGACAAGACCTACTCCTTGCTCAGGGAACTGGACTCAACACCCCCTATTCACCGCCCAAGAGTATATCTGACTAGTAAGAATCTTAAAACCTATGTATTGATATCTCTCTGTAAGTGAGTCAAGTGGGTGTAAAGCTGCATAAACACAGCAGTGAAAAGCAGCTAAACCCCATTATAAAACTCAATTAATTTTAAAAACCCGTGAAACAAAGACAGTGAAAGGGAGAGAAATTCTTACAAAATTCGTTCAGGCGCTGTGATGCCACCTGGATTGACCATATCTAGACACGCAGCTGATTGAGACATAAGGGTGGACACTCTTGGGGCTGAGGGGTTTGGTGAGGTTCGGTGAGCAAACGCAGACGCTTTAAAGTAATACTGTGTGGTACCCATCCCATGGGTCCCAAATCTCCAGGTTCAAGGGCATCTTCCTACATCGAAAACATGCATGAGAAACCCAGAAGATGGTCCACCGAGTGATCGGGAAAGGTTTCTAAAACGCACCTCATTTCTCATCTCCTTGTGCTCGGGTTCGCCATTCCAGCCGCTTTACTAGCAATCTCCCTCCTTGGAGAATCAGCACCTTTAACCTCCTGTTCCATACAAGTTGCAATTTGTCCTGAGGGTGAACGGGACGAGGGGGAACCAATGAGAGACTAGCTCTAGGTGTTGGGACAGGCACAGGTCACTCTATTTTCCCATCAGGAAGAAGAATTAACCACAGGCTCAGTGTGCCGCCCGGAAGCAGAATAGGGCCTAAAGCAATCCTGCGCTTTTGCGGCCAGCTCCCAAGAGAGCGAGTTGAAAAATGGAGCTCAGGGGCACTGCAATTCACAAACCTGCAGACTTATAAATGATAACTCTCGTCTACAAATATATTGAGGGAAGGCAACAAAGAGGATTTGAAAGCAAGGCAGAATTGCAGGAAACAGATTTCAGGAGGCAGATTCGAATCGCCTTTAAAGCACAGGAAAAGCGGCAAAACCTCGACAATGATGCCCTTGGCCAAAAAGGGCGTATGCGTTTTTTCCTGAATATATTCAGGAAAAAACGCATACGCCCTTTTTGGCCAACCAAGCAACCTGGAAAGGCAAATCAGCGCTACAAAGAAGTCTCGCTTCCCATCGGTCAAAAGGGCCATGCTGAATAAAGTGTCAAAACCAGAAATGCAGGACAGGCCACGGAGAAACGGAAGCCTTGCTACGCTGATGGGCGGGATGTAAATTGCCAACAGCCACTCTGGAGAAGTGTACGGTGTGTCCTGAAACATTTACAAAACTCAGCTTAGAGAGCATAGGGCACTTCCACTCATGGGCGTATAAATTGGGAAAACTAAAAATCAGCAAGACACAAGCACCCCAAAGTTTAGGGCTGCTCTGTTGACAAGAACCTCCACTTCGTTACACCTTAAATATCCCAGGAAAGAGAAAAATGGATAAAGAAGATGTGGTCCTTATGTACAATGGAATATCACTCAGCCATGAAATCAACGTCATAAGGCTAGTAGCAGCATGATGAGTGGATTTAGGTACGACGATTCTAAGTCAAATAAGTCACACAGAAAAAGACACTTATCATAAGATATCACCTATAGAGGGAATGTAAAAAACGCTAACCTTGAACTGAATTACAAAACAGAACAGAGTCACACGGTTAGAAAACACACTATGGCTGCCTAACGGGAAAGGTGAGGTGGGGTGATGCATAAAACAAGGGTTTCAAATTAGCTCAGATACCGTTCCATAAACCCAATACGTAATAGAAAAGACCTACTCCTTGCTCAGGGAACTGGACTCAACACCCCCTATTCACAGCCCAAGAGTATACCTGACTAGTAAGAATCTTAAAACCTATGTATTGATATCTCTCTGTAAGTGAGTCAAGTGGGTGTAAAGCTGCATAAACACACCAGTGAAAAGCAGCTAAACCCCATTATAAAAATAAATTAATTTTAAAAACCCGTGAAACAAAGACAGTGAAAGGGAGAGAAATTCTTACAAAATTCGTTCAGGCGCTGTGATGCCTCCTGGATTGACCATATCTAGACCTGCAGCTGATTGAGACATAAGGGTGGACACTCTTGGGGCTGAGAGGTTTGGTGAGGTTGGGTGAGCAAACGCAGACGCTTTAAAGTAATACTGCGTGGTACCCATCCCAAGGGTCCCAAATCTCCAGGTTCAAGGGCATCTTCCTACATCGAAAACATGCATGAGAAACCCAGAAGATGGTCCACCGTGTGATCGGGAAAGGTTTCTAAAACGCACCTCATTTCTCATCTCCTTGTGCTCGGGTTCGCCATTCCAGCCGCTTTACTAGCAATCTCCCTCCTTGGAGAATCAGCACCTTTAACCTCCTGTTCCATACAGGTGGCAATTTGTCCTGAGGGTGAACGGGAAGAGGGGGAACCAATGAGAGACTAGCTCTAGGTGTTGGGACAGGCACAGATCACTCTATTTTCCCATCAGGAAGAAGAATTAACCACAGGCTCAGTCTGCCGCCCGGAAGCAGAATAGGGCCTAAAGCAATCCTGCGCTTTTGCGGCCATCTCCCAAGAGAGCGAGTTGAAAAATGGAGCTCAGGGGCACTGCAATTCACAAACCTGCAGACTTATAAATAATAACTCTCGTCTACAAATATATTGAGGGAAGGCAACAAAGAGGATTTGAAAGCAAGGCAGAATTGCAGGAAACAGATTTCAAGAGGCAGATTCGAATCGCCTTTAAAGCACAGGAAAAGCGGCAAAACCTCGACAATGATGCCCTTGGCCAAAAAGGGCGTATGGGTTTTTTCCTGAATATATTCAGGATAAAACGCATACGCCCTTTTTGGCCAACCAAGCAACCTGGAAAGGCAAATCAGCGCTACAAAGAAGTCTCGCTTCCCATCGGTCAAAAGGGCCATGCTGAATAAAGTGTCAAAACCAGAAATGCAGGACAGGCCACGGAGAAACGGGAGCCTTGCTACGCTGATGGGCGGGATGTAAATTGCCAACAGCCACTCTGGAGAAGTGTACGGTGTGTCCTGAAACATTTACAAAACTCAGCTTAGAGAGCATAGGGCACTTCCACTCATGGGCGTATAAATTGGGAAAACTAAAAATCAGCAAGACACAAGCACCCCAAAGTTTAGGGCTGCTCTGTTGACAAGAACCTCCACTTCGTTACACCTTAAATATCCCAGGAAAGAGAAAAATGGATAAAGAAGTTGTGGTCCTTATGTACAATGGAATATCACTCAGCCATGAAATCAACGTCATAAGGCTAGTAGCAGCATGATGAGTGGATTTAGGTACGACGATTCTAAGTCAAATAAGTCACACAGAAAAAGACACTTATCATAAGATATCACTTATAGAGGGAATGTAAAAACCGCTACCCTTGAACTGAATTACAAAACAGAACAGAGTCACACGGTTAGAAAACACACTATGGCTGCCTAACGGGAAAGGTGAGGTGGGGTGATGCATAAAACAAGGGTTTCAAATTAGCTCAGATACCGTTCCATAAACCCAATACGTAATAGACAAGACCTACTCCTTGCTCAGGGAACTGGACTCAACACCCCCTATTCACCGCCCAAGAGTATATCTGACTAGTAAGAATCTTAAAACCTATGTATTGATATCTCTCTGTAAGTGAGTCAAGTGGGTGTAAAGCTGCATAAACACAGCAGTGAAAAGCAGCTAAACCCCATTATAAAACTCAATTAATTTTAAAAACCCGTGAAACAAAGACAGTGAAAGGGAGAGAAATTCTTACAAAATTCGTTCAGGCGCTGTGATGCCACCTGGATTGACCATATCTAGACACGCAGCTGATTGAGACATAAGGGTGGACACTCTTGGGGCTGAGGGGTTTGGTGAGGGTCGGTGAGCAAACGCAGACGCTTTAAAGTAATACTGTGTGGTACCCATCCCATGGGTCCCAAATCTCCAGGTTCAAGGGCATCTTCCTACATCGAAAACATGCATGAGAAACCCAGAAGATGGTCCACCGAGTGATCGGGAAAGGTTTCTAAAACGCACCTCATTTCTCATCTCCTTGTGCTCGGGTTCACCATTCCAGCCGCTTTACTAGCAATCTCCCTCCTTGGAGAATCAGCACCTTTAACCTCCTGTTCCATACAGGTGGCAATTTGAACTGAGGATGAACGGGAAGACGGGGAACCAATGAGAGACTAGCTCTAGGTGTTGGGACAGGCACAGGTCACTCTATTTTCCCATCAGGAAGAAGAATTAACCACAGGCTCAGTCTGCCGCCCGGAAGCAGAATAGGGCCTAAAGCAATCCTGCGCTTTTGCGGCCAGCTCCCAAGAGAGCGAGTTGAAAAATGGAGCTCAGGGGCACTGCAATTCACAAACCTGCAGACTTATAAATGATAACTCTCGTCTACAAATATATTGAGGGAAGGCAACAAAGAGGATTTGAAAGCAAGGCAGAATTGCAGGAAACAGATTTCAGGAGGCAGATTCGAATCGCCTTTAAAGCACAGGAAAAACGGCAAAACCTCGACAATGATGCCCTTGGCCAAAAAGGGCGTATGCGTTTTTTCCTGAATATATTCAGGAAAAAATGCATACGCCCTTTTTGGCCAACCAAGCAACCTGGAAAGGCAAATCAGCGCTACAAAGAAGTCTCGCTTCCCATCGGTCAAAAGGGCCATGCTGAATAAAGTGTCAAAACCAGAAATGCAGGACAGGCCACGGAGAAACGGGAGCCTTGCTACGCTGATGGGCGGGATGTAAATTGCCAACAGCCACTCTGGAGAAGTGTACGGTGTGTCCTGAAACATTTACAAAACTCAGCTTAGAGAGCATAGGGCACTTCCACTCATGGGCGTATAAATTGGGAAAACTAAAAATCAGCAAGACACAAGCACCCCAAAGTTTAGGGCTGCTCTGTTGACAAGAACCTCCACTTCGTTACACCTTAAATATCCCAGGAAAGAGAAAAATGGATAAAGAAGATGTGGTCCTTATGTACAATGGAATATCACTCAGCCATGAAATCAACGTCATAAGGCTAGTAGCAGCATGATGAGTGGATTTAGGTACGACGATTCTAAGTCAAATAAGTCACACAGAAAAAGACACTTATCATAAGATATCACCTATAGAGGGAATGTAAAAAACGCTAACCTTGAACTGAATTACAAAACAGAACAGAGTCACACGGTTAGAAAACACACTATGGCTGCCTAACGGGAAAGGTGAGGTGGGGTGATGCATAAAACAAGGGTTTCAAATTAGCTCAGATACCGTTCCATAAACCCAATATGTAATAGACAAGACCTACTCCTTGCTCAGGGAACTGGACTCAACACCCCCTATTCACCACCCAAGAGTATATCTGACTAGTAAGAATCTTAAAACCTATGTATTGATATCTCTCTGTAAGTGAGTCAAGTGGGTGTAAAGCTGCATAAACATAGCAGTGAAAAGCAGCTAAACCCCATTATAAAACTCAATTAATTTTAAAAACCCGTGAAACAAAGACAGTGAAAGGGAGAGAAATTCTTACAAAATTCGTTCAGGCGCTGTGATGCCACCTGGATTGACCATATCTAGACCCGCAGCTGATTGAGACATAAGGGTGGACACTCTTGGGGCTGAGGGGTTTGGTGAGGTTCGGTGAGCAAACGCAGACGCTTTAAAGTAATACTGCGTGGTACCCATCCCATGGGTCCCAAATCTCCAGGTTCAAGGGCATCTTCCTACATCGAAAACATGCATGAGAAACCCAGAAGATGGTCCACCGAGTGATCGGGAAAGGTTTCTAAAACGCACCTCATTTCTCATCTCCTTGTGCTCGGGTTCGCCATTCCAGCCGCTTTACTAGCAATCTCCCTCCTTGGAGAATCAGCACCTTTAACCTCCTGTTCCATACAGGTGGCAATTTGAACTGAGGATGAACGGGAAGACGGGGAACCAATGAGAGACTAGCTCTAGGTGTTGGGACAGGCACAGGTCACTCTATTTTCCCATCAGGAAGAAGAATTAACCACAGGCTCAGTCTGCCGCCCGGAAGCAGAATAGGGCCTAAAGCAATCCTGCGCTTTTGCGGCCAGCTCCCAAGACAGCGAGTTGAAAAATGGAGCTCAGGGGCACTGCAATTCACAATCCTGCAGACTTATAAATGATAACTCTCGTCTACAAATATATTGAGGGAAGGCAACAAAGAGGATTTGAAAGCAAGGCAGAATTGCAGGAAACAGATTTCAGGAGGCAGATTCGAATCGCCTTTAAAGCACAGGAAAAGCGGCAAAACCTCGACAATGATGCCCTTGGCCAAAAAGGGCGTATGCGTTTTTTCCTGAATATATTCAGGAAAAAACGCATACGCCCTTTTTGGCCAACCAAGCAACCTGGAAAGGCAAATCAGCGCTACAAAGAAGTCTCGCTTCCCATCGGTCAAAAGGGCCATGCTGAATAAAGTGTCAAAACCAGAAATGCAGGACAGGCCACGGAGAAACGGGAGCCTTGCTACGCTGATGGGCGGGATGTAAATTGCCAACAGCCACTCTGGAGAAGTGTACGGTGTGTCCTGAAACATTTACAAAACTCAGCTTAGAGAGCATAGGGCACTTCCACTCATGGGCGTATAAAATGGGAAAACTAAAAATCAGCAAGACACAAGCACCCCAAAGTTTAGGGCTGCTCTGTTGACAAGAACCTCCACTTCGTTACACCTTAAATATCCCAGGAAAGAGAAAAATGGATAAAGAAGTTGTGGTCCTTATGTACAATGGAATATCACTCAGCCATGAAATCAACGTCATAAGGCTAGTAGCAGCATGATGAGTGGATTTAGGTACGACGATTCTAAGTCAAATAAGTCACACAGAAAAAGACACTTATCATAAGATATCACCTATAGAGGGAATGTAAAAACCGCTACCCTTAAACTGAATTACAAAACAGAACAGAGTCACACGGTTAGAAAACACACTATGGCTGCCTAACGGGAAAGGTGAGGTGGGGTGATGCATAAAACAAGGGTTTCAAATTAGCTCAGATACCGTTCCATAAACCCAATACGTAATAGACAAGACCTACTCCTTGCTCAGGGAACTGGACTCAACACCCCCTATTCACCGCCCAAGAGTATACCTGACTAGTAAGAATCTTAAAACCTATGTATTGATATCTCTCTGTAAGTGAGTCAAGTGGGTGTAAAGCTGCATAAACACACCAGTGAAAAGCAGCTAAACCCCATTATAAAAATAAATTAATTTTAAAAACCCGTGAAACAAAGACAGTGAAAGGGAGAGAAATTCTTACAAAATTCGTTCAGGCGCTGTGATGCCTCCTGGATTGACCATATCTAGACCTGCAGCTGATTGAGACATAAGGGTGGACACTCTTGGGGCTGAGAGGTTTGGTGAGGTTGGGTGAGCAAACGCAGACGCTTTAAAGTAATACTGCGTGGTACCCATCCCAAGGGTCCCAAATCTCCAGGTTCAAGGGCATCTTCCTACATCGAAAACATGCATGAGAAACCCAGAAGATGGTCCACCGAGTGATCGGGAAAGGTTTCTAAAACGCACCTCATTTCTCATCTCCTTGTGCTCGGGTTCGCCATTCCAGCCGCTTTACTAGCAATCTCCCTCCTTGGAGAATCAGCACCTTTAACCTCCTGTTCCATACAGGTGGCAATTTGTCCTGAGGGTGAACGGGAAGAGGGGGAACCAATGAGAGACTAGCTCTAGGTGTTGGGACAGGCACAGATCACTCTATTTTCCCATCAGGAAGAAGAATTAACCACAGGCTCAGTCTGCCGCCCGGAAGCAGAATAGGGCCTAAAGCAATCCTGCGCTTTTGCGGCCATCTCCCAAGAGAGCGAGTTGAAAAATGGAGCTCAGGGGCACTGCAATTCACAAACCTGCAGACTTATAAATAATAACTCTCGTCTACAAATATATTGAGGGAAGGCAACAAAGAGGATTTGAAAGCAAGGCAGAATTGCAGGAAACAGATTTCAAGAGGCAGATTCGAATCGCCTTTAAAGCACAGGAAAAGCGGCAAAACCTCGACAATGATGCCCTTGGCCAAAAAGGGCGTATGGGTTTTTTCCTGAATATATTCAGGATAAAACGCATACGCCCTTTTTGGCCAACCAAGCAACCTGGAAAGGCAAATCAGCGCTACAAAGAAGTCTCGCTTCCCATCGGTCAAAAGGGCCATGCTGAATAAAGTGTCAAAACCAGAAATGCAGGACAGGCCACGGAGAAACGGGAGCCTTGCTACGCTGATGGGCGGGATGTAAATTGCCAACAGCCACTCTGGAGAAGTGTACGGTGTGTCCTGAAACATTTACAAAACTCAGCTTAGAGAGCATAGGGCACTTCCACTCATGGGCGTATAAATTGGGAAAACTAAAAATCAGCAAGACACAAGCACCCCAAAGTTTAGGGCTGCTCTGTTGACAAGAACCTCCACTTCGTTACACCTTAAATATCCCAGGAAAGAGAAAAATGGATAAAGAAGTTGTGGTCCTTATGTACAATGGAATATCACTCAGCCATGAAATCAACGTCATAAGGCTAGTAGCAGCATGATGAGTGGATTTAGGTACGACGATTCTAAGTCAAATAAGTCACACAGAAAAAGACACTTATCATAAGATATCACTTATAGAGGGAATGTAAAAACCGCTACCCTTGAACTGAATTACAAAACAGAACAGAGTCACACGGTTAGAAAACACACTATGGCTGCCTAACGGGAAAGGTGAGGTGGGGTGATGCATAAAACAAGGGTTTCAAATTAGCTCAGATACCGTTCCATAAACCCAATACGTAATAGACAAGACCTACTCCTTGCTCAGGGAACTGGACTCAACACCCCCTATTCACCGCCCAAGAGTATATCTGACTAGTAAGAATCTTAAAACCTATGTATTGATATCTCTCTGTAAGTGAGTCAAGTGGGTGTAAAGCTGCATAAACACAGCAGTGAAAAGCAGCTAAACCCCATTATAAAACTCAATTAATTTTAAAAACCCGTGAAACAAAGACAGTGAAAGGGAGAGAAATTCTTACAAAATTCGTTCAGGCGCTGTGATGCCACCTGGATTGACCATATCTAGACACGCAGCTGATTGAGACATAAGGGTGGACACTCTTGGGGCTGAGGGGTTTGGTGAGGGTCGGTGAGCAAACGCAGACGCTTTAAAGTAATACTGTGTGGTACCCATCCCATGGGTCCCAAATCTCCAGGTTCAAGGGCATCTTCCTACATCGAAAACATGCATGAGAAACCCAGAAGATGGTCCACCGAGTGATCGGGAAAGGTTTCTAAAACGCACCTCATTTCTCATCTCCTTGTGCTCGGGTTCACCATTCCAGCCGCTTTACTAGCAATCTCCCTCCTTGGAGAATCAGCACCTTTAACCTCCTGTTCCATACAGGTGGCAATTTGAACTGAGGATGAACGGGAAGACGGGGAACCAATGAGAGACTAGCTCTAGGTGTTGGGACAGGCACAGGTCACTCTATTTTCCCATCAGGAAGAAGAATTAACCACAGGCTCAGTCTGCCGCCCGGAAGCAGAATAGGGCCTAAAGCAATCCTGCGCTTTTGCGGCCAGCTCCCAAGAGAGCGAGTTGAAAAATGGAGCTCAGGGGCACTGCAATTCACAAACCTGCAGACTTATAAATGATAACTCTCGTCTACAAATATATTGAGGGAAGGCAACAAAGAGGATTTGAAAGCAAGGCAGAATTGCAGGAAACAGATTTCAGGAGGCAGATTCGAATCGCCTTTAAAGCACAGGAAAAACGGCAAAACCTCGACAATGATGCCCTTGGCCAAAAAGGGCGTATGCGTTTTTTCCTGAATATATTCAGGAAAAAACGCATACGCCCTTTTTGGCCAACCAAGCAACCTGGAAAGGCAAATCAGCGCTACAAAGAAGTCTCGCTTCCCATCGGTCAAAAGGGCCATGCTGAATAAAGTGTCAAAACCAGAAATGCAGGACAGGCCACGGAGAAACGGGAGCCTTGCTACGCTGATGGGCGGGATGTAAATTGCCAACAGCCACTCTGGAGAAGTGTACGGTGTGTCCTGAAACATTTACAAAACTCAGCTTAGAGAGCATAGGGCACTTCCACTCATGGGCGTATAAATTGGGAAAACTAAAAATCAGCAAGACACAAGCACCCCAAAGTTTAGGGCTGCTCTGTTGACAAGAACCTCCACTTCGTTACACCTTAAATATCCCAGGAAAGAGAAAAATGGATAAAGAAGATGTGGTCCTTATGTACAATGGAATATCACTCAGCCATGAAATCAACGTCATAAGGCTAGTAGCAGCATGATGAGTGGATTTAGGTACGACGATTCTAAGTCAAATAAGTCACACAGAAAAAGACACTTATCATAAGATATCACCTATAGAGGGAATGTAAAAAACGCTAACCTTGAACTGAATTACAAAACAGAACAGAGTCACACGGTTAGAAAACACACTATGGCTGCCTAACGGGAAAGGTGAGGTGGGGTGATGCATAAAACAAGGGTTTCAAATTAGCTCAGATACCGTTCCATAAACCCAATATGTAATAGACAAGACCTACTCCTTGCTCAGGGAACTGGACTCAACACCCCCTATTCACCGCCCAAGAGTATATCTGACTAGTAAGAATCTTAAAACCTATGTATTGATATCTCTCTGTAAGTGAGTCAAGTGGGTGTAAAGCTGCATAAACATAGCAGTGAAAAGCAGCTAAACCCCATTATAAAACTCAATTAATTTTAAAAACCCGTGAAACAAAGACAGTGAAAGGGAGAGAAATTCTTACAAAATTCGTTCAGGCGCTGTGATGCCACCTGGATTGACCATATCTAGACCCGCAGCTGATTGAGACATAAGGGTGGACACTCTTGGGGCTGAGGGGTTTGGTGAGGTTCGGTGAGCAAACGCAGACGCTTTAAAGTAATACTGCGTGGTACCCATCCCATGGGTCCCAAATCTCCAGGTTCAAGGGCATCTTCCTACATCGAAAACATGCATGAGAAACCCAGAAGATGGTCCACCGAGTGATCGGGAAAGGTTTCTAAAACGCACCTCATTTCTCATCTCCTTGTGCTCGGGTTCGCCATTCCAGCCGCTTTACTAGCAATCTCCCTCCTTGGAGAATCAGCACCTTTAACCTCCTGTTCCATACAGGTGGCAATTTGAACTGAGGATGAACGGGAAGACGGGGAACCAATGAGAGACTAGCTCTAGGTGTTGGGACAGGCACAGGTCACTCTATTTTCCCATCAGGAAGAAGAATTAACCACAGGCTCAGTCTGCCGCCCGGAAGCAGAATAGGGCCTAAAGCAATCCTGCGCTTTTGCGGCCAGCTCCCAAGACAGCGAGTTGAAAAATGGAGCTCAGGGGCACTGCAACTCACAATCCTGCAGACTTATAAATGATAACTCTCGTCTACAAATATATTGAGGGAAGGCAACAAAGAGGATTTGAAAGCAAGGCAGAATTGCAGGAAACAGATTTCAGGAGGCAGATTCGAATCGCCTTTAAAGCACAGGAAAAGCGGCAAAACCTCGACAATGATGCCCTTGGCCAAAAAGGGCGTATGCGTTTTTTCCTGAATATATTCAGGAAAAAACGCATACGCCCTTTTTGGCCAACCAAGCAACCTGGAAAGGCAAATCAGCGCTACAAAGAAGTCTCGCTTCCCATCGGTCAAAAGGGCCATGCTGAATAAAGTGTCAAAACCAGAAATGCAGGACAGGCCACGGAGAAACGGGAGCCTTGCTACGCTGATGGGCGGGATGTAAATTGCCAACAGCCACTCTGGAGAAGTGTACGGTGTGTCCTGAAACATTTACAAAACTCAGCTTAGAGAGCATAGGGCACTTCCACTCATGGGCGTATAAAATGGGAAAACTAAAAATCAGCAAGACACAAGCACCCCAAAGTTTAGGGCTGCTCTGTTGACAAGAACCTCCACTTCGTTACACCTTAAATATCCCAGGAAAGAGAAAAATGGATAAAGAAGTTGTGGTCCTTATGTACAATGGAATATCACTCAGCCATGAAATCAACGTCATAAGGCTAGTAGCAGCATGATGAGTGGATTTAGGTACGACGATTCTAAGTCAAATAAGTCACACAGAAAAAGACACTTATCATAAGATATCACCTATAGAGGGAATGTAAAAACCGCTACCCTTAAACTGAATTACAAAACAGAACAGAGTCACACGGTTAGAAAACACACTATGGCTGCCTAACGGGAAAGGTGAGGTGGGGTGATGCATAAAACAAGGGTTTCAAATTAGCTCAGATACCGTTCCATAAACCCAATACGTAATAGACAAGACCTACTCCTTGCTCAGGGAACTGGACTCAACACCCCCTATTCACCGCCCAAGAGTATACCTGACTAGTAAGAATCTTAAAACCTATGTATTGATATCTCTCTGTAAGTGAGTCAAGTGGGTGTAAAGCTGCATAAACACACCAGTGAAAAGCAGCTAAACCCCATTATAAAAATAAATTAATTTTAAAAACCCGTGAAACAAAGACAGTGAAAGGGAGAGAAATTCTTACAAAATTCGTTCAGGCGCTGTGATGCCTCCTGGATTGACCATATCTAGACCTGCAGCTGATTGAGACATAAGGGTGGACACTCTTGGGGCTGAGAGGTTTGGTGAGGTTGGGTGAGCAAACGCAGACGCTTTAAAGTAATACTGCGTGGTACCCATCCCAAGGGTCCCAAATCTCCAGGTTCAAGGGCATCTTCCTACATCGAAAACATGCATGAGAAACCCAGAAGATGGTCCACCGAGTGATCGGGAAAGGTTTCTAAAACGCACCTCATTTCTCATCTCCTTGTGCTCGGGTTCGCCATTCCAGCCGCTTTACTAGCAATCTCCCTCCTTGGAGAATCAGCACCTTTAACCTCCTGTTCCATACAGGTGGCAATTTGTCCTGAGGGTGAACGGGAAGAGGGGGAACCAATGAGAGACTAGCTCTAGGTGTTGGGACAGGCACAGATCACTCTATTTTCCCATCAGGAAGAAGAATTAACCACAGGCTCAGTCTGCCGCCCGGAAGCAGAATAGGGCCTAAAGCAATCCTGCGCTTTTGCGGCCATCTCCCAAGAGAGCGAGTTGAAAAATGGAGCTCAGGGGCACTGCAATTCACAAACCTGCAGACTTATAAATAATAACTCTCGTCTACAAATATATTGAGGGAAGGCAACAAAGAGGATTTGAAAGCAAGGCAGAATTGCAGGAAACAGATTTCAAGAGGCAGATTCGAATCGCCTTTAAAGCACAGGAAAAGCGGCAAAACCTCGACAATGATGCCCTTGGCCAAAAAGGGCGTATGCGTTTTTTCCTGAATATATTCAGGAAAAAACGCATACGCCCTTTTTGGCCAACCAAGCAACCTGGAAAGGCAAATCAGCGCTACAAAGAAGTCTCGCTTCCCATCGGTCAAAAGGGCCATGCTGAATAAAGTGTCAAAACCAGAAATGCAGGACAGGCCACGGAGAAACGGGAGCCTTGCTACGCTGATGGGCGGGATGTAAATTGCCAACAGCCACTCTGGAGAAGTGTACGGTGTGTCCTGAAACATTTACAAAACTCAGCTTAGAGAGCATAGGGCACTTCCACTCATGGGCGTATAAATTGGGAAAACTAAAAATCAGCAAGACACAAGCACCCCAAAGTTTAGGGCTGCTCTGTTGACAAGAACCTCCACTTCGTTACACCTTAAATATCCCAGGAAAGAGAAAAATGGATAAAGAAGATGTGGTCCTTATGTACAATGGAATATCACTCAGCCATGAAATCAACGTCATAAGGCTAGTAGCAGCATGATGAGTGGATTTAGGTACGACGATTCTAAGTCAAATAAGTCACACAGAAAAAGACACTTATCATAAGATATCACCTATAGAGGGAATGTAAAAAACGCTAACCTTGAACTGAATTACAAAACAGAACAGAGTCACACGGTTAGAAAACACACTATGGCTGCCTAACGGGAAAGGTGAGGTGGGGTGATGCATAAAACAAGGGTTTCAAATTAGCTCAGATACCGTTCCATAAACCCAATATGTAATAGACAAGACCTACTCCTTGCTCAGGGAACTGGACTCAACACCCCCTATTCACCGCCCAAGAGTATATCTGACTAGTAAGAATCTTAAAACCTATGTATTGATATCTCTCTGTAAGTGAGTCAAGTGGGTGTAAAGCTGCATAAACATAGCAGTGAAAAGCAGCTAAACCCCATTATAAAACTCAATTAATTTTAAAAACCCGTGAAACAAAGACAGTGAAAGGGAGAGAAATTCTTACAAAATTCGTTCAGGCGCTGTGATGCCATCTGGATTGACCATATCTAGACCCGCAGCTGATTGAGACATAAGGGTGGACACTCTTGGGGCTGAGGGGTTTGGTGAGGTTCGGTGAGCAAACTCAGACGCTTTAAAGTAATACTGCGTGGTACCCATCCCATGGGTCCCAAATCTCCAGGTTCAAGGGCATCTTCCTACATCGAAAACATGCATGAGAAACCCAGAAGATGGTCCACCGAGTGATCGGGAAAGGTTTCTAAAACGCACCTCATTTCTCATCTCCTTGTGCTCGGGTTCGCCATTCCAGCCGCTTTACTAGCAATCTCCCTCCTTGGAGAATCAGCACCTTTAACCTCCTGTTCCATACAGGTGGCAATTTGAACTGAGGATGAACGGGAAGACGGGGAACCAATGAGAGACTAGCTCTAGGTGTTGGGACAGGCACAGGTCACTCTATTTTCCCATCAGGAAGAAGAATTAACCACAGGCTCAGTCTGCCGCCCGGAAGCAGAATAGGGCCTAAAGCAATCCTGCGCTTTTGCGGCCAGCTCCCAAGACAGCGAGTTGAAAAATGGAGCTCAGGGGCACTGCAATTCACAATCCTGCAGACTTATAAATGATAACTCTTGTCTACAAATATATTGAGGGAAGGCAACAAAGAGGATTTGAAAGCAAGGCAGAATTGCAGGAAACAGATTTCAGGAGGCAGATTCGAATCGCCTTTAAAGCACAGGAAAAGCGGCAAAACCTCGACAATGATGCCCTTGGCCAAAAAGGGCGTATGCGTTTTTTCCTGAATATATTCAGGAAAAAACGCATACGCCCTTTTTGGCCAACCAAGCAACCTGGAAAGGCAAATCAGCGCTACAAAGAAGTCTCGCTTCCCATCGGTCAAAAGGGCCATGCTGAATAAAGTGTCAAAACCAGAAATGCAGGACAGGCCACGGAGAAACGGGAGCCTTGCTACGCTGATGGGCGGGATGTAAATTGCCAACAGCCACTCTGGAGAAGTGTACGGTGTGTCCTGAAACATTTACAAAACTCAGCTTAGAGAGCATAGGGCACTTCCACTCATAGGCGTATAAAATGGGAAAACTAAAAATCAGCAAGACACAAGCACCCCAAAGTTTAGGGCTGCTCTGTTGACAAGAACCTCCACTTCGTTACACCTTAAATATCCCAGGAAAGAGAAAAATGGATAAAGAAGTTGTGGTCCTTATGTACAATGGAATATCACTCAGCCATGAAATCAACGTCATAAGGCTAGTAGCAGCATGATGAGTGGATTTAGGTACGACGATTCTAAGTCAAATAAGTCACACAGAAAAAGACACTTATCATAAGATATCACCTATAGAGGGAATGTAAAAACCGCTACCCTTAAACTGAATTACAAAACAGAACAGAGTCACACGGTTAGAAAACACACTATCGCTGCCTAACGGGAAAGGTGAGGTGGGGTGATGCATAAAACAAGGGTTTCAAATTAGCTCAGATACCGTTCCATAAACCCAATACGTAATAGACAAGACCTACTCCTTGCTCAGGGAACTGGACTCAACACCCCCTATTCACCGCCCAAGAGTATACCTGACTAGTAAGAATCTTAAAACCTATGTATTGATATCTCTCTGTAAGTGAGTCAAGTGGGTGTAAAGCTGCATAAACACACCAGTGAAAAGCAGCTAAACCCCATTATAAAAATAAATTAATTTTAAAAACCCGTGAAACAAAGACAGTGAAAGGGAGAGAAATTCTTACAAAATTCGTTCAGGCGCTGTGATGCCTCCTGGATTGACCATATCTAGACCTGCAGCTGATTGAGACATAAGGGTGGACACTCTTGGGGCTGAGAGGTTTGGTGAGGTTGGGTGAGCAAACGCAGACGCTTTAAAGTAATACTGCGTGGTACCCATCCCAAGGGTCCCAAATCTCCAGGTTCAAGGGCATCTTCCTACATCGAAAACATGCATGAGAAACCCAGAAGATGGTCCACCGAGTGATCGGGAAAGGTTTCTAAAACGCACCTCATTTCTCATCTCCTTGTGCTCGGGTTCGCCATTCCAGCCGCTTTACTAGCAATCTCCCTCCTTGGAGAATCAGCACCTTTAACCTCCTGTTCCATACAGGTGGCAATTTGTCCTGAGGGTGAACGGGAAGAGGGGGAACCAATGAGAGACTAGCTCTAGGTGTTGGGACAGGCACAGATCACTCTATTTTCCCATCAGGAAGAAGAATTAACCACAGGCTCAGTCTGCCGCCCGGAAGCAGAATAGGGCCTAAAGCAATCCTGCGCTTTTGCGGCCATCTCCCAAGAGAGCGAGTTGAAAAATGGAGCTCAGGGGCACTGCAATTCACAAACCTGCAGACTTATAAATAATAACTCTCGTCTACAAATATATTGAGGGAAGGCAACAAAGAGGATTTGAAAGCAAGGCAGAATTGCAGGAAACAGATTTCAAGAGGCAGATTCGAATCGCCTTTAAAGCACAGGAAAAGCGGCAAAACCTCGACAATGATGCCCTTGGCCAAAAAGGGCGTATGGGTTTTTTCCTGAATATATTCAGGATAAAACGCATACGCCCTTTTTGGCCAACCAAGCAACCTGGAAAGGCAAATCAGCGCTACAAAGAAGTCTCGCTTCCCATCGGTCAAAAGGGCCATGCTGAATAAAGTGTCAAAACCAGAAATGCAGGACAGGCCACGGAGAAACGGGAGCCTTGCTACGCTGATGGGCGGGATGTAAATTGCCAACAGCCACTCTGGAGAAGTGTACGGTGTGTCCTGAAACATTTACAAAACTCAGCTTAGAGAGCATAGGGCACTTCCACTCATGGGCGTATAAATTGGGAAAACTAAAAATCAGCAAGACACAAGCACCCCAAAGTTTAGGGCTGCTCTGTTGACAAGAACCTCCACTTCGTTACACCTTAAATATCCCAGGAAAGAGAAAAATGGATAAAGAAGTTGTGGTCCTTATGTACAATGGAATATCACTCAGCCATGAAATCAACGTCATAAGGCTAGTAGCAGCATGATGAGTGGATTTAGGTACGACGATTCTAAGTCAAATAAGTCACACAGAAAAAGACACTTATCATAAGATATCACTTATAGAGGGAATGTAAAAACCGCTACCCTTGAACTGAATTACAAAACAGAACAGAGTCACACGGTTAGAAAACACACTATGGCTGCCTAACGGGAAAGGTGAGGTGGGGTGATGCATAAAACAAGGGTTTCAAATTAGCTCAGATACCGTTCCATAAACCCAATACGTAATAGACAAGACCTACTCCTTGCTCAGGGAACTGGACTCAACACCCCCTATTCACCGCCCAAGAGTATATCTGACTAGTAAGAATCTTAAAACCTATGTATTGATATCTCTCTGTAAGTGAGTCAAGTGGGTGTAAAGCTGCATAAACACAGCAGTGAAAAGCAGCTAAACCCCATTATAAAACTCAATTAATTTTAAAAACCCGTGAAACAAAGACAGTGAAAGGGAGAGAAATTCTTACAAAATTCGTTCAGGCGCTGTGATGCCACCTGGATTGACCATATCTAGACACGCAGCTGATTGAGACATAAGGGTGGACACTCTTGGGGCTGAGGGGTTTGGTGAGGGTCGGTGAGCAAACGCAGACGCTTTAAAGTAATACTGTGTGGTACCCATCCCATGGGTCCCAAATCTCCAGGTTCAAGGGCATCTTCCTACATCGAAAACATGCATGAGAAACCCAGAAGATGGTCCACCGAGTGATCGGGAAAGGTTTCTAAAACGCACCTCATTTCTCATCTCCTTGTGCTCGGGTTCACCATTCCAGCCGCTTTACTAGCAATCTCCCTCCTTGGAGAATCAGCACCTTTAACCTCCTGTTCCATACAGGTGGCAATTTGAACTGAGGATGAACGGGAAGACGGGGAACCAATGAGAGACTAGCTCTAGGTGTTGGGACAGGCACAGGTCACTCTATTTTCCCATCAGGAAGAAGAATTAACCACAGGCTCAGTCTGCCGCCCGGAAGCAGAATAGGGCCTAAAGCAATCCTGCGCTTTTGCGGCCAGCTCCCAAGAGAGCGAGTTGAAAAATGGAGCTCAGGGGCACTGCAATTCACAAACCTGCAGACTTATAAATGATAACTCTCGTCTACAAATATATTGAGGGAAGGCAACAAAGAGGATTTGAAAGCAAGGCAGAATTGCAGGAAACAGATTTCAGGAGGCAGATTCGAATCGCCTTTAAAGCACAGGAAAAACGGCAAAACCTCGACAATGATGCCCTTGGCCAAAAAGGGCGTATGCGTTTTTTCCTGAATATATTCAGGAAAATACGCATACGCCCTTTTTGGCCAACCAAGCAACCTGGAAAGGCAAATCAGCGCTACAAAGAAGTCTCGCTTCCCATCGGTCAAAAGGGCCATGCTGAATAAAGTGTCAAAACCAGAAATGCAGGACAGGCCACGGAGAAACGGGAGCCTTGCTACGCTGATGGGCGGGATGTAAATTGCCAACAGCCACTCTGGAGAAGTGTACGGTGTGTCCTGAAACATTTACAAAACTCAGCTTAGAGAGCATAGGGCACTTCCACTCATGGGCGTATAAATTGGGAAAACTAAAAATCAGCAAGACACAAGCACCCCAAAGTTTAGGGCTGCTCTGTTGACAAGAACCTCCACTTCGTTACACCTTAAATATCCCAGGAAAGAGAAAAATGGATAAAGAAGTTGTGGTCCTTATGTACAATGGAATATCACTCAGCCATGAAATCAACGTCATAAGGCTAGTAGCAGCATGATGAGTGGATTTAGGTACGACGATTCTAAGTCAAATAAGTCACACAGAAAAAGACACTTATCATAAGATATCACTTATAGAGGGAATGTAAAAACCGCTACCCTTGAACTGAATTACAAAACAGAACAGAGTCACACGGTTAGAAAACACACTATGGCTGCCTAACGGGAAAGGTGAGGTGGGGTGATGCATAAAACAAGGGTTTCAAATTAGCTCAGATACCATTCCATAAACCCAATACGTAATAGACAAGACCTACTCCTTGCTCAGGGAACTGGACTCAACACCCCCTATTCACCGTCCAAGAATATATCTGACTAGTAAGAATCTTAAAACCTATGTATTGATATCTCTCTGTAAGTGAGTCAAGTGGGTGTAAAGCTGCATAAACACAGCAGTGAAAAGCAGCTAAACCCCATTATAAAACTCAATTAATTTTAAAAACCCGTGAAACAAAGACAGTGAAAGAGAGAGAAATTCTTACAAAATTCGTTCAGGGGCTGTGATGCCACCTGGATTGACCATATCTAGACTTGCAGCTGATTGAGACATAAGGGTGGACACTCTTGGGGCTGAGAGGTTTGGTGAGGTTGGGTGAGCAAACGCAGACGCTTTAAAGTAATACTGCGTGGTACCCATCCCATGGGTCCCAAATCTCCAGGTTCAAGGGCATCTTCCTACATCGAAAACATGCATGAGAAACCCAGAAGATGGTCCACCGAGTGATCGGGAAAGGTTTCTAAAACGCACCTCATTTCTCATCTCCTTGTGCTCGGGTTCGCCATTCCAGCCGCTTTACTAGCAATCTCCCTCCTTGGAGAATCAGCACCTTTAACCTCCTGTTCCATACAGGTTGCAATTTGTCCTGAGGGTGAACGGGAAGAGGGGGAACCAATGAGAGACTAGCTCTAGGTGTTGGGACAGGCACAGGTCACTCTATTTTCCCATCAGGAAGAAGAATTAACCACAGGCTCAGTCTGCCGCCCGGAAGCAGAATAGGGCCTAAAGCAATCCTGCGCTTTTGTGGCCAGCTCCCAAGAGAGCGAGTTGAAAAATGGAGCTCAGGGGCACTGCAATTCACAAACCTGCAGACTTATAAATGATAACTCTCGTCTACAAATATATTGAGGGAAGGCAACAAAGAGGATTTGAAAGCAAGGCAGAATTGCAGGAAACAGATTTCAGGAGGCAGATTCGAATCGCCTTTAAAGCACAGGAAAAGCGGCAAAACCTCGACAATGATGCCCTTGGCCAAAAAGGGCGTATGCGTTTTTTCCTGAATATATTCAGGAAAAAACGCATACGCCCTTTTTGGCCAACCAAGCAACCTGGAAAGGCAAATCAGCGCTACAAAGAAGTCTCGCTTCCCATCGGTCAAAAGGGCCATGCTGAATAAAGTGTCAAAACCAGAAATGCAGGACAGGCCACGGAGAAACGGGAGCCTTGCTACGCTGATGGGCGGGATGTAAATTGCCAACAGCCACTCTGGAGAAGTGTACGGTGTGTCCTGAAACATTTACAAAACTCAGCTTAGAGAGCATAGGGCACTTCCACTCATGGGCGTATAAATTGGGAAAACTAAAAATCAGCAAGACACAAGCACCCCAAAGTTTAGGGCTGCTCTGTTGACAAGAACCTCCACTTCGTTACACCTTAAATATCCCAGGAAAGAGAAAAATGGATAAAGAAGTTGTGGTCCTTATGTACAATGGAATATCACTCAGCCATGAAATCAACGTCATAAGGCTAGTAGCAGCATGATGAGTGGATTTAGGTACGACGATTCTAAGTGAAATAAGTCACACAGAAAAAGACACTTATCATAAGATATCACCTATAGAGGGAATGTAAAAACCGCTACCCTTGAACTGAATTACAAAACAGAACAGAGTCACACGGTTAGAAAACACACTATGGCTGCCTAACGGGAAAGGTGAGGTGGGGTGATGCATAAAACAAGGGTTTCAAATTAGCTCAGATACCGTTCCATAAACCCAATACGTAATAGACAAGACCTACTCCTTGCTCAGGGAACTGGACTCAACACCCCCTATTCACCGCCCAAGAGTATACCTGACTAGTAAGAATCTTAAAACCTATGTATTGATATCTCTCTGTAAGTGAGTCAAGTGGGTGTAAAGCTGCATAAACACAGCAGTGAAAAGCAGCTAAACCCCATTATAAAACTCAATTAATTTTAAAAACCCGTGAAACAAAGACAGTGAAAGGGAGAGAAATTCTTACAAAATTCGTTCAGGCGCTGTGATGCCTCCTGGATTGACCATATCTAGACCTGCAGCTGATTGAGACATAAGGGTGGACACTCTTGGGGCTGAGAGGTTTGGTGAGGTTGGGTGAGCAAACGCAGACGCTTTAAAGTAATACTGCGTGGTACCCATCCCAAGGGTCCCAAATCTCCAGGTTCAAGGGCATCTTCCTACATCGAAAACATGCATGAGAAACCCAGAAGATGGTCCACCGAGTGATCGGGAAAGGTTTCTAAAACGCACCTCATTTCTCATCTCCTTGTGCTCGGGTTCGCCATTCCAGCCGCTTTACTAGCAATCTCCCTCCTTGGAGAATCAGCACCTTTAACCTCCTGTTCCATACAGGTGGCAATTTGTCCTGAGGGTGAACGGGAAGAGGGGGAACCAATGAGAGACTAGCTCTAGGTGTTGGGACAGGCACAGATCACTCTATTTTCCCATCAGGAAGAAGAATTAACCACAGGCTCAGTCTGCCGCCCGGAAGCAGAATAGGGCCTAAAGCAATCCTGCGCTTTTGCGGCCAGCTCCCAAGAGAGCGAGTTGAAAAATGGAGCTCAGGGGCACTGCAATTCACAAACCTGCAGACTTATAAATGATAACTCTCGTCTACAAATATATTGAGGGAAGGCAACAAAGAGGATTTGAAAGCAAGGCAGAATTGCAGGAAACAGATTTCAGGAGGCAGATTCGAATCGCCTTTAAAGCACAGGAAAAGCGGCAAAACCTCGACAATGATGCCCTTGGCCAAAAAGGGCGTATGCGTTTTTTCCTGAATATATTCAGGAAAAAACGCATACGCCCTTTTTGGCCAACCAAGCAACCTGGAAAGGCAAATCAGCACTACAAAGAAGTCTCGCTTCCCATCGGTCAAAAGGGCCATGCTGAATAAAGTGTCAAAACCAGAAATGCAGGACAGGCCACGGAGAAACGGGAGCCTTGCTACGCTGATGGGCGGGATGTAAATTGCCAACAGCCACTCTGGAGAAGTGTACGGTGTGTCCTGAAACATTTACAAAACTCAGCTTAGAGAGCATAGGGCACTTCCACTCAAGGGCGTATAAATTGGGAAAACTAAAAATCAGCAAGACACAAGCACCCCAAAGTTTAGGGCTGCTCTGTTGACAAGAACCTCCACTTCGTTACACCTTAAATATCCCAGGAAAGAGAAAAATGGATAAAGAAGTTGTGGTCCTTATGTACAATGGAATATCACTCAGCCATGAAATCAACGTCATAAGGCTAGTAGCAGCATGATGAGTGGATTTAGGTACGACGATTCTAAGTCAAATAAGTCACACAGAAAAAGACACTTATCATAAGATATCACTTATAGAGGGAATGTAAAAACCGCTACCCTTGAACTGAATTACAAAACAGAACAGAGTCACACGGTTAGAAAACACACTATGGCTGCCTAACGGGAAAGGTGAGGTGGGGTGATGCATAAAACAAGGGTTTCAAATTAGCTCAGATACCGTTCCATAAACCCAATACGTAATAGACAAGACCTACTCCTTGCTCAGGGAACTGGACTCAACACCCCCTATTCACCGCCCAAGAGTATATCTGACTAGTAAGAATCTTAAAACCTATGTATTGATATCTCTCTGTAAGTGAGTCAAGTGGGTGTAAAGCTGCATAAACACAGCAGTGAAAAGCAGCTAAACCCCATTATAAAACTCAATTAATTTTAAAAACCCGTGAAACAAAGACAGTGAAAGGGAGAGAAATTCTTACAAAATTCGTTCAGGCGCTGTGATGCCTCCTGGATTGACCATATCTAGACCTGCAGCTGATTGAGACATAAGGGTGGACACTCTTGGGGCTGAGAGGTTTGGTGAGGTTGGGTGAGCAAACGCAGACGCTTTAAAGTAATACTGCGTGGTACCCATCCCAAGGGTCCCAAATCTCCAGGTTCAAGGGCATCTTCCTACATCGAAAACATGCATGAGAAACCCAGAAGATGGTCCACCGAGTGATCGGGAAAGGTTTCTAAAACGCACCTCATTTCTCATCTCCTTGTGCTCGGGTTCGCCATTCCAGCCGCTTTACTAGCAATCTCCCTCCTTGGAGAATCAGCACCTTTAACCTCCTGTTCCATACAGGTGGCAATTTGTCCTGAGGGTGAACGGGAAGAGGGGGAACCAATGAGAGACTAGCTCTAGGTGTTGGGACAGGCACAGATCACTCTATTTTCCCATCAGGAAGAAGAATTAACCACAGGCTCAGTCTGCCGCCCGGAAGCAGAATAGGGCCTAAAGCAATCCTGCGCTTTTGCGGCCATCTCCCAAGAGAGCGAGTTGAAAAATGGAGCTCAGGGGCACTGCAATTCACAAACCTGCAGACTTATAAATGATAACTCTCGTCTACAAATATATTGAGGGAAGGCAACAAAGAGGATTTGAAAGCAAGGCAGAATTGCAGGAAACAGATTTCAGGAGGCAGATTCGAATCGCCTTTAAAGCACAGGAAAAGCGGCAAAACCTCGACAATGATGCCCTTGGCCAAAAAGGGCGTATGCGTTTTTTCCTGAATATATTCAGGAAAAAACGCATACGCCCTTTTTGGCCAACCAAGCAACCTGGAAAGGCAAATCAGCGCTACAAAGAAGTCTCGCTTCCCATCGGTCAAAAGGGCCATGCTGAATAAAGTGTCAAAACCAGAAATGCAGGACAGGCCACGGAGAAACGGGAGCCTTGCTACGCTGATGGGCGGGATGTAAATTGCCAACAGCCACTCTGGAGAAGTGTACGGTGTGTCCTGAAACATTTACAAAACTCAGCTTAGAGAGCATAGGGCACTTCCACTCATGGGCGTATAAATTGGGAAAACTAAAAATCAGCAAGACACAAGCACCCCAAAGTTTAGGGCTGCTCTGTTGACAAGAACCTCCACTTCGTTACACCTTAAATATCCCAGGAAAGAGAAAAATGGATAAAGAAGTTGTGGTCCTTATGTACAATGGAATATCACTCAGCCATGAAATCAACGTCATAAGGCTAGTAGCAGCATAATGAGTGGATTTAGGTACGACGATTCTAAGTCAAATAAGTCACACAGAAAAAGACACTTATCATAAGATATCACTTATAGAGGGAATGTAAAAACCGCTACCCTTGAACTGAATTACAAAACAGAACAGAGTCACACGGTTAGAAAACACACTATGGCTGCCTAACGGGAAAGGTGAGGTGGGGTGATGCATAAAACAAGGGTTTCAAATTAGCTCAGATACCGTTCCATAAACCCAATACGTAATAGACAAGACCTACTCCTTGCTCAGGGAACTGGACTCAACACCACCTATTCACCGCCCAAGAGTATATCTGACTAGTAAGAATCTTAAAACCTATGTATTGATATCTCTCTGTAAGTGAGTCAAGTGGGTGTAAAGCTGCATAAACACAGCAGTGAAAAGCAGCTAAACCCCATTATAAAACTCAATTAATTTTAAAAACCCGTGAAACAAAGACAGTGAAAGGGAGAGAAATTCTTACAAAATTCGTTCAGGCGCTGTGATGCCACCTGGATTGACCATATCTAGACCCGCAGCTGATTGAGACATAAGGGTGGACACTCTTGGGGCTGAGGGGTTTGGTGAGGTTCGGTGAGCAAACGCAGACGCTTTAAAGTAATACTGCGTGGTACCCATCCCATGGGTCCCAAATCTCCAGGTTCAAGGGCATCTTCCTACATCGAAAACATGCATGAGAAACCCAGAAGATGGTCCACCGAGTGATCGGGAAAGGTTTCTAAAACGCACCTCATTTCTCATCTCCTTGTGCTCGGGTTCGCCATTCCAGCCGCTTTACTAGCAATCTCCCTCCTTGGAGAATCAGCACCTTTAACCTCCTGTTCCATACAGGTGGCAATTTGAACTGAGGATGAACGGGAAGACGGGGAACCAATGAGAGACTAGCTCTAGGTGTTGGGACAGGCACAGGTCACTCTATTTTCCCATCAGGAAGAAGAATTAACCACAGGCTCAGTGTGACGCCCGGAAGCAGAATAGGGCCTAAAGCAATCCTGCGCTTTTGCGGCCAGCTCCCAAGAGAGCGAGTTGAAAAATGGAGCTCAGGGGCACTGCAATTCACAAACCTGCAGACTTATAAATGATAACTCTCGTCTACAAATATATTGAGGGAAGGCAACAAAGAGGATTTGAAAGCAAGGCAGAATTGCAGGAAACAGATTTCAGGAGGCAGATTCGCATCGCCTTTAAAGCACAGGAAAAGCGGCAAAACCTCGACAATGATGCCCTTGGCCAAAAAGGGCGTATGCGTTTTTTCCTGAATATATTCAGGAAAAAACGCATACGCCCTTTTTGGCCAACCAAGCAACCTGGAAAGGCAAATCAGCGCTACAAAGAAGTCTCGCTTCCCATCGGTCAAAAGGGCCATGCTGAATAAAGTGTCAAAACCAGAAATGCAGGACAGGCCACGGAGAAACGGGAGCCTTGCTACGCTGATGGGCGGGATGTAAATTGCCAACAGCCACTCTGGAGAAGTGTACGGTGTGTCCTGAAACATTTACAAAACTCAGCTTAGAGAGCATAGGGCACTTCCACTCATGGGCGTATAAATTGGGAAAACTAAAAATCAGCAAGACACAAGCACCCCAAAGTTTAGGGCTGCTCTGTTGACAAGAACCTCCACTTCGTTACACCTTAAATATCCCAGGAAAGAGAAAAATGGATAAAGAAGTTGTGGTCCTTATGTACAATGGAATATCACTCAGCCATGAAATCAACGTCATAAGGCTAGTAGCAGCATGATGAGTGGATTTAGGTACGACGATTCTAAGTCAAAAAAGTCACACAGAAAAAGACACTTATCATAAGATATCACTTATAGAGGGAATGTAAAAACCGCTACCCTTGAACTCAATTACAAAACAGAACAGAGTCACACGGTTAGGAAACACACTATGGCTGCCTAACGGGAAAGGTGAGGTGGGGTGATGCATAAAACAAGGGTTTCAAATTAGCTCAGATACCGTTCCATAAACCCAATATGTAATAGACAAGACCTACTCCTTGCTCAGGGAACTGGACTCAACACCCCCTATTCACCGCCCAAGAGTATATCTGACTAGTAAGAATCTTAAAACCTATGTATTGATATCTCTCTGTAAGTGAGTCAAGTGGGTGTAAAGCTGCATAAACACAGCAGTGAAAAGCAGCTAAACCCCATTATAAAACTCAATTAATTTTAAAAACCCGTGAAACAAAGACAGTGAAAGGGAGAGAAATTCTTACAAAATTCGTTCAGGCGCTGTGATGCCACCTGGATTGACCATATCTAGACCCGCAGCTGATTGAGACATTAGGGTGGACACTCTTGGGGCTGAGGGGTTTGGTGAGGTTCGGTGAGCAATCACAGACGCTTTAAAGTAATACTGCGTGGTACCCATCCCATGGGTCCCAAATCTCCAGGTTCAAGGGCATCTTCCTACATCGAAAACATGCATGAGAATCCCAGAAGATGGTCCACCGAGTGATCGGGAAAGGTTTCTAAAACGCACCTCATTTCTCATCTCCTTGTGCTCGGGTTCGCCATTCCAGCCGCTTTACTAGCAATCTCCCTCCTTGGAGAATCAGCGCCTTTAACCTCCTGTTCCATACAGGTTGCAATTTGTCCTGAGGGTGAACGGGAAGAGGGGGAACCAATGAGAGACTAGCTCTAGGTGTTGGGACAGGCACAGGTCACTCTATTTTCCCATCAGGAAGAAGAATTAACCACAGGCTCAGTCTGCCGCCCGGAAGCAGAATAGGGCCTAAAGCAATCCTGCGCTTTTGCGGCCAGCTCCCAAGAGAGCGAGTTGAAAAATGGAGCTCAGGGGCACTGCAATTCACAAACCTGCAGACTTATAAATGATAACTCTCGTCTACAAATATATTGAGGGAAGGCAACAAAAAGGATTTGAAAGCAAGGCAGAATTGCAGGAAACAGATTTCAGGAGGCAGATTCGAATCGCCTTTAAAGCACAGGAAAAGCGGCAAAACCTCGACAATGATGCCCTTGGCCAAAAAGGGCGTATGCGTTTTTTCCTGAATATATTCAGGAAAAAACGCATACGCCCTTTTTGGCCAACCAAGCAACCTGGAAAGGCAAATCAGCGCTACAAAGAAGTCTCGCTTCCCATCGGTCAAAAGGGCCATGCTGAATAAAGTGTCAAAACCAGAAATGCAGGACAGGCCACGGAGAAACGGGAGCCTTGCTACGCTGATGGGCGGGATGTAAATTGCCAACAGCCACTCTGGAGAAGTGTACGGTGTGTCCTGAAACATTTACAAAACTCAGCTTAGAGAGCATAGGGCACTTCCACTCATGGGCGTATAAATTGGGAAAACTAAAAATCAGCAAGACACAAGCACCCCAAAGTTTAGGGCTGCTCTCTTGACAAGAACCTCCACTTCGTTACACCTTAAATATCCCAGGAAAGAGAAAAATGGATAAAGAAGTTGTGGTCCTTATGTACAATGGAATATCACTCAGCCATGAAATCAACGTCATAAGGCTAGTAGCAGCATGATGAGTGGATTTAGGTACGACGATTCTAAGTCAAATAAGTCACACAGAAAAAGACACTTATCATAAGATATCACCTATAGAGGGAATGTAAAAACCGCTACCCTTGAACTGAATTACAAAACAGAACAGAGTCACACGGTTAGAAAACACACTATGGCTGCCTAACGGGAAAGGTGAGGTGGGGTGATGCATAAAACAAGGGTTTCAAATTAGCTCAGATACCGTTCCATAAACCCAATACGTAATAGACAAGACCTACTCCTTGCTCAGGGAACTGGACTCAACACCCCCTATTCACCGCCCAAGAGTATATCTGACTAGTAAGAATCTTAAAACCTATGTATTGATATCTCTCTGTAAGTGAGTCAAGTGGGTGTAAAGCTGCATAAACACAGCAGTGAAAAGCAGCTAAACCCCATTATAAAACTCAATTAATTTTAAAAACCCGTGAAACAAAGACAGTGAAAGGGAGAGAAATTCTTACAAAATTCGTTCAGGCGCTGTGATGCCACCTGGATTGACCATATCTAGACCTGCAGCTGATTGAGACATAAGGGTGGACACTCTTGGGGCTGAGAGGTTTGGTGAGGTTGGGTGAGCAAACGCAGACGCTTTAAAGTAATACTGCGTGGTACCCATCCCATGGGTCCCAAATCTCCAGGTTCAAGGGCATCTTCCTACATCGAAAACATGCATGAGAAACCCAGAAGATGGTCCACCGAGTGATCGGGAAAGGTTTCTAAAACGCACCTCATTTCTCATCTCCTTGTGCTCGGGTTCGCCATTCCAGCCGCTTTACTAGCAATCTCCCTCCTTGGAGAATCAGCACCTTTAACCTCCTGTTCCATACAGGTGGCAATTTGAACTGAGGATGAACGGGAAGACGGGGAACCAATGAGAGACTAGCTCTAGGTGTTGGGACAGGCACAGGTCACTCTATTTTCCCATCAGGAAGAAGAATTAACCACAGGCTCAGTGTGCCGCCCGGAAGCAGAATAGGGCCTAAAGCAATCCTGCGCTTTTGCGGCCAGCTCCCAAGAGAGCGAGTTGAAAAATGGAGCTCAGGGGCACTGCAATTCACAAACCTGCAGACTTATAAATGATAACTCTCGTCTACAAATATATTGAGGGAAGGCAACAAAGAGGATTTGAAAGCAAGGCAGAATTGCAGGAAACAGATTTCAGGAGGCAGATTCGCATCGCCTTTAAAGCACAGGAAAAGCGGCAAAACCTCGACAATGATGCCCTTGGCCAAAAAGGGCGTATGCGTTTTTTCCTGAATATATTCAGGAAAAAACGCATACGCCCTTTTTGGCCAACCAAGCAACCTGGAAAGGCAAATCAGCGCTACAAAGAAGTCTCGCTTCCCATCGGTCAAAAGGGCCATGCTGAATAAAGTGTCAAAACCAGAAATGCAGGACAGGCCACGGAGAAACGGGAGCCTTGCTACGCTGATGGGCGGGATGTAAATTGCCAACAGCCACTCTGGAGAAGTGTACGGTGTGTCCTGAAACATTTACAAAACTCAGCTTAGAGAGCATAGGGCACTTCCACTCATGGGCGTATAAATTGGGAAAACTAAAAATCAGCAAGACACAAGCACCCCAAAGTTTAGGGCTGCTCTGTTGACAAGAACCTCCACTTCGTTACACCTTAAATATCCCAGGAAAGAGAAAAATGGATAAAGAAGTTGTGGTCCTTATGTACAATGGAATATCACTCAGCCATGAAATCAACGTCATAAGGCTAGTAGCAGCATGATGAGTGGATTTAGGTACGACGATTCTAAGTCAAAAAAGTCACACAGAAAAAGACACTTATCATAAGATATCACTTATAGAGGGAATGTAAAAACCGCTACCCTTGAACTGAATTACAAAACAGAACAGAGTCACACGGTTAGGAAACACACTATGGCTGCCTAACGGGAAAGGTGAGGTGGGGTGATGCATAAAACAAGGGTTTCAAATTAGCTCAGATACCGTTCCATAAACCCAATATGTAATAGACAAGACCTACTCCTTGCTCAGGGAACTGGACTCAACACCCCCTATTCACCGCCCAAGAGTATATCTGACTAGTAAGAATCTTAAAACCTATGTATTGATATCTCTCTGTAAGTGAGTCAAGTGGGTGTAAAGCTGCATAAACACAGCAGTGAAAAGCAGCTAAACCCCATTATAAAACTCAATTAATTTTAAAAACCCGTGAAACAAAGACAGTGAAAGGGAGAGAAATTCTTACAAAATTCGTTCAGGCGCTGTGATGCCACCTGGATTGACCATATCTAGACCCGCAGCTGATTGAGACATTAGGGTGGACACTCTTGGGGCTGAGGGGTTTGGTGAGGTTCGGTGAGCAATCACAGACGCTTTAAAGTAATACTGCGTGGTACCCATCCCATGGGTCCCAAATCTCCAGGTTCAAGGGCATCTTCCTACATCGAAAACATGCATGAGAATCCCAGAAGATGGTCCACCGAGTGATCGGGAAAGGTTTCTAAAACGCACCTCATTTCTCATCTCCTTGTGCTCGGGTTCGCCATTCCAGCCGCTTTACTAGCAATCTCCCTCCTTGGAGAATCAGCGCCTTTAACCTCCTGTTCCATACAGGTTGCAATTTGTCCTGAGGGTGAACGGGAAGAGGGGGAACCAATGAGAGACTAGCTCTAGGTGTTGGGACAGGCACAGGTCACTCTATTTTCCCATCAGGAAGAAGAATTAACCTCAGGCTCAGTCTGCCGCCCGGAAGCAGAATAGGGCCTAAAGCAATCCTGCGCTTTTGCGGCCAGCTCCCAAGAGAGCGAGTTGAAAAATGGAGCTCAGGGGCACTGCAATTCACAAACCTGCAGACTTATAAATGATAACTCTCGTCTACAAATATATTGAGGGAAGGCAACAAAAAGGATTTGAAAGCAAGGCAGAATTGCAGGAAACAGATTTCAGGAGGCAGATTCGAATCGCCTTTAAAGCACAGGAAAAGCGGCAAAACCTCGACAATGATGCCCTTGGCCAAAAAGGGCGTATGCGTTTTTTCCTGAATATATTCAGGAAAAAACGCATACGCCCTTTTTGGCCAACCAAGCAACCTGGAAAGGCAAATCAGCGCTACAAAGAAGTCTCGCTTCCCATCGGTCAAAAGGGCCATGCTGAATAAAGTGTCAAAACCAGAAATGCAGGACAGGCCACGGAGAAACGGGAGCCTTGCTACGCTGATGGGCGGGATGTAAATTGCCAACAGCCACTCTGGAGAAGTGTACGGTGTGTCCTGAAACATTTACAAAACTCAGCTTAGAGAGCATAGGGCACTTCCACTCATGGGCGTATAAATTGGGAAAACTAAAAATCAGCAAGACACAAGCACCCCAAAGTTTAGGGCTGCTCTGTTGACAAGAACCTCCACTTCGTTACACCTTAAATATCCCAGGAAAGAGAAAAATGGATAAAGAAGTTGTGGTCCTTATGTACAATGGAATATCACTCAGCCATGAAATCAACGTCATAAGGCTAGTAGCAGCATGATGAGTGGATTTAGGTACGACGATTCTAAGTCAAATAAGTCACACAGAAAAAGACACTTATCATAAGATATCACCTATAGAGGGAATGTAAAAACCGCTACCCTTGAACTGAATTACAAAACAGAACAGAGTCACACGGTTAGAAAACACACTATGGCTGCCTAACGGGAAAGGTGAGGTGGGGTGATGCATAAAACAAGGGTTTCAAATTAGCTCAGATACCGTTCCATAAACCCAATACGTAATAGACAAGACCTACTCCTTGCTCAGGGAACTGGACTCAACACCCCCTATTCACCGCCCAAGAGTATATCTGACTAGTAAGAATCTTAAAACCTATGTATTGATATCTCTCTGTAAGTGAGTCAAGTGGGTGTAAAGCTGCATAAACACAGCAGTGAAAAGCAGCTAAACCCCATTATAAAACTCAATTAATTTTAAAAACCCGTGAAACAAAGACAGTGAAAGGGAGAGAAATTCTTACAAAATTCGTTCAGGCGCTGTGATGCCACCTGGATTGACCATATCTAGACCTGCAGCTGATTGAGACATAAGGGTGGACACTCTTGGGGCTGAGAGGTTTGGTGAGGTTGGGTGAGCAAACGCAGACGCTTTAAAGTAATACTGCGTGGTACCCATCCCATGGGTCCCAAATCTCCAGGTTCAAGGGCATCTTCCTACATCGAAAACATGCATGAGAAACCCAGAAGATGGTCCACCGAGTGATCGGGAAAGGTTTCTAAAACGCACCTCATTTCTCATCTCCTTGTGCTCGGGTTCGCCATTCCAGCCGCTTTACTAGCAATCTCCCTCCTTGGAGAATCAGCACCTTTAACCTCCTGTTCCATACAGGTTGCAATTTGTCCTGAGGGTGAACGGGAAGAGGGGGAACCAATGAGAGACTAGCTCTAGGTGTTGGGACAGGCACAGGTCACTCTATTTTCCCATCAGGAAGAAGAATTAACCACAGGCTCAGTCTGCCGCCCGGAAGCAGAATAGGGCCTAAAGCAATCCTGCGCTTTTGCGGCCAGCTCCCAAGAGAGCGAGTTGAAAAATGGAGCTCAGGGGCACTGCAATTCACAAACCTGCAGACTTATAAATGATAACTCTCGTCTACAAATATATTGAGGGAAGGCAACAAAGAGGATTTGAAAGCAAGGCAGAATTGCAGGAAACAGATTTCAGGAGGCAGATTCGAATCGCCTTTAAAGCACAGGAAAAGCGGCAAAACCTCGACAATGATGCCCTTGGCCAAAAAGGGCGTATGCGTTTTTTCCTGAATATATTCAGGAAAAAACGCATACGCCCTTTTTGGCCAACCAAGCAACCTGGAAAGGCAAATCAGCGCTACAAAGAAGTCTCGCTTCCCATCGGTCAAAAGGGCCATGCTGAATAAAGTGTCAAAACCAGAAATGCAGGACAGGCCACGGAGAAACGGGAGCCTTGCTACGCTGATGGGCGGGATGTAAATTTCCAACAGCCACTCTGGAGAAGTGTACGGTGTGTCCTGAAACATTTACAAAACTCAGCTTAGAGAGCATAGGGCACTTCCACTCATGGGCGTATAAATTGGGAAAACTAAAAATCAGCAAGACACAAGCACCCCAAAATTTAGGGCTGCTCTGTTGACAAGAACCTCCACTTCGTTACACCTTAAATATCCCAGGAAAGAGAAAAATGGATAAAGAAGTTGTGGTCCTTATGTACAATGGAATATCACTCAGCCATGAAATCAACGTCATAAGGCTAGTAGCAGCATGATGAGTGGATTTAGGTACGACGATTCTAAGTCAAATAAGTCACACAGAAAAAGACACTTATCATAAGATATCACCTATAGAGGGAATGTAAAAACCGCTACCCTTGAACTGAATTACAAAACAGAACAGAGTCACACGGTTAGAAAACACACTATGGCTGCCTAACGGGAAAGGTGAGGTGGGGTGATGCATAAAACAAGGGTTTCAAATTAGCTCAGATACCGTTCCATAAACCCAATACGTAATAGACAAGACCTACTCCTTGCTCAGGGAAGTGGACTCAACACCCCCTATTCACCGCCCAAGAGTATATCTGACTAGTAAGAATCTTAAAACCTATGTATTGATATCTCTCTGTAAGTGAGTCAAGTGGGTGTAAAGCTGCATAAACACAGCAGTGAAAAGCAGCTAAACCCCATTATAAAACTCAATTAATTTTAAAAACCCGTGAAACAAAGACAGTGAAAGGGAGAGAAATTCTTACAAAATTCGTTCAGGCGCTGTGATGCCACCTGGATTGACCATATCTACACCTGCAGCTGATTGAGACATAAGGGTGGACACTCTTGGGGCTGAGAGGTTTGGTGAGGTTGGGTGAGCAAACGCAGACGCTTTAAAGTAATACTGCGTGGTACCCATCCCATGGGTCCCAAATCTCCAGGTTCAAGGGCATCTTCCTACATCGAAAACATGCATGAGAATCCCAGAAGATGGTCCACCGAGTGATCGGGAAAGGTTTCTAAAACGCACCTCATTTCTCATCTCCTTGTGCTCGGGTTCGCCATTCCAGCCGCTTTACTAGCAATCTCCCTCCTTGGAGAATCAGCACCTTTAACCTCCTGTTCCATACAGGTGGCAATTTGTCCTGAGGGTGAACGGGAAGAGGGGGAACCAATGAGAGACTAGCTCTAGGTGTTGGGACAGGCACAGATCACTCTATTTTCCCATCAGGAAGAAGAATTAACCACAGGCTCAGTCTGCCGCCCGGAAGCAGAATAGGGCCTAAAGCAATCCTGCGCTTTTGCGGCCATCTCCCAAGAGAGCGAGTTGAAAAATGGAGCTCAGGGGCACTGCAATTCACAAACCTGCAGACTTATAAATGATAACTCTCGTCTACAAATATATTGAGGGAAGGCAACAAAGAGGATTTGAAAGCAAGGCAGAATTGCAGGAAACAGATTTCAGGAGGCAGATTCGCATCGCCTTTAAAGCACAGGAAAAGCGGCAAAACCTCGACAATGATGCCCTTGGCCAAAAAGGGCGTATGCGTTTTTTCCTGAATATATTCAGGAAAAAACGCATACGCCCTTTTTGGCCAACCAAGCAACCTGGAAAGGCAAATCAGCGCTACAAAGAAGTCTCGCTTCCCATCGGTCAAAAGGGCCATGCTGAATAAAGTGTCAAAACCAGAAATGCAGGACAGGCCACGGAGAAACGGGAGCCTTGCTACGCTGATGGGCGGGATGTAAATTGCCAACAGCCACTCTGGAGAAGTGTACGGTGTGTCCTGAAACATTTACAAAACTCAGCTTAGAGAGCATAGGGCACTTCCACTCATGGGCGTATAAATTGGGAAAACTAAAAATCAGCAAGACACAAGCACCCCAAAGTTTAGGGCTGCTCTGTTGACAAGAACCTCCACTTCGTTACACCTTAAATATCCCAGGAAAGAGAAAAATGGATAAAGAAGTTGTGGTCCTTATGTACAATGGAATATCACTCAGCCATGAAATCAACGTCATAAGGCTAGTAGCAGCATGATGAGTGGATTTAGGTACGACGATTCTAAGTCAAATAAGTCACACAGAAAAAGACACTTATCATAAGATATCACTTATAGAGGGAATGTAAAAACCGCTACCCTTGAACTCAATTACAAAACAGAACAGAGTCACACGGTTAGGAAACACACTATGGCTGCCTAACGGGAAAGGTGAGGTGGGGTGATGCATAAAACAAGGGTTTCAAATTAGCTCAGATACCGTTCCATAAACCCAATATGTAATAGACAAGACCTACTCCTTGCTCAGGGAACTGGACTCAACACCCCCTATTCATCGCCCAAGAGTATATCTGACTAGTAAGAATCTTAAAACCTATGTATTGATATCTCTCTGTAAGTGAGTCAAGTGGGTGTAAAGCTGCATAAACACAGCAGTGAAAAGCAGCTAAACCCCATTATAAAACTCAATTAATTTTAAAAACCCGTGAAACAAAGACAGTGAAAGGGAGAGAAATTCTTACAAAATTCGTTCAGGCGCTGTGATGCCACCTGGATTGACCATATCTAGACCCGCAGCTGATTGAGACATTAGGGTGGACACTCTTGGGGCTGAGGGGTTTGGTGAGGTTCGGTGAGCAATCGCAGACGCTTTAAAGTAATACTGCGTGGTACCCATCCCATGGGTCCCAAATCTCCAGGTTCAAGGGCATCTTCCTACATCGAAAACATGCATGAGAATCCCAGAAGATGGTCCACCGAGTGATCGGGAAAGGTTTCTAAAACGCACCTCATTTCTCATCTCCTTGTGCTCGGGTTCGCCATTCCATCCGCTTTACTAGCAATCACCCTCCTTGGAGAATCAGCACCTTTAACCTCCTGTTCCATACAGGTTGCAATTTGTCCTGAGGGTGAGGGGAAGAGGGGGAACCAATGAGAGACTAGCTCTAGGTGTTGGGACAGGCACAGGTCACTCTATTTTCCCATCAGGAAGAAGAATTAACCACAGGCTCAGTCTGCCGCCCGGAAGCAGAATAGGGCCTAAAGCAATCCTGCGCTTTTGCGGCCAGCTCCCAAGAGAGCGAGTTGAAAAATGGAGCTCAGGGGCACTGCAATTCACAAACCTGCAGACTTATAAATGATAACTCTCGTCTACAAATATATTGAGGGAAGGCAACAAAAAGGATTTGAAAGCAAGGCAGAATTGCAGGAAACAGATTTCAGGAGGCAGATTCGATTCGCCTTTAAAGCACAGGAAAAGCGGCAAAACCTCGACAATGATGCCCTTGGCCAAAAAGGGCGTATGCGTTTTTTCCTGAATATATTCAGGAAAAAACGCATACGCCCTTTTTGGCCAACCAAGCAACCTGGAAAGGCAAATCAGCGCTACAAAGAAGTCTCGCTTCCCATCGGTCAAAAGGGCCATGCTGAATAAAGTGTCAAAACCAGAAATGCAGGACAGGCCACGGAGAAACGGGAGCCTTGCTACGCTGATGGGCGGGATGTAAATTGCCAACAGCCACTCTGGAGAAGTGTACGGTGTGTCCTGAAACATTTACAAAACTCAGCTTAGAGAGCATAGGGCACTTCCACTCATGGGCGTATAAATTGGGAAAACTAAAAATCAGCAAGACACAAGCACCCCAAAGTTTAGGGCTGCTCTGTTGACAAGAACCTCCACTTCGTTACACCTTAAATATCCCAGGAAAGAGAAAAATGGATAAAGAAGTTGTGGTCCTTATGTACAATGGAATATCACTCAGCCATGAAATCAACGTCATAAGGCTAGTAGCAGCATGATGAGTGGATTTAGGTACGACGATTCTAAGTCAAATAAGTCACACAGAAAAAGACACTTATCATAAGATATCACCTATAGAGGGAATGTAAAAACCGCTACCCTTGAACTGAATTACAAAACAGAACAGAGTCACACGGTTAGAAAACACACTATGGCTGCCTAACGGGAAAGGTGAGGTGGGGTGATGCATAAAACAAGGGTTTCAAATTAGCTCAGATACCGTTCCATAAACCCAATACGTAATAGACAAGACCTACTCCTTGCTCAGGGAACTGGACTCAACACCCCCTATTCACCGCCCAAGAGTATATCTGACTAGTAAGAATCTTAAAACCTATGTATTGATATCTCTCTGTAAGTGAGTCAAGTGGGTGTAAAGCTGCATAAACACAGCAGTGAAAAGCAGCTAAACCCCATTATAAAACTCAATTAATTTTAAAAACCCGTGAAACAAAGACAGTGAAAGGGAGAGAAATTCTTACAAAATTCGTTCAGGCGCTGTGATGCCACCTGGATTGACCATATCTAGACCTGCAGCTGATTGAGACATAAGGGTGGACACTCTTGGGGCTGAGAGGTTTGGTGAGGTTGGGTGAGCAAACGCAGACGCTTTAAAGTAATACTGCGTGGTACCCATCCCATGGGTCCCAAATCTCCAGGTTCAAGGGCATCTTCCTACATCGAAAACATGCATGAGAAACCCAGAAGATGGTCCACCGAGTGATCGGGAAAGGTTTCTAAAACGCACCTCATTTCTCATCTCCTTGTGCTCGGGTTCGCCATTCCAGCCGCTTTACTAGCAATCTCCCTCCTTGGAGAATCAGCACCTTTAACCTCCTGTTCCATACAGGTTGCAATTTGTCCTGAGGGTGAACGGGAAGAGGGGGAACCAATGAGAGACTAGCTCTAGGTGTTGGGACAGGCACAGGTCACTCTATTTTCCCATCAGGAAGAAGAATTAACCACAGGCTCAGTCTGCCGCCCGGAAGCAGAATAGGGCCTAAAGCAATCCTGCGCTTTTGCGGCCAGCTCCCAAGGGAGCGAGTTGAAAAATGGAGCTCAGGGGCACTGCAATTCACAAACCTGCAGACTTATAAATGATAACTCTCGTCTACAAATATATTGAGGGAAGGCAACAAAGAGGATTTGAAAGCAAGGCAGAATTGCAGGAAACAGATTTCAGGAGGCAGATTCGAATCGCCTTTAAAGCACAGGAAAAGCGGCAAAACCTCGACAATGATGCCCTTGGCCAAAAAGGGCGTATGCGTTTTTTCCTGAATATATTCAGGAAAAAACGCATACGCCCTTTTTGGCCAACCAAGCAACCTGGAAAGGCAAATCAGCGCTACAAAGAAGTCTCGCTTCCCATCGGTCAAAAGGGCCATGCTGAATAAAGTGTCAAAACCAGAAATGCAGGACAGGCCACGGAGAAACGGGAGCCTTGCTACGCTGATGGGCGGGATGTAAATTGCCAACAGCCACTCTGGAGAAGTGTACGGTGTGTCCTGAAACATTTACAAAACTCAGCTTAGAGAGCATAGGGCACTTCCACTCATGGGCGTATACATTGGGAAAACTAAAAATCAGCAAGACACAAGCACCCCAAAGTTTAGGGCTGCTCTGTTGACAAGAACCTCCACTTCGTTACACCTTAAATATCCCAGGAAAGAGAAAAATGGATAAAGAAGTTGTGGTCCTTATGTACAATGGAATATCACTCAGCCATGAAATCAACGTCATAAGGCTAGTAGCAGCATGATGAGTGGATTTAGGTACGACGATTCTAAGTGAAATAAGTCACACAGAAAAAGACACTTATCATAAGATATCACCTATAGAGGGAATGTAAAAACCGCTACCCTTGAACTGAATTACAAAACAGAACAGAGTCACACGGTTAGAAAACACACTATGGCTGCCTAACGGGAAAGGTGAGGTGGGGTGATGCATAAAACAAGGGTTTCAAATTAGCTCAGATACCGTTCCATAAACCCAATACGTAATAGACAAGACCTACTCCTTGCTCAGGGAACTGGACTCAACACCCCCTATTCACCCCCCAAGAGTATATCTGACTAGTAAGAATCTTAAAACCTATGTATTGATATCTCTCTGTAAGTGAGTCAAGTGGGTGTAAAGCTGCATAAACACAGCAGTGAAAAGCAGCTAATCCCCATTATAAAACTCAATTAATTTTAAAAACCCGTGAAACAAAGACAGTGAAAGGGAGAGAAATTCTTACAAAATTCGTTCAGGCGCTGTGATGCCACCTGGATTGACCATATCTAGACCTGCAGCTGATTGAGACATAAGGGTGGACACTCTTGGGGCTGAGAGGTTTGGTGAGGTTGGGTGAGCAAACGCAGACGCTTTAAAGTAATACTGCGTGGTACCCATCCCATGGGTCCCAAATCTCCAGGTTCAAGGGCATCTTCCTACATCGAAAACATGCATGAGAAACCCAGAAGATGGTCCACCGAGTGATCGGGAAAGGTTTCTAAAACGCACCTCATTTCTCATCTCCTTGTGCTCGGGTTCGCCATTCCAGCCGCTTTACTAGCAATCTCCCTCCTTGGAGAATCAGCACCTTTAACCTCCTGTTCCATACAGGTTGCAATTTGTCCTGAGGGTGAACGGGAAGAGGGGGAACCAATGAGAGACTAGCTCTAGGTGTTGGGACAGGCACAGGTCACTCTATTTTCCCATCAGGAAGAAGAATTAACCACAGGCTCAGTCTGCCGCCCGGAAGCAGAATAGGGCCTAAAGCAATCCTGCGCTTTTGCGGCCAGCTCCCAAGAGAGCGAGTTGAAAAATGGAGCTCAGGGGCACTGCAATTCACAAACCTGCAGACTTATAAATGATAACTCTCGTCTACAAATATATTGAGGGAAGGCAACAAAGAGGATTTGAAAGCAAGGCAGAATTGCAGGAAACAGATTTCAGGAGGCAGATTCGCATCGCCTTTAAAGCACAGGAAAAGCGGCAAAACCTCGACAATGATGCCCTTGGCCAAAAAGGGCGTATGCGTTTTTTCCTGAATATATTCAGGAAAAAACGCATACGCCCTTTTTGGCCAACCAAGCAACCTGGAAAGGCAAATCAGCGCTACAAAGAATTTTCGCTTCCCATCGGTCAAAAGGGCCATGCTGAATAAAGTGTCAAAACCAGAAATGCAGGACAGGCCACGGAGAAACGGGAGCCTTGCTACGCTGATGGGCGGGATGTAAATTGCCAACAGCCACTCTGGAGAAGTGTACGGTGTGTCCTGAAACATTTACAAAACTCAGCTTAGAGAGCATAGGGCACTTCCACTCATGGGTGTATAAATTGGGAAAACTAAAAATCAGCAAGACACAAGCACCCCAAAGTTTAGGGCTGCTCTGTTGACAAGAACCTCCACTTCGTTACACCTTAAATATCCCAGGAAAGAGAAAAATGGATAAAGAAGTTGTGGTCCTTATGTACAATGGAATATCACTCAGCCATGAAATCAACGTCATAAGGCTAGTAGCAGCATGATGAGTGGATTTAGGTACGACGATTCTAAGTCAAATAAGTCACACAGAAAAAGACACTTATCATAAGATATCACCTATAGAGGGAATGTAAAAACCGCTACCCTTGAACTGAATTACAAAACAGAACAGAGTCACACGGTTAGAAAACACACTATGGCTGCCTAACGGGAAAGGTGAGGTGGGGTGATGCATAAAACAAGGGTTTCAAATTAGCTCAGATACCGTTCCATAAACCCAATACGTAATAGACAAGACCTACTCCTTGCTCAGGGAACTGGACTCAACACCCCCTATTCACCGCCCAAGAGTATATCTGACTAGTAAGAATCTTAAAACCTATGTATTGATATCTCTCTGTAAGTGAGTCAAGTGGGTGTAAAGCTGCATAAACACAGCAGTGAAAAGCAGCTAAACCCCATTATAAAACTCAATTAATTTTAAAAACCCGTGAAACAAAGACAGTGAAAGGGAGAGAAATTCTTACAAAATTCGTTCAGGCGCTGTGATGCCACCTGGATTGACCATATCTACACCTGCAGCTGATTGAGACATAAGGGTGGACACTCTTGGGGCTGAGAGGTTTGGTGAGGTTGGGTGAGCAAACGCAGACGCTTTAAAGTAATACTGCGTGGTACCCATCCCATGGGTCCCAAATCTCCAGGTTCAAGGGCATCTTCCTACATCGAAAACATGCATGAGAAACCCAGAAGATGGTCCACCGAGTGATCGGGAAAGGTTTCTAAAACGCACCTCATTTCTCATCTCCTTGTGCTCGGGTTCGCCATTCCAGCCGCTTTACTAGCAATCTCCCTCCTTGGAGAATCAGCACCTTTAACCTCCTGTTCCATACAGGTTGCAATTTGTCCTGAGGGTGAACGGGAAGAGGGGGAACCAATGAGAGACTAGCTCTAGGTGTTGGGACAGGCACAGGTCACTCTATTTTCCCATCAGGAAGAAGAATTAACCACAGGCTCAGTCTGCCGCCCGGAAGCAGAATAGGGCCTAAAGCAATCCTGCGCTTTTGCGGCCAGCTCCCAAGAGAGCGAGTTGAAAAATGGAGCTCAGGGGCACTGCAATTCACAAACCTGCAGACTTATAAATGATAACTCTCGTCTACAAATATATTGAGGGAAGGCAACAAAGAGGATTTGAAAGCAAGGCAGAATTGCAGGAAACAGATTTCAGGAGGCAGATTCGAATCGCCTTTAAAGCACAGGAAAAGCGGCAAAACCTCGACAATGATGCCCTTGGCCAAAAAGGGCGTATGCGTTTTTTCCTGAATATATTCAGGAAAAAACGCATACGCCCTTTTTGGCCAACCAAGCAACCTGGAAAGGCAAATCAGCGCTACAAAGAAGTCTCGCTTCCCATCGGTCAAAAGGGCCATGCTGAATAAAGTGTCAAAACCAGAAATGCAGGACAGGCCACGGAGAAACGGGAGCCTTGCTACGCTGATGGGCGGGATGTAAATTGCCAACAGCCACTCTGGAGAAGTGTACGGTGTGTCCTGAAACATTTACAAAACTCAGCTTAGAGAGCATAGGGCACTTCCACTCATGGGCGTATAAATTGGGAAAACTAAAAATCAGCAAGACACAAGCACCCCAAAGTTTAGGGCTGCTCTGTTGACAAGAACCTCCACTTCGTTACACCTTAAATATCCCAGGAAAGAGAAAAATGGATAAAGAAGTTGTGGTCCTTATGTACAATGGAATATCACTCAGCCATGAAATCAACGTCATAAGGCTAGTAGCAGCATGATGAGTGGATTTAGGTACGACGATTCTAAGTCAAATAAGTCACACAGAAAAAGACACTTATCATAAGATATCACCTATAGAGGGAATGTAAAAACCGCTACCCTTGAACTGAATTACAAAACAGAACAGAGTCACACGGTTAGAAAACACACTATGGCTGCCTAACGGGAAAGGTGAGGTGGGGTGATGCATAAAACAAGGGTTTCAAATTAGCTCAGATACCGTTCCATAAACCCAATACGTAATAGACAAGACCTACTCCTTGCTCAGGGAACTGGACTCAACACCCCCTATTCACCGCCCAAGAGTATATCTGACTAGTAAGAATCTTAAAACCTATGTATTGATATCTCTCTGTAAGTGAGTCAAGTGGGTGTAAAGCTGCATAAACACAGCAGTGAAAAGCAGCTAAACCCCATTATAAAACTCAATTAATTTTAAAAACCCGTGAAACAAAGACAGTGAAAGGGAGAGAAATTCTTACAAAATTCGTTCAGGCGCTGTGATGCCACCTGGATTGACCATATCTAGACCTGCAGCTGATTGAGACATAAGGGTGGACACTCTTGGGGCTGAGAGGTTTGGTGAGGTTGGGTGAGCAAACGCAGACGCTTTAAAGTAATACTGCGTGGTACCCATCCCATGGGTCCCAAATCTCCAGGTTCAAGGGCATCTTCCTACATCGAAAACATGCATGAGAAACCCAGAAGATGGTCCACCGAGTGATCGGGAAAGGTTTCTAAAACGCACCTCATTTCTCATCTCCTTGTGCTCGGGTTCGCCATTCCAGCCGCTTTACTAGCAATCTCCCTCCTTGGAGAATCAGCACCTTTAACCTCCTGTTCCATACAGGTTGCAATTTGTCCTGAGGGTGAACGGGAAGAGGGGGAACCAATGAGAGACTAGCTCTAGGTGTTGGGACAGGCACAGGTCACTCTATTTTCCCATCAGGAAGAAGAATTAACCACAGGCTCAGTCTGCCGCCCGGAAGCAGAATAGGGCCTAAAGCAATCCTGCGCTTTTGCGGCCAGCTCCCAAGAGAGCGAGTTGAAAAATGGAGCTCAGGGGCACTGCAATTCACAAACCTGCAGACTTATAAATGATAACTCTCGTCTACAAATATATTGAGGGAAGGCAACAAAGAGGATTTGAAAGCAAGGCAGAATTGCAGGAAACAGATTTCAGGAGGCAGATTCGAATCGCCTTTAAAGCACAGGAAAAGCGGCAAAACCTCGACAATGATGCCCTTGGCCAAAAAGGGCGTATGCGTTTTTTCCTGAATATATTCAGGAAAAAACGCATACGCCCTTTTTGGCCAACCAAGCAACCTGGAAAGGCAAATCAGCGCTACAAAGAAGTCTCGCTTCCCATCGGTCAAAAGGGCCATGCTGAATAAAGTGTCAAAACCAGAAATGCAGGACAGGCCACGGAGAAACGGGAGCCTTGCTACGCTGATGGGCGGGATGTAAATTGCCAACAGCCACTCTGGAGAAGTGTACGGTGTGTCCTGAAACATTTACAAAACTCAGCTTAGAGAGCATAGGGCACTTCCACTCATGGGCGTATAAATTGGGAAAACTAAAAATCAGCAAGACACAAGCACCCCAAAGTTTAGGGCTGCTCTGTTGACAAGAACCTCCACTTCGTTACACCTTAAATATCCCAGGAAAGAGAAAAATGGATAAAGAAGTTGTGGTCCTTATGTACAATGGAATATCACTCAGCCATGAAATCAACGTCATAAGGCTAGTAGCAGCATGATGAGTGGATTTAGGTACGACGATTCTAAGTCAAATAAGTCACACAGAAAAAGACACTTATCATAAGATATCACCTATAGAGGGAATGTAAAAACCGCTACCCTTGAACTGAATTACAAAACAGAACAGAGTCACACGGTTAGAAAACACACTATGGCTGCCTAACGGGAAAGGTGAGGTGGGGTGATGCATAAAACAAGGGTTTCAAATTAGCTCAGATACCGTTCCATAAACCCAATACGTAATAGACAAGACCTACTCCTTGCTCAGGGAACTGGACTCAACACCCCCTATTCACCGCCCAAGAGTATATCTGACTAGTAAGAATCTTAAAACCTATGTATTGATATCTCTCTGTAAGTGAGTCAAGTGGGTGTAAAGCTGCATAAACACAGCAGTGAAAAGCAGCTAAACCCCATTATAAAACTCAATTAATTTTAAAAACCCGTGAAACAAAGACAGTGAAAGGGAGAGAAATTCTTACAAAATTCGTTCAGGCGCTGTGATGCCACCTGGATTGACCATATCTAGACCCGCAGCTGATTGAGACATTAGGGTGGACACTCTTGGGGCTGAGGGGTTTGGTGAGGTTCGGTGAGCAATCGCAGACGCTTTAAAGTAATACTGCGTGGTACCCATCCCATGGGTCCCAAATCTCCAGGTTCAAGGGCATCTTCCTACATCGAAAACATGCATGAGAATCCCAGAAGATGGTCCACCGAGTGATCGGGAAAGGTTTCTAAAACGCACCTCATTTCTCATCTCCTTGTGCTCGGGTTCGCCATTCCAGCCGCTTTACTAGCAATCTCCCTCCTTGGAGAATCAGCACCTTTAACCTCCTGTTCCATACAGGTTGCAATTTGTCCTGAGGGTGAACGGGAAGAGGGGGAACCAATGAGAGACTAGCTCTAGGTGTTGGGACAGGCACAGGTCACTCTATTTTCCCATCAGGAAGAAGAATTAACCACAGGCTCAGTCTGCCGCCCGGAAGCAGAATAGGGCCTAAAGCAATCCTGCGCTTTTGCGGCCAGCTCCCAAGACAGCGAGTTGAAAAATGGAGCTCAGGGGCACTGCAATTCACAATCCTGCAGACTTATAAATGATAACTCTCGTCTACAAATATATTGAGGGAAGGCAACAAAGAGGATTTGAAAGCAAGGCAGAATTGCAGGAAACAGATTTCAGGAGGCAGATTCGAATCGCCTTTAAAGCACAGGAAAAGCGGCAAAACCTCGACAATGATGCCCTTGGCCAAAAAGGGCGTATGCGTTTTTTCCTGAATATATTCAGGAAAAAACGCATACGCCCTTTTTGGCCAACCAAGCAACCTGGAAAGGCAAATCAGCGCTACAAAGAAGTCTCGCTTCCCATCGGTCAAAAGGGCCATGCTGAATAAAGTGTCAAAACCAGAAATGCAGGACAGGCCACGGAGAAACGGGAGCCTTGCTACGCTGATGGGCGGGATGTAAATTTCCAACAGCCACTCTGGAGAAGTGTACGGTGTGTCCTGAAACATTTACAAAACTCAGCTTAGAGAGCATAGGGCACTTCCACTCATGGGCGTATAAATTGGGAAAACTAAAAATCAGCAAGACACAAGCACCCCAAAGTTTAGGGCTGCTCTGTTGACAAGAACCTCCACTTCGTTACACCTTAAATATCCCAGGAAAGAGAAAAATGGATAAAGAAGTTGTGGTCCTTATGTACAATGGAATATCACTCAGCCATGAAATCAACGTCATAAGGCTAGTAGCAGCATGATGAGTGGATTTAGGTACGACGATTCTAAGTCAAATAAGTCACACAGAAAAAGACACTTATCATAAGATATCACCTATAGAGGGAATGTAAAAACCGCTACCCTTGAACTGAATTACAAAACAGAACAGAGTCACACGGTTAGAAAACACACTATGGCTGCCTAACGGGAAAGGTGAGGTGGGGTGATGCATAAAACAAGGGTTTCAAATTAGCTCAGATACCGTTCCATAAACCCAATACGTAATAGACAAGACCTACTCCTTGCTCAAGGAACTGGACTCAACACCCCCTATTCACCGCCCAAGAGTATATCTGACTAGTAAGAATCTTAAAACCTATGTATTGATATCTCTCTGTAAGTGAGTCAAGTGGGTGTAAAGCTGCATAAACACAGCAGTGAAAAGCAGCTAAACCCCATTATAAAACTCAATTAATTTTAAAAACCCGTGAAACAAAGACAGTGAAAGGGAGAGAAATTCTTACAAAATTCGTTCAGGCGCTGTGATGCCACCTGGATTGACCATATCTAGACCTGCAGCTGATTGAGACATAAGGGTGGACACTCTTGGGGCTGAGAGGTTTGGTGAGGTTGGGTGAGCAAACGCAGACGCTTTAAAGTAATACTGCGTGGTACCCATCCCATGGGTCCCAAATCTCCAGGTTCAAGGGCATCTTCCTACATCGAAAACATGCATGAGAAACCCAGAAGATGGTCCACCGAGTGATCGGGAAAGGTTTCTAAAACGCACCTCATTTCTCATCTCCTTGTGCTCGGGTTCGCCATTCCAGCCGCTTTACTAGCAATCTCCCTCCTTGGAGAATCAGCACCTTTAACCTCCTGTTCCATACAGGTTGCAATTTGTCCTGAGGGTGAACGGGAAGAGGGGGAACCAATGAGAGACTAGCTCTAGGTGTTGGGACAGGCACAGATCACTCTATTTTCCCAAAAGGAAGAAGAATTAACCACAGGCTCAGTCTGCCGCCCGGAAGCAGAATAGGGCCTAAAGCAATCCTGCGCTTTTGCGGCCAGCTCCCAAGAGAGCGAGTTGAAAAATGGAGCTCAGGGGCACTGCAATTCACAAACCTGCAGACTTATAAATGATAACTCTCGTCTACAAATATATTGAGGGAAGTCAACAAAGAGGATTTGAAAGCAAGGCAGAATTGCAGGAAACAGATTTCAGGAGGCAGATTCGCATCGCCTTTAAAGCACAGGAAAAGCGGCAAAACCTCGACAATGATGCCCTTGGCCAAAAAGGGCGTATGCGTTTTTTCCTGAATATATTCAGGAAAAAACGCATACGCCCTTTTTGGCCAACCAAGCAACCTGGAAAGGCAAATCAGCGCTACAAAGAATTTTCGCTTCCCATCGGTCAAAAGGGCCATGCTGAATAAAGTGTCAAAACCAGAAATGCAGGACAGGCCACGGAGAAACGGGAGCCTTGCTACGCTGATGGGCGGGATGTAAATTGCCAACAGCCACTCTGGAGAAGTGTACGGTGTGTCCTGAAACATTTACAAAACTCAGCTTAGAGAGCATAGGGCACTTCCACTCATGTGCGTATAAATTGGGAAAAATAAAAATCAGCAAGACACAAGCACCCCAAAGTTTAGGGCTGCTCTGTTGACAAGAACCTCCACTTCGTTACACCTTAAACATCCCAGGAAAGAGAAAAATGGATAAAGAAGTTGTGGTCCTTATGTACAATGGAATATCACTCAGCCATGAAATCAACGTCATAAGGCTAGTAGCAGCATGATGAGTGGATTTAGGTACGACGATTCTAAGTCAAATAAGTCACACAGAAAAAGACACTTATCATAAGATATCACCTATAGAGGGAATGTAAAAACCGCTACCCTTGAACTGAATTACAAAACAGAACAGAGTCACACGGTTAGAAAACACACTATGGCTGCCTAACGGGAAAGGTGAGGTGGGGTGATGCATAAAACAAGGGTTTCAAATTAGCTCAGATACCGTTCCATAAACCCAATACGTAATAGACAAGACCTACTCCTTGCTCAGGGAAGTGGACTCAACACCCCCTATTCACCGCCCAAGAGTATATCTGACTAGTAAGAATCTTAAAACCTATGTATTGATATCTCTCTGTAAGTGAGTCAAGTGGGTGTAAAGCTGCATAAACACAGCAGTGAAAAGCAGCTAAACCCCATTATAAAACTCAATTAATTTTAAAAACCCGTGAAACAAAGACAGTGAAAGGGAGAGAAATTCTTACAAAATTCGTTCAGGCGCTGTGATGCCACCTGGATTGACCATATCTAGACCTGCAGCTGATTGAGACATAAGGGTGGACACTCTTGGGGCTGAGAGGTTTGGTGAGGTTGGGTGAGCAAACGCAGACGCTTTAAAGTAATACTGCGTGGTACCCATCCCATGGGTCCCAAATCTCCAGGTTCAAGGGCATCTTCCTACATCGAAAACATGCATGAGAAACCCAGAAGATGGTCCACCGAGTGATCGGGAAAGGTTTCTAAAACGCACCTCATTTCTCATCTCCTTGTGCTCGGGTTCGCCATTCCAGCCGCTTTACTAGCAATCTCCCTCCTTGGAGAATCAGCACCTTTAACCTCCTGTTCCATACAGGTTGCAATTTGTCCTGAGGGTGAACGGGAAGAGGGGGAACCAATGAGAGACTAGCTCTAGGTGTTGGGACAGGCACAGGTCACTCTATTTTCCCATCAGGAAGAAGAATTAACCACAGGCTCAGTGTGCCGCCCGGAAGCAGAATAGGGCCTAAAGCAATCCTGCGTTTTTGCGGCCAGCTCCCAAGAGAGCGAGTTGAAAAATGGAGCTCAGGGGCACTGCAATTCACAAACCTGCAGACTTATAAATGATAACTCTCTTCTACAAATATATTGAGGGAAGGCAACAAAGAGGATTTGAAAGCAAGGCAGAATTGCAGGAAACAGATTTCAGGAGGCAGATTCGAATCGCCTTTAAAGCACAGGAAAAGCGGCAAAACCTCGACAATGATGCCCTTGGCCAAAAAGGGCGTATGCGTTTTTTCCTGAATATATTCAGGAAAAAACGCATACGCCCTTTTTGGCCAACCAAGCAACCTGGAAAGGCAAATCAGCGCTACAAAGAAGTCTCGCTTCCCATCGGTCAAAAGGGCCATGCTGAATAAAGTGTCAAAACCAGAAATGCAGGACAGGCCAGGGAGAAACGGAAGCCTTGCTACGCTGATGGGCGGGATGTAAATTGCCAACAGCCACTCTGGAGAAGTGTACGGTGTGTCCTGAAACATTTACAAAACTCAGCTTAGAGAGCATAGGGCACTTCCACTCATGGGCGTATAAATTGGGAAAACTAAAAATCAGCAAGACACAAGCACCCCAAAGTTTAGGGCTGCTCTGTTGACAAGAACCTCCACTTCGTTACACCTTAAATATCCCAGGAAAGAGAAAAATGGATAAAGAAGTTGTGGTCCTTATGTACAATGGAATATCACTCAGCCATGAAATCAACGTCATAAGGCTAGTAGCAGCATGATGAGTGGATTTAGGTACGACGATTCTAAATGAAATTAGTCACACAGAAAAAGACACTTATCATAAGATATCACTTATAGAGGGAATGTAAAAACCGCTACCCTTGAACTGAATTACAAAACAGAACAGAGTCACACGGTTACAAAACACACTATGGCTGCCTAACGGGAAAGGTGAGGTGGGGTGATGCATAAAACAAGGGTTTCAAATTAGCTCAGATACCGTTCCATAAACCCAATACGTAATAGACAAGACCTACTCCTTGCTCAGGGAAGTGGACTCAACACCCCCTATTCACCGCCCAAGAGTATATCTGACTAGTAAGAATTTTAAAACCTATGTATTGATATCTCTCTGTAAGTGAGTCAAGTGGGTGTAAAGCTGCATAAACACAGCAGTGAAAAGCAGCTAAACCCCATTATAAAACTCAATTAATTTTAAAAACCCGTGAAACAAAGACAGTGAAAGGGAGAGAAATTCTTACAAAATTCGTTCAGGCGCTGTGATGCCACCTGGATTGACCATATCTAGACCCGCAGCTGATGAGACATTAGGGTGGACACTCTTGGGGCTGAGGGGTTTGGTGAGGTTCGGTGAGCAATCGCAGACGCTTTAAAGTAATACTGCGTGGTACCCATCCCATGGGTCCCAAATCTCCAGGTTCAAGGGCATCTTCCTACATTGAAAACATGCATGAGAATCCCAGAAGATGGTCCACCGAGTGATCGGGAAAGGTTTCTAAAACGCACCTCATTTCTCATCTCCTTGTGCTCGGGTTCGCCATTCCAGCTGCTTTACTAGCAATCTCCCTCCTTGGAGAATCAGCACCTTTAACCTCCTGTTCCATACAGGTTGCAATTTGTCCTGAGGGTGAACGGGAAGAGGGGGAACCAATGAGAGACTAGCTCTAGGTGTTGGGACAGGCACAGGTCACTCTATTTTCCCATCAGGAAGAAGAATTAACCACAGGCTCAGTCTGCCGCCCGGAAGCAGAATAGGGCCTTAAGCAATCCTGCGCTTTTGTGGCCAGCTCCCAAGAGAGCGAGTTGAAAAATGGAGCTCAGGGGCACTGCAATTCACAAACCTGCAGACTTATAAATGATAACTCTCGTCTACAAATATATTTAGGGAAGGCAACAAAGAGGATTTGAAAGCAAGGCAGAATTGCAGGAAACAGATTTCAGGAGGCAGATTCGAATCGCCTTTAAAGCACAGGAAAAGCGGCAAAACCTCGACAATGATGCCCTTGGCCAAAAAGGGCGTATGCGTTTTTTCCTGAATATATTCAGGAAAAAACGCATACGCCCTTTTTGGCCAACCAAGCAACCTGGAAAGGCAAATCAGCGCTACAAAGAAGTCTCGCTTCCCATCGGTCAAAAGGGCCATGCTGAATAAAGTGTCAAAACCAGAAATGCAGGACAGGCCACGGAGAAACGGGAGCCTTGCTACGCTGATGGGCGGGATGTAAATTGCCAACAGCCACTCTGGAGAAGTGTACGGTGTGTCCTGAAACATTTACAAAACTCAGCTTAGAGAGCATAGGGCACTTCCACTCATGGGCGTATAAATTGGGAAAACTAAAAATCGCAAGACACAAGCACCCCAAAGTTTAGGGCTGCTCTGTTGACAAGAACCTCCACTTCGTTACACCTTAAATATCCCAGGAAAGAGAAAAATGGATAAAGAAGTTGTGGTCCTTATGTACAATGGAATATCACTCAGCCATGAAATCAACGTCATAAGGCTAGTAGCAGCATGATGAGTGGATTTAGGTACGACGATTCTAAGTCAAATAAGTCACACAGAAAAAGACACTTATCATAAGATATCACTTATAGAGGGAATGTAAAAACCGCTACCCTTGAACTGAATTACAAAACAGAACAGAGTCACACGGTTAGAAAACACACTATGGCTGCCTAACGGGAAAGGTGAGGTGGGGTGATGCATAAAACAAGGGTTTCAAATTAGCTCAGATACCGTTCCATAAACCCAATACGTAATAGACAAGACCTACTCCTTGCTCAGGGAACTGGACTCAACACCCCCTATTCACCGCCCAAGAGTATACCTGACTAGTAAGAATCTTAAAACCTATGTATTGATATCTCTCTGTAAGTGAGTCAAGTGGGTGTAAAGCTGCATAAACACAGCAGTGAAAAGCAGCTAAACCCCATTATAAAACTCAATTAATTTTAAAAACCCGTGAAACAAAGACAGTGAAAGGGAGAGAAATTCTTACAAAATTCGTTCAGGCGCTGTGATGCCTCCTGGATTGACCATATCTAGACCTGCAGCTGATTGAGACATAAGGGTGGACACTCTTGGGGCTGAGAGGTTTGGTGAGGTTGGGTGAGCAAACGCAGACGCTTTAAAGTAATACTGCGTGGTACCCATCCCAAGGGTCCCAAATCTCCAGGTTCAAGGGCATCTTCCTACATCGAAAACATGCATGAGAAACCCAGAAGATGGTCCACCGAGTGATCGGGAAAGGTTTCTAAAACGCACCTCATTTCTCATCTCCTTGTGCTCGGGTTCGCCATTCCAGCCGCTTTACTAGCAATCTCCCTCCTTGGAGAATCAGCACCTTTAACCTCCTGTTCCATACAGGTGGCAATTTGTCCTGAGGGTGAACGGGAAGAGGGGGAACCAATGAGTGACTAGCTCTAGGTGTTGGGACAGGCACAGATCACTCTATTTTCCCATCAGGAAGAAGAATTAACCACAGGCTCAGTCTGCCGCCCGGAAGCAGAAAAGGGCCTAAAGCAATCCTGCGCTTTTGCGGCCATCTCCCAAGAGAGCGAGTTGAAAAATGGAGCTCAGGGGCACTGCAATTCACAAACCTGCAGACTTATAAATGATAACTCTCGTCTACAAATATATTGAGGGAAGGCAACAAAGAGGATTTGAAAGCAAGGCAGAATTGCAGGAAACAGATTTCAGGAGGCAGATTCGAATCGCCTTTAAAGCACAGGAAAAGCGGCAAAACCTCGACAATGATGCCCTTGGCCAAAAAGGGCGTATGCGTTTTTTCCTGAATATATTCAGGAAAAAACGCATACGCCCTTTTTGGCCAACCAAGCAACCTGGAAAGGCAAATCAGCGCTACAAAGAAGTCTCGCTTCCCATCGGTCAAAAGGGCCATGCTGAATAAAGTGTCAAAACCAGAAATGCAGGACAGGCCACGGAGAAACGGGAGCCTTGCTACGCTGATGGGCGGGATGTAAATTGCCAACAGCCACTCTGGAGAAGTGTACGGTGTGTCCTGAAACATTTACAAAACTCAGCTTAGAGAGCATAGGGCACATCCACTCATGGGCGTATAAATTGGGAAAACTAAAAATCAGCAAGACACAAGCACCCCAAAGTTTAGGGCTGCTCTGTTGACAAGAACCTCCACTTCGTTACACCTTAAATATCCCAGGAAAGAGAAAAATGGATAAAGAAGTTGTGGTCCTTATGTACAATGGAATATCACTCAGCCATGAAATCAACGTCATAAGGCTAGTAGCAGCATGATGAGTGGATTTAGGTACGACGATTCTAAGTCAAATAAGTCACACAGAAAAAGACACTTATCATAAGATATCACTTATAGAGGGAATGTAAAAACCGCTACCCTTGAACTGAATTACAAAACAGAACAGAGTCACACGGTTAGAAAACACACTATGGCTGCCTAACGGGAAAGGTGAGGTGGGGTGATGCATAAAACAAGGGTTTCAAATTAGCTCAGATACCGTTCCATAAACCCAATACGTAATAGACAAGACCTACTCCTTGCTCAGGGAACTGGACTCAACACCCCCTATTCAACGCCCAAGAGTATATCTGACTAGTAAGAATCTTAAAACCTATGTATTGATATCTCTCTGTAAGTGAGTCAAGTGGGTGTAAAGCTGCATAAACACAGCAGTGAAAAGCAGCTAAACCCCATTATAAAACTCAATTAATTTTAAAAACCCGTGAAACAAAGACAGTGAAATGGAGAGAAATTCTTACAAAATTCGTTCAGGCGCTGTGATGCCTTCTGGATTGACCATATCTAGACCTGCAGCTGATTGAGACATAAGGGTGGACACTCTTGGGGCTGAGAGGTTTGGTGAGGTTGGGTGAGCAAACGCAGACGCTTTAAAGTAATACTGCGTGGTACCCATCCCAAGGGTCCCAAATCTCCAGGTTCAAGGGCATCTTCCTACATCGAAAACATGCATGAGAAACCCAGAAGATGGTCCACCGAGTGATCGGGAAAGGTTTCTAAAACGCACCTCATTTCTCATCTCCTTGTGCTCGGGTTCGCCATTCCAGCCGCTTTACTAGCAATCTCCCTCCTTGGAGAATCAGCACCTTTAACCTCCTGTTCCATACAGGTGGCAATTTGTCCTGAGGGTGAACGGGAAGAGGGGGAACCAATGAGAGACTAGCTCTAGGTGTTGGGACAGGCACAGATCACTCTATTTTCCCATCAGGAAGAAGAATTAACCACAGGCTCAGTCTGCCGCCCGGAAGCAGAATAGGGCCTAAAGCAATCCTGCGCTTTTGCGGCCATCTCCCAAGAGAGCGAGTTGAAAAATGGAGCTCAGGGGCACTGCAATTCACAAACCTGCAGACTTATAAATGATAACTCTCGTCTACAAATATATTGAGGGAAGGCAACAAAGAGGATTTGAAAGCAAGGCAGAATTGCAGGAAACAGATTTCAGGAGGCAGATTCGAATCGCCTTTAAAGCACAGGAAAAGCGGCAAAACCTCGACAATGATGCCCTTGGCCAAAAAGGGCGTATGCGTTTTTTCCTGAATATATTCAGGAAAAAACGCATACGCCCTTTTTGGCCAACCAAGCAACCTGGAAAGGCAAATCAGCGCTACAAAGAAGTCTCGCTTCCCATCGGTCAAAAGGGCCATGCTGAATAAAGTGTCAAAACCAGAAATGCAGGACAGGCCACGGAGAAACGGGAGCCTTGCTACGCTGATGGGCGGGATGTAAATTGCCAACAGCCACTCTGGAGAAGTGTACGGTGTGTCCTGAAACATTTACAAAACTCAGCTTAGAGAGCATAGGGCACTTCCACTCATGGGCGTATAAATTGGGAAAACTAAAAATCAGCAAGACACAAGCACCCCAAAGTTTAGGGCTGCTCTGTTGACAAGAACCTCCACTTCGTTACACCTTAAATATCCCAGGAAAGAGAAAAATGGATAAAGAAGTTGTGGTCCTTATGTACAATGGAATATCACTCAGCCATGAAATCAACGTCATAAGGCTAGTAGCAGCATGATGAGTGGATTTAGGTACGACGATTCTAAGTCAAATAAGTCACACAGAAAAAGACACTTATCATAAGATATCACTTATAGAGGGAATGTAAAAACCGCTACCCTTGAACTGAATTACAAAACAGAACAGAGTCACACGGTTAGAAAACACACTATGGCTGCCTAACGGGAAAGGTGAGGTGGGGTGATGCATAAAACAAGGGTTTCAAATTAGCTCAGATACCGTTCCATAAACCCAATACGTAATAGACAAGACCTACTCCTTGCTCAGGGAACTGGACTCAACACCCCCTATTCACCGCCCAAGAGTATATCTGACTAGTAAGAATCTTAAAACCTATGTATTGATATCTCTCTGTAAGTGAGTCAAGTGGGTGTAAAGCTGCATAAACACAGCAGTGAAAAGCAGGTAAACCCCATTATAAAACTCAATTAATTTTAAAAACCCGTGAAACAAAGACAGTGAAAGGGAGAGAAATTCTTACAAAATTCGTTCAGGCGCTGTGATGCCACCTGGATTGACCATATCTAGACCCGCAGCTGATTGAGACATAAGGGTGGACACTCTTGGGGCTGAGGGGTTTGGTGAGGTTCGGTGAGCAAACGCAGACGCTTTAAAGTAATACTGCGTGGTACCCATCCCATGGGTCCCAAATCTCCAGGTTCAAGGGCATCTTCCTACATCGAAAACATGCATGAGAAACCCAGAAGATGGTCCACCGAGTGATCGGGAAAGGTTTCTAAAACGCACCTCATTTCTCATCTCCTTGTGCTCGGGTTCGCCATTCCAGCCGCTTTACTAGCAATCTCCCTCCTTGGAGAATCAGCACCTTTAACCTCCTGTTCCATACAGGTGGCAATTTGAACTGAGGATGAACGGGAAGATGGGGAACCAATGAGAGACTAGCTCTAGGTGTTGGGACAGGCACAGGTCACTCTATTTTCCCATCAGGAAGAAGAATTAACCACAGGCTCAGTGTGCCGCCCGGAAGCAGAATAGGGCCTAAAGCAATCCTGCGCTTTTGCGGCCAGCTCCCAAGAGAGCGAGTTGAAAAATGGAGCTCAGGGGCACTGCAATTCACAAACCTGCAGACTTATAAATGATAACTCTCGTCTACAAATATATTGAGGGAAGGCAACAAAGAGGATTTGAAAGCAAGGCAGAATTGCAGGAAACAGATTTCAGGAGGCAGATTCGCATCGCCTTTAAAGCACAGGAAAAGCGGCAAAACCTCGACAATGATGCCCTTGGCCAAAAAGGGCGTATGCGTTTTTTCCTGAATATATTCAGGAAAAAACGCATACGCCCTTTTTGGCCAACCAAGCAACCTGGAAAGGCAAATCAGCGCTACAAAGAAGTCTCGCTTCCCATCGGTCAAAAGGGCCATGCTGAATAAAGTGTCAAAACCAGAAATGCAGGACAGGCCACGGAGAAACGGGAGCCTTGCTACGCTGATGGGCGGGATGTAAATTGCCAACAGCCACTCTGGAGAAGTGTACGGTGTGTCCTGAAACATTTACAAAACTCAGCTTAGAGAGCATAGGGCACTTCCACTCATGGGCGTATAAATTGGGAAAACTAAAAATCAGCAAGACACAAGCACCCCAAAGTTTAGGGCTGCTCTGTTGACAAGAACCTCCACTTCGTTACACCTTAAATATCCCAGGAAAGAGAAAAATGGATAAAGAAGTTGTGGTCCTTATGTACAATGGAATATCACTCAGCCATGAAATCAACGTCATAAGGCTAGTAGCAGCATGATGAGTGGATTTAGGTACGACGATTCTAAGTCAAATAAGTCACACAGAAAAAGACACTTATCATAAGATATCACTTATAGAGGGAATGTAAAAACCGCTACCCTTGAACTCAATTACAAAACAGAACAGAGTCACACGGTTAGGAAACACACTATGGCTGCCTAACGGGAAAGGTGAGGTGGGGTGATGCATAAAACAAGGGTTTCAAATTAGCTCAGATACCGTTCCATAAACCCAATACGTAATAGACAAGACCTACTCCTTGCTCAGGGAACTGGACTCAACACCCCCTATTCACCGCCCAAGAGTATATCTGACTAGTAAGAATCTTAAAACCTATGTATTGATATCTCTCTGTAAGTGAGTCAAGTGGGTGTAAAGCTGCATAAACACAGCAGTGAAAAGCAGCTAAACCCCATTATAAAACTCAATTAATTTTAAAAACCCGTGAAACAAAGACAGTGAAAGGGAGAGAAATTCTTACAAAATTCGTTCAGGCGCTGTGATGCCACCTGGATTGACCATATCTAGACCTGCAGCTGATTGAGACATAAGGGTGGACACTCTTGGGGCTGAGAGGTTTGGTGAGGTTGGGTGAGCAAACGCAGACGCTTTAAAGTAATACTGCGTGGTACCCATCCCATGGGTCCCAAATCTCCAGGTTCAAGGGCATCTTCCTACATCGAAAACATGCATGAGAAACCCAGAAGATGGTCCACCGAGTGATCGGGAAAGGTTTCTAAAACGCACCTCATTTCTCATCTCCTTGTGCTCGGGTTCGCCATTCCAGCCGCTTTACTAGCAATCTCCCTCCTTGGAGAATCAGCACCTTTAACCTCCTGTTCCATACAGGTTGCAATTTCTCCTGAGGGTGAACGGGAAGAGGGGGAACAAATGAGAGACTAGCTCTAGGTGTTGGGACAGGCACAGATCACTCTATTTTCCCAAAAGGAAGAAGAATTAACCACAGGCTCAGTCTGCCGCCCGGAAGCAGAATAGGGCCTAAAGCAATCCTGCGCTTTTGCGGCCAGCTCCCAAGAGAGCGAGTTGAAAAATGGAGCTCAGGGGCACTGCAATTCACAAACCTGCAGACTTATAAATGATAACTCTCGTCTACAAATATATTGAGGGAAGGCAACAAAGAGGATTTGAAAGCAAGGCAGAATTGCAGGAAACAGATTTCAGGAGGCAGATTCGCATCGCCTTTAAAGCACAGGAAAAGCGGCAAAACCTCGACAATGATGCCCTTGGCCAAAAAGGGCGTATGCGTTTTTTCCTGAATATATTCAGGAAAAAACGCATACGCCCTTTTTGGCCAACCAAGCAACCTGGAAAGGCAAATCAGCGCTACAAAGAAGTCTCGCTTCCCATCGGTCAAAAGGGCCATGCTGAATAAAGTGTCAAAACCAGAAATGCAGGACAGGCCACGGAGAAACGGGAGCCTTGCTACGCTGATGGGCGGGATGTAAATTGCCAACAGCCACTCTGGAGAAGTGTACGGTGTGTCCTGAAACATTTACAAAACTCAGCTTAGAGAGCATAGGGCACTTCCACTCATGGGCGTATAAATTGGGAAAAATAAAAATCAGCAAGACACAAGCACCCCAAAGTTTAGGGCTGCTCTGTTGACAAGAACCTCCACTTCGTTACACCTTAAACATCCCAGGAAAGAGAAAAATGGATAAAGAAGTTGTGGTCCTTATGTACAATGGAATATCACTCAGCCATGAAATCAACGTCATAAGGCTAGTAGCAGCATGATGAGTGGATTTAGGTACGACGATTCTAAGTCAAATAAGTCACACAGAAAAAGACACTTATCATAAGATATCACCTATAGAGGGAATGTAAAAACCGCTACCCTTGAACTGAATTACAAAACAGAACAGAGTCACACGGTTAGAAAACACACTATGGCTGCCTAACGGGAAAGGTGAGGTGGGGTGATGCATAAAACAAGGGTTTCAAATTAGCTCAGATACCGTTCCATAAACCCAATACGTAATAGACAAGACCTACTCCTTGCTCAGGGAAGTGGACTCAACACCCCCTATTCACCGCCCAAGAGTATATCTGACTAGTAAGAATCTTAAAACCTATGTATTGATATCTCTCTGTAAGTGAGTCAAGTGGGTGTAAAGCTGCATAAACACAGCAGTGAAAAGCAGCTAAACCCCATTATAAAACTCAATTAATTTTAAAAACCCGTGAAACAAAGACAGTGAAAGGGAGAGAAATTCTTACAAAATTCGTTCAGGCGCTGTGATGCCACCTGGATTGACCATATCTAGACCTGCAGCTGATTGAGACATAAGGGTGGACACTCTTGGGGCTGAGAGGTTTGGTGAGGTTGGGTGAGCAAACGCAGACGCTTTAAAGTAATACTGCGTGGTACCCATCCCATGGGTCCCAAATCTCCAGGTTCAAGGGCATCTTCCTACATCGAAAACATGCATGAGAAACCCAGAAGATGGTCCACCGAGTGATCGGGAAAGGTTTCTAAAACGCACCTCATTTCTCATCTCCTTGTGCTCGGGTTCGCCATTCCAGCCGCTTTACTAGCAATCTCCCTCCTTGGAGAATCAGCACCTTTAACCTCCTGTTCCATACAGGTTGCAATTTGTCCTGAGGGTGAACGGGAAGAGGGGGAACCAATGAGAGACTAGCTCTAGGTGTTGGGACAGGCACAGGTCACTCTATTTTCCCATCAGGAAGAAGAATTAACCACAGGCTCAGTGTGCCGCCCGGAAGCAGAATAGGGCCTAAAGCAATCCTGCGCTTTTGCGGCCAGCTCCCAAGAGAGCGAGTTGAAAAATGGAGCTCAGGGGCACTGCAATTCACAAACCTGCAGACTTATAAATGATAACTCTCTTCTACAAATATATTGAGGGAAGGCAACAAAGAGGATTTGAAAGCAAGGCAGAATTGCAGGAAACAGATTTCAGGAGGCAGATTCGAATCGCCTTTAAAGCACAGGAAAAGCGGCAAAACCTCGACAATGATGCCCTTGGCCAAAAAGGGCGTATGCGTTTTTTCCTGAATATATTCAGGAAAAAACGCATACGCCCTTTTTGGCCAACCAAGCAACCTGGAAAGGCAAATCAGCGCTACAAAGAAGTCTCGCTTCCCATCGGTCAAAAGGGCCATGCTGAATAAAGTGTCAAAACCAGAAATGCAGGACAGGCCACGGAGAAACGGAAGCCTTGCTACGCTGATGGGCGGGATGTAAATTGCCAACAGCCACTCTGGAGAAGTGTACGGTGTGTCCTGAAACATTTACAAAACTCAGCTTAGAGAGCATAGGGCACTTCCACTCATGGGCGTATAAATTGGGAAAACTAAAAATCAGCAAGACACAAGCACCCCAAAGTTTAGGGCTGCTCTGTTGACAAGAACCTCCACTTCGTTACACCTTAAATATCCCAGGAAAGAGAAAAATGGATAAAGAAGTTGTGGTCCTTATGTACAATGGAATATCACTCAGCCATGAAATCAACGTCATAAGGCTAGTAGCAGCATGATGAGTGGATTTAGGTACGACGATTCTAAATGAAATAAGTCACACAGAAAAAGACACATATCATAAGATATCACTTATAGAGGGAATGTAAAAACCGCTACCCTTGAACTGAATTACAAAACAGAACAGAGTCACACGGTTACAAAACACACTATGGCTGCCTAACGGGAAAGGTGAGGTGGGGTGATGCATAAAACAAGGGTTTCAAATTAGCTCAGATACCGTTCCATAAACCCAATACGTAATAGACAAGACCTACTCCTTGCTCAGGGAAGTGGACTCAACACCCCCTATTCACCGCCCAAGAGTATATCTGAGTAGTAAGAATCTTAAAACCTATGTATTGATATCTCTCTGTAAGTGAGTCAAGTGGGTGTAAAGCTGCATAAACACAGCAGTGAAAAGCAGCTAAACCCCATTATAAAACTCAATTAATTTTAAAAACCCGTGAAACAAAGACAGTGAAAGGGAGAGAAATTCTTACAAAATTCGTTCAGGCGCTGTGATGCCACCTGGATTGACCATATCTAGACCTGCAGCTGATTGAGACATAAGGGTGGACACTCTTGGGGCTGAGGGGTTTGGTGAGGTTGGGTGAGGAAACGCAGACGCTTTAAAGTAATACTGCGTGGTACCCATCCCATGGGTCCCAAATCTCCAGGTTCAAGGGCATCTTCCTACATCGAAAACATGCATGAGAAACCCAGAAGATGGTCCACCGAGTGATCGGGAAAGGTTTCTAAAACGCACCTCATTTCTCATCTCCTTGTGCTCGGGTTCGCCATTCCAGCCGCTTTACTAGCAATCTCCCTCCTTGGAGAATCAGCACCTTTAATCTCCTGTTCCATACAAGTTGCAATTTGTCCTGAGGGTGAACGGGAAGAGGGGAAACCAATGAGAGACTAGCTCTAGGTGTTGGGACAGGCACAGGTCACTCTATTTTCCCATCAGGAAGAAGAATTAACCACAGGCTCAGTCTGCCGCCCGGAAGCAGAATAGGGCCTAAAGCAATCCTGCGCTTTTGCGGCCAGCTCCCAAGAGAGCGAGTTGAAAAATGGAGCTCAGGGGCACTGCAATTCACAAACCTGCAGACTTATAAATGATAACTCTCGTCTACAAATATATTGAGGGAAGGCAACAAAGAGGATTTGAAAGCAAGGCAGAATTGCAGGAAACAGATTTCAGGAGGCAGATTCGCATCGCCTTTAAAGCACAGGAAAAGCGGCAAAACCTCGACAATGATGCCCTTGGCCAAAAAGGGCGTATGGGTTTTTTCCTGAATATATTCAGGAAAAAACGCATACGCCCTTTTTGGCCAACCAAGCAACCTGGAAAGGCAAATCAACGCTACAAAGAAGTCTCGCTTCCCATCGGTCAAAAGGGCCATGCTGAATAAAGTGTCAAAACCAGAAATGCAGGACAGGCCACGGAGAAACGGAAGCCTTGCTACGCTGATGGGCGGGATGTAAATTGCCAACAGCCACTCTGGAGAAGTGTACGGTGTGTCCTGAAACATTTACAAAACTCAGCTTAGAGAGCATAGGGCACTTCCACTCATGGGCGTATAAATTGGGAAAACTAAAAATCAGCAAGACACAAGCACCCCAAAGTTTAGGGCTGCTCTGTTGACAAGAACCTCCACTTCGTTACACCTTAAATATCCCAGGAAAGAGAAAAATGGATAAAGAAGTTGTGGTCCTTATGTACAATGGAATATCACTCAGCCATGAAATCAACGTCATAAGGCTAGTAGCAGCATGATGAGTGGATTTAGGTACGACGATTCTAAGTCAAATAAGTCACACAGAAAAAGACACTTATCATAAGATATCACCTATAGAGGGAATGTAAAAACCGCTACCCTTGAACTCAATTACAAAACAGAACAGAGTCACACGGTTAGAAAACACACTATGGCTGCCTAACGGGAAAGGTGAGGTGGGGTGATGCATAAAACAAGGGTTTCAAATTAGCTCAGATACCGCTCCATAAACCCAATACGTAATAGACAAGACCTACTCCTTGCTCAGGGAACTGGACTCAACACCCCCTATTCACCGCCCAAGAGTATATATGACTAGTAAGAATCTTAAAACCTATGTATTGATATCTCTCTGTAAGTGAGTCAAGTGGGTGTAAAGCTGCATAAACACAGCAGTGAAAAGCAGCTAAACCCCATTATAAAACTCAATTAATTTTAAAAACCCGTGAAACAAAGACAGTGAAAGAGAGAGAAATTCTTACAAAATTCGTTCAGGCGCTGTGATGCCACCTGGATTGACCATATCTAGACCCGCAGCTGATTGAGACATAAGGGTGGACACTCTTGGGGCTGAGGGGTTTGGTGAGGTTGGGTGAGCAAACGCAGACGCTTTAAAGTAATACTGCGTGGTACCCATCCCATGGGTCCCAAATCTCCAGGTTCAAGGGCATCTTCCTACATCGAAAACATGCATGAGAAACCCAGAAGATGGTCCACCGAGTGATCGGGAAAGGTTTCTAAAACGCACCTCATTTCTCATCTCCTTGTGCTCGGGTTCGCCATTCCAGCCGCTTTACTAGCAATCTCCCTCCTTGGAGAATCAGCACCTTTAATCTCCTGTTCCATACAAGTTGCAATTTGTCCTGAGGGTGAACGGGAAGAGGGGGAACCAATGAGAGACTAGCTCTAGGTGTTGGGACAGGCACAGGTCACTCTATTTTCCCATCAGGAAGAAGAATTAACCACAGGCTCAGTCTGCCGCCCGGAAGCAGAATAGGGCCTAAAGCAATCCTGCGCTTTTGCGGCCAGCTCCCAAGAGAGCGAGTTGAAAAATGGAGCTCAGGGGCACTGCAATTCACAAACCTGCAGACTTATAAATGATAACTCTCGTCTACAAATATATTGAGGGAAGGCAACAAAGAGGATTTGAAAGCAAGGCAGAATTGCAGGAAACAGATTTCAGGAGGCAGATTCGCATCGCCTTTAAAGCACAGGAAAAGCGGCAAAACCTCGACAATGATGCCCTTGGCCAAAAAGGGCGTATGCGTTTTTTCCTGAATATATTCAGGAAAAAACGCATACGCCCTTTTTGGCCAACCAAGCAACCTGGAAAGGCAAATCAGCGCTACAAAGAAGTCTCGCTTCCCATCGGTCAAAAGGGCCATGCTGAATAAAGTGTCAAAACCAGAAATGCAGGACAGGCCACGGAGAAACGGAAGCCTTGCTACGCTGATGGGCGGGATGTAAATTGCCAACAGCCACTCTGGAGAAGTGTACGGTGTGTCCTGAAACATTTACAAAACTCAGCTTAGAGAGCATAGGGCACTTCCACTCATGGGCGTATAAATTGGGAAAACTAAAAATCAGCAAGACACAAGCACCCCAAAGTTTAGGGCTGCTCTGTTGACAAGAACCTCCACTTCGTTACACCTTAAATATCCCAGGAAAGAGAAAAATGGATAAAGAAGTTGTGGTCCTTATGTACAATGGAATATCACTCAGCCATGAAATCAACGTCATAAGGCTAGTAGCAGCATGATGAGTGGATTTAGGTACGACGATTCTAAGTCAAATAAGTCACACAGAAAAAGACACTTATCATAAGATATCACCTATAGAGGGAATGTAAAAACCGCTACCCTTGAACTGAATTACAAAACAGAACAGAGTCACACGGTTAGAAAACACACTATGGCTGCCTAACGGGAAAGGTGAGGTGGGGTGATGCATAAAACAAGGGTTTCAAATTAGCTCAGATACCGTTCCATAAACCCAATACGTAATAGACAAGACCTACTCCTTGCTCAGGGAACTGGACTCAACACCCCCTATTCACCGCCCAAGAGTATATCTGACTAGTAAGAATCTTAAAACCTATGTATTGATATCTCTCTGTAAGTGAGTCAAGTGGGTGTAAAGCTGCATAAACACAGCAGTGAAAAGCAGCTAAACCCCATTATAAAACTCAATTAATTTTAAAAACCCGTGAAACAAAGACAGTGAAAGGGAGAGAAATTCTTACAAAATTCGTTCAGGCGCTGTGATGCCACCTGGATTGACCATATCTAGACCCGCAGCTGATTGAGACATTAGGGTGGACACTCTTGGGGCTGAGGGGTTTGGTGAGGTTCGGTGAGCAATCGCAGACGCTTTAAAGTAATACTGCGTGGTACCCATCCCATGGGTCCCAAATCTCCAGGTTCAAGGGCATCTTCCTACATCGAAAACATGCATGAGAAACCCAGAAGATGGTCCACCGAGTGATCGGGAAAGGTTTCTAAAACGCACCTCATTTCTCATCTCCTTGTGCTCGGGTTCGCCATTCCAGCCGCTTTACTAGCAATCTCCCTCCTTGGAGAATCAGCACCTTTAACCTCCTGTTCCATACAGGTTGCAATTTGTCCTGAGGGTGAACGGGAAGAGGGGGAACCAATGAGAGACTAGCTCTAGGTGTTGGGACAGGCACAGGTCACTCTATTTTCCCATCAGGAAGAAGAATTAACCACAGGCTCAGTCTGCCGCCCGGAAGCAGAATAGGGCCTAAAGCAATCCTGCGCTTTTGCGGCCAGCTCCCAAGAGAGCGAGTTGAAAAATGGAGCTCAGGGGCACTGCAATTCACAAACCTGCAGACTTATAAATGATAACTCTCGTCTACAAATATATTGAGGGAAGGCAACAAAGAGGATTTGAAAGCAAGGCAGAATTGCAGGAAACAGATTTCAGGAGGCAGATTCGCATCGCCTTTAAAGCACAGGAAAAGCGGCAAAACCTCGACAATGATGCCCTTGGCCAAAAAGGGCGTATGCGTTTTTTCCTGAATATATTCAGGAAAAAACGCATACGCCCTTTTTGGCCAACCAAGCAACCTGGAAAGGCAAATCAGCGCTACAAAGAAGTCTCGCTTCCCATCGGTCAAAAGGGCCATGCTGAATAAAGTCTCAAAACCAGAAATGCAGGACAGGCCACGGAGAAACGGAAGCCTTGCTACGCTGATGGGCGGGATGTAAATTGCCAACAGCCACTCTGGAGAAGTGTACGGTGTGTCCTGAAACATTTACAAAACTCAGCTTAGAGAGCATAGGGCACTTCCACTCATGGGCGTATAAATTGGGAAAACTAAAAATCAGCAAGACACAAGCACCCCAAAGTTTAGGGCTGCTCTGTTGACAAGAACCTCCACTTCGTTACACCTTAAATATCCCAGGAAAGAGAAAAATGGATAAAGAAGTTGTGGTCCTTATGTACAATGGAATATCACTCAGCCATGAAATCAACGTCATAAGGCTAGTAGCAGCATGATGAGTGGATTTAGGTACGACGATTCTAAGTCAAATAAGTCACACAGAAAAAGACACTTATCATAAGATATCACCTATAGAGGGAATGTAAAAACCGCTACCCTTGAACTGAATTACAAAACAGAACAGAGTCACACGGTTAGAAAACACACTATGGCTGCCTAACGGGAAAGGTGAGGTGGGGTGATGCATAAAACAAGGGTTTCAAATTAGCTCAGATACCGTTCCATAAACCCAATACGTAATAGACAAGACCTACTCCTTGCTCAGGGAACTGGACTCAACACCCCCTATTCACCGCCCAAGAGTATATCTGACTAGTAAGAATCTTAAAACCTATGTATTGATATCTCTCTGTAAGTGAGTCAAGTGGGTGTAAAGCTGCATAAACACAGCAGTGAAAAGCAGCTAAACCCCATTATAAAACTCAATTAATTTTAAAAACCCGTGAAACAAAGACAGTGAAAGGGAGAGAAATTCTTACAAAATTCGTTCAGGCGCTGTGATGCCACCTGGATTGACCATATCTAGACCCGCAGCTGATTGAGACATTAGGGTGGACACTCTTGGGGCTGAGGGGTTTGGTGAGGTTCGGTGAGCAATCGCAGACGCTTTAAAGTAATACTGCGTGGTACCCATCCCATGGGTCCCAAATCTCCAGGTTCAAGGGCATCTTCCTACATCGAAAACATGCATGAGAATCCCAGAAGATGGTCCACCGAGTGATCGGGAAAGGTTTCTAAAACGCACCTCATTTCTCATCTCCTTGTGCTCGGGTTCGCCATTCCAGCCGCTTTACTAGCAATCTCCCTCCTTGGAGAATCAGCACCTTTAACCTCCTGTTCCATACAGGTTGCAATTTGTCCTGAGGGTGAACGGGAAGAGGGGGAACCAATGAGAGACTAGCTCTAGGTGTTGGGACAGGCACAGGTCACTCTATTTTCCCATCAGGAAGAAGAATTAACCACAGGCTCAGTCTGCCGCCCGGAAGCAGAATAGGGCCTAAAGCAATCCTGCGCTTTTGCGGCCAGCTCCCAAGAGAGCGAGTTGAAAAATGGAGCTCAGGGGCACTGCAATTCACAAACCTGCAGACTTATAAATGATAACTCTCGTCTACAAATATATTGAGGGAAGGCAACAAAAAGGATTTGAAAGCAAGGCAGAATTGCAGGAAACAGATTTCAGGAGGCAGATTCGCATCGCCTTTAAAGCACAGGAAAAGCGGCAAAACCTCGACAATGATGCCCTTGGCCAAAAAGGGCGTATGCGTTTTTTCCTGAATATATTCAGGAAAAAACGCATACGCCCTTTTTGGCCAACCAAGCAACCTGGAAAGGCAAATCAGCGCTACAAAGAAGTCTCGCTTCCCATCGGTCAAAAGGGCCATGCTGAATAAAGTGTCAAAACCAGAAATGCAGGACAGGCCACGGAGAAACGGGAGCCTTGCTACGCTGATGGGCGGGATGTAAATTGCCAACAGCCACTCTGGAGAAGTGTACGGTGTGTCCTGAAACATTTACAAAACTCAGCTTAGAGAGCATAGGGCACTTCCACTCATGGGCGTATAAATTGGGAAAACTAAAAATCAGCAAGACACAAGCACCCCAAAGTTTAGGGCTGCTCTGTTGACAAGAACCTCCACTTCGTTACACCTTAAATATCCCAGGAAAGAGAAAAATGGATAAAGAAGTTGTGGTCCTTATGTACAATGGAATATCACTCAGCCATGAAATCAACGTCATAAGGCTAGTAGCAGCATGATGAGTGGATTTAGGTACGACGATTCTAAGTCAAATAAGTCACACAGAAAAAGACACTTATCATAAGATATCACCTATAGAGGGAATGTAAAAACCGCTACCCTTGAACTGAATTACAAAACAGAACAGAGTCACACGGTTAGAAAACACACTATGGCTGCCTAACGGGAAAGGTGAGGTGGGGTGATGCATAAAACAAGGGTTTCAAATTAGCTCAGATACCGTTCCATAAACCCAATACGTAATAGACAAGACCTACTCCTTGCTCAGGGAACTGGACTCAACACCCCCTATTCACCGCCCAAGAGTATATCTGACTAGTAAGAATCTTAAAACCTATGTATTGATATCTCTCTGTAAGTGAGTCAAGTGGGTGTAAAGCTGCATAAACACAGCAGTGAAAAGCAGCTAAACCCCATTATAAAACTCAATTAATTTTAAAAACCCGTGAAACAAAGACAGTGAAAGGGAGAGAAATTCTTACAAAATTCGTTCAGGCGCTGTGATGCCACCTGGATTGACCATATCTAGACCCGCAGCTGATTGAGACATAAGGGTGGACACTCTTGGGGCTGAGGGGTTTGGTGAGGTTGGGTGAGCAAACGCAGACGCTTTAAAGTAATACTGCGTGGTACCCATCCCATGGGTCCCAAATCTCCAGGTTCAAGGGCATCTTCCTACATCGAAAACATGCATGAGAAACCCAGAAGATGGTCCACCGAGTGATCGGGAAAGGTTTCTAAAACGCACCTCATTTCTCATCTCCTTGTGCTCGGGTTCGCCATTCCAGCCGCTTTACTAGCAATCTCCCTCCTTGGATAATCAGCACCTTTAATCTCCTGTTCCATACAAGTTGCAATTTGTCCTGAGGGTGAACGGGAAGAGGGGGAACCAATGAGAGACTAGCTCTAGGTGTTGGGACAGGCACAGGTCACTCTATTTTCCCATCAGGAAGAAGAATTAACCACAGGCTCAGTCTGCCGCCCGGAAGCAGAATAGGGCCTAAAGCAATCCTGCGCTTTTGCGGCCAGCTCCCAAGAGAGCGAGTTGAAAAATGGAGCTCAGGGGCACTGCAATTCACAAACCTGCAGACTTATAAATGATAACTCTCGTCTACAAATATATTGAGGGAAGGCAACAAAGAGGATTTGAAAGCAAGGCAGAATTGCAGGAAACAGATTTCAGGAGGCAGATTCGAATCGCCTTTAAAGCACAGGAAAAGCGGCAAAACCTCGACAATGATGCCCTTGGCCAAAAAGGGCGTATGCGTTTTTTCCTGAATATATTCAGGAAAAAACGCATACGCCCTTTTTGGCCAACCAAGCAACCTGGAAAGGCAAATCAGCGCTACAAAGAAGTCTCGCTTCCCATCGGTCAAAAGGGCCATGCTGAATAAAGTGTCAAAACCAGAAATGCAGGACAGGCCACGGAGAAACGGAAGCCTTGCTACGCTGATGGGCGGGATGTAAATTGCCAACAGCCACTCTGGAGAAGTGTACGGTGTGTCCTGAAACATTTACAAAACTCAGCTTAGAGAGCATAGGGCACTTCCACTCATGGGCGTATAAATTGGGAAAACTAAAAATCAGCAAGACACAAGCACCCCAAAGTTTAGGGCTGCTCTGTTGACAAGAACCTCCACTTCGTTACACCTTAAATATCCCAGGAAAGAGAAAAATGGATAAAGAAGTTGTGGTCCTTATGTACAATGGAATATCACTCAGCCATGAAATCAACGTCATAAGGCTAGTAGCAGCATGATGAGTGGATTTAGGTACGACGATTCTAAGTCAAATAAGTCACACAGAAAAAGACACTTATCATAAGATATCACCTATAGAGGGAATGTAAAAACCGCTACCCTTGAACTGAATTACAAAACAGAACAGAGTCACACGGTTAGAAAACACACTATGGCTGCCTAACGGGAAAGGTGAGGTGGGGTGATGCATAAAACAAGGGTTTCAAATTAGCTCAGATACCGTTCCATAAACCCAATACGTAATAGACAAGACCTACTCCTTGCTCAGGGAACTGGACTCAACACCCCCTATTCACCGCCCAAGAGTATATCTGACTAGTAAGAATCTTAAAACCTATGTATTGATATCTCTCTGTAAGTGAGTCAAGTGGGTGTAAAGCTGCATAAACACAGCAGTGAAAAGCAGCTAAACCCCATTATAAAACTCAATTAATTTTAAAAACCCGTGAAACAAAGACAGTGAAAGGGAGAGAAATTCTTACAAAATTCGTTCAGGCGCTGTGATGCCACCTGGATTGACCATATCTAGACCCGCAGCTGATTGAGACATTAGGGTGGACACTCTTGGGGCTGAGGGGTGTGGTGAGGTTCGGTGAGCAATCGCAGACGCTTTAAAGTAATACTGCGTGGTACCCATCCCATGGGTCCCAAATCTCCAGGTTCAAGGGCATCTTCCTACATCGAAAACATGCATGAGAATCCCAGAAGATGGTCCACCGAGTGATCGGGAAAGGTTTCTAAAACGCACCTCATTTCTCATCTCCTTGTGCTCGGGTTCGCCATTCCAGCCGCTTTACTAGCAATCTCCCTCCTTGGAGAATCAGCACCTTTAACCTCCTGTTCCATACAGGTTGCAATTTGTCCTGAGGGTGAACGGGAAGAGGGGGAACCAATGAGAGACTAGCTCTAGGTGTTGGGACAGGCACAGGTCACTCTATTTTCCCATCAGGAAGAAGAATTAACCACAGGCTCAGTCTGCCGCCCGGAAGCAGAATAGGGCCTAAAGCAATCCTGCGCTTTTGCGGCCAGCTCCCAAGAGAGCGAGTTGAAAAATGGAGCTCAGGGGCACTGCAATTCACAAACCTGCAGACTTATAAATGATAACTCTCGTCTACAAATATATTGAGGGAAGGCAACAAAAAGGATTTGAAAGCAAGGCAGAATTGCAGGAAACAGATTTCAGGAGGCAGATTCGCATCGCCTTTAAAGCACAGGAAAAGCGGCAAAACCTCGACAATGATGCCCTTGGCCAAAAAGGGCGTATGCGTTTTTTCCTGAATATATTCAGGAAAAAACGCATACGCCCTTTTTGGCCAACCAAGCAACCTGGAAAGGCAAATCAGCGCTACAAAGAAGTCTTGCTTCCCATCGGTCAAAAGGGCCATGCTGAATAAAGTGTCAAAACCAGAAATGCAGGACAGGCCACGGAGAAACGGGAGCCTTGCTACGCTGATGGGCGGGATGTAAATTGCCAACAGCCACTCTGGAGAAGTGTACGGTGTGTCCTGAAACATTTACAAAACTCAGCTTAGAGAGCATAGGGCACTTCCACTCATGGGCGTATAAATTGGGAAAACTAAAAATCAGCAAGACACAAGCACCCCAAAGTTTAGGGCTGCTCTGTTGACAAGAACCTCCACTTCGTTACACCTTAAATATCCCAGGAAAGAGAAAAATGGATAAAGAAGTTGTGGTCCTTATGTACAATGGAATATCACTCAGCCATGAAATCAACGTCATAAGGCTAGTAGCAGCATGATGAGTGGATTTAGGTACGACGATTCTAAGTCAAATAAGTCACACAGAAAAAGACACTTATCATAAGATATCACCTATAGAGGGAATGTAAAAACCGCTACCCTTGAACTCAATTACAAAACAGAACAGAGTCACACGGTTAGAAAACACACTATGGCTGCCTAACGGGAAAGGTGAGGTGGGGTGATGCATAAAACAAGGGTTTCAAATTAGCTCAGATACCGTTCCATAAACCCAATACGTAATAGACAAGACCTACTCCTTGCTCAGGGAACTGGACTCAACACCCCCTATTCACCGCCCAAGAGTATATCTGACTAGTAAGAATCTTAAAACCTATGTATTGATATCTCTCTGTAAGTGAGTCAAGTGGGTGTAAAGCTGCATAAACACAGCAGTGAAAAGCAGCTAAACCCCATTATAAAACTCAATTAATTTTAAAAACCCGTGAAACAAAGACAGTGAAAGGGAGAGAAATTCTTACAAAATTCGTTCAGGCGCTGTGATGCCACCTGGATTGACCATATCTAGACCCGCAGCTGATTGAGACATAAGGGTGGACACTCTTGGGGCTGAGGGGTTTGGTGAGGTTCGGTGAGCAAACGCAGACGCTTTAAAGTAATACTGCGTGGTACCCATCCCATGGGTCCCAAATCTCCAGGTTCAAGGGCATCTTCCTACATCGAAAAAGTGCATGAGAAACCCAGAAGATGGTCCACCGAGTGATCGGGAAAGGTTTCTAAAACGCACCTCATTTCTCATCTCCTTGTGCTCGGGTTCGCCATTCCAGCCGCTTTACTAGCAATCTCCCTCCTTGGAGAATCAGCACCTTTAACCTCCTGTTCCATACAGGTTGCAATTTGTCCTGAGGGTGAACGGGAAGAGGGGGAACCAATGAGAGACTAGCTCTAGGTGTTGGGACAGGCACAGGTCACTCTATTTTCCCATCAGGAAGAAGAATTAACCACAGGCTCAGTCTGCCGCCCGGAAGCAGAATAGGGCCTAAAGCAATCCTGCGCTTTTGCGGCCAGCTCCCAAGAGAGCGAGTTGAAAAATGGAGCTCAGGGGCACTGCAATTCACAAACCTGCAGACTTATAAATTATAACTCTCGTCTACAAATATATTGAGGGAAGGCAACCAAGAGGATTTGAAAGCAAGGCAGAATTGCAGGAAACAGATTTCAGGAGGCAGATTCGAATCGCCTTTAAAGCACAGGAAAAGCGGCAAAACCTCGACAATGATGCCCTTGGCCAAAAAGGGCGTATGCGTTTTTTCCTGAATATATTCAGGAAAAAACGCATACGCCCTTTTTGGCCAACCAAGCAACCTGGAAAGGCAAATCAGCGCTACAAAGAAGTCTCGCTTCCCATCGGTCAAAAGGGCCATGCTGAATAAAGTGTCAAAACCAGAAATGCAGGACAGGCCACGGAGAAACGGGAGCCTTGCTACGCTGATGGGTGGGATGTAAATTGCCAACAGCCACTCTGGAGAAGTGTACGGTGTGTCCTGAAACATTTACAAAACTCAGCTTAGAGAGCATAGGGCACTTCCACTCATGGGCGTATAAATTGGGAAAACTAAAAATCAGCAAGACACAAGCACCCCAAAGTTTACAGCTGCTCTGTTGACAAGAACCTCCACTTCGTTACACCTTAAATATCCAAGGAAAGAGAAAAATGGATAAAGAAGTTGTGGTCCTTATGTACAATGGAATATTACTCAGCCATGAAATCAACGTCATAAGGCTAGTAGCAGCATGATGAGTGGATTTAGGTACGACGATTCTAAGTCAAATAAGTCACACAGAAAAAGACACTTATCATAAGATATCACCTATAGAGGGAATGTAAAAACCGCTACCCTTGAACTCAATTACAAAACAGAACAGAGTCACACGGTTAGAAAACACACTATGGCTGCCTAACGGGAAAGGTGAGGTGGGGTGATGCATAAAACAAGGGTTTCAAATTAGCTCAGATACCGTTCCATAAACCCAATACGTAATAGACAAGACCTACTCCTTGCTCAGGGAACTGGACTCAACACCCCCTATTCACCGCCCAAGAGTATATCTGACTAGTAAGAATCTTAAAACCTATGTATTGATATCTCTCTGTAAGTGAGTCAAGTGGGTGTAAAGCTGCATAAACACAGCAGTGAAAAGCAGCTAAACCCCATTATAAAACTCAATTAATTTTAAAAACCCGTGAAACAAAGACAGTGAAAGGGAGAGAAATTCTTACAAAATTCGTTCAGGCGCTGTGATGCCACCTGGATTGACCATATCTAGACCCGCAGCTGATTGAGACATAAGGGTGGACACTCTTGGGGCTGAGGGGTTTGGTGAGGTTGGGTGAGCAAACGCAGACGCTTTAAAGTAATACTGCGTGGTACCCATCCCATGGGTCCCAAATCTCCAGGTTCAAGGGCATCTTCCTACATCGAAAACATGCATGAGAAACCCAGAAGATGGTCCACCGAGTGATCGGGAAAGGTTTCTAAAACGCACCTCATTTCTCATCTCCTTGTGCTCGGGTTCGCCATTCCAGCCGCTTTACTAGCAATCTCCCTCCTTGGATAATCAGCACCTTTAATCTCCTGTTCCATACAAGTTGCAATTTGTCCTGAGGGTGAACGGGAAGAGGGGGAACCAATGAGAGACTAGCTCTAGGTGTTGGGACAGGCACAGGTCACTCTATTTTCCCATCAGGAAGAAGAATTAACCACAGGCTCAGTCTGCCGCCCGGAAGCAGAATAGGGCCTAAAGCAATCCTGCGCTTTTGCGGCCAGCTCCCAAGAGAGCGAGTTGAAAAATGGAGCTCAGGGGCACTGCAATTCACAAACCTGCAGACTTATAAATGATAACTCTCGTCTACAAATATATTGAGGGAAGGCAACAAAGAGGATTTGAAAGCAAGGCAGAATTGCAGGAAACAGATTTCAGGAGGCAGATTCGAATCGCCTTTAAAGCACAGGAAAAGCGGCAAAACCTCGACAATGATGCCCTTGGCCAAAAAGGGCGTATGCTTTTTTTCCTGAATATATTCAGGAAAAAACGCATACGCCCTTTTTGGCCAACCAAGCAACCTGGAAAGGCAAATCAGCGCTACAAAGAAGTCTCGCTTCCCATCGGTCAAAAGGGCCATGCTGAATAAAGTGTCAAAACCAGAAATGCAGGACAGGCCACGGAGAAACGGAAGCCTTGCTACGCTGATGGGCGGGATGTAAATTGCCAACAGCCACTCTGGAGAAGTGTACGGTGTGTCCTGAAACATTTACAAAACTCAGCTTAGAGAGCATAGGGCACTTCCACTCATGGGCGTATAAATTGGGAAAACTAAAAATCAGCAAGACACAAGCACCCCAAAGTTTAGGGCTGCTCTGTTGACAAGAACCTCCACTTCGTTACACCTTAAATATCCCAGGAAAGAGAAAAATGGATAAAGAAGTTGTGGTCCTTATGTACAATGGAATATCACTCAGCCATGAAATCAACGTCATAAGGCTAGTAGCAGCATGATGAGTGGATTTAGGTACGACGATTCTAAGTCAAATAAGTCACACAGAAAAAGACACTTATCATAAGATATCACCTATAGAGGGAATGTAAAAACCGCTACCCTTGAACTGAATTACAAAACAGAACAGAGTCACACGGTTAGAAAACACACTATGGCTGCCTAACGGGAAAGGTGAGGTGGGGTGATGCATAAAACAAGGGTTTCAAATTAGCTCAGATACCGTTCCATAAACCCAATACGTAATAGACAAGACCTACTCCTTGCTCAGGGAACTGGACTCAACACCCCCTATTCACCGCCCAAGAGTATATCTGACTAGTAAGAATCTTAAAACCTATGTATTGATATCTCTCTGTAAGTGAGTCAAGTGGGTGTAAAGCTGCATAAACACAGCAGTGAAAAGCAGCTAAACCCCATTATAAAACTCAATTAATTTTAAAAACCCGTGAAACAAAGACAGTGAAAGGGAGAGAAATTCTTACAAAATTCGTTCAGGCGCTGTGATGCCACCTGGATTGACCATATCTAGACCCGCAGCTGATTGAGACATTAGGGTGGACACTCTTGGGGCTGAGGGGTGTGGTGAGGTTCGGTGAGCAATCGCAGACGCTTTAAAGTAATACTGCGTGGTACCCATCCCATGGGTCCCAAATCTCCAGGTTCAAGGGCATCTTCCTACATCGAAAACATGCATGAGAATCCCAGAAGATGGTCCACCGAGTGATCGGGAAAGGTTTCTAAAACGCACCTCATTTCTCATCTCCTTGTGCTCGGGTTCGCCATTCCAGCCGCTTTACTAGCAATCTCCCTCCTTGGAGAATCAGCACCTTTAACCTCCTGTTCCATACAGGTTGCAATTTGTCCTGAGGGTGAACGGGAAGAGGGGGAACCAATGAGAGACTAGCTCTAGGTGTTGGGACAGGCACAGGTCACTCTATTTTCCCATCAGGAAGAAGAATTAACCACAGGCTCAGTCTGCCGCCCGGAAGCAGAATAGGGCCTAAAGCAATCCTGCGTTTTTGCGGCCAGCTCCCAAGAGAGCGAGTTGAAAAATGGAGCTCAGGGGCACTGCAATTCACAAACCTGCAGACTTATAAATGATAACTCTCGTCTACAAATATATTGAGGGAAGGCAACAAAAAGGATTTGAAAGCAAGGCAGAATTGCAGGAAACAGATTTCAGGAGGCAGATTCGCATCGCCTTTAAAGCACAGGAAAAGCGGCAAAACCTCGACAATGATGCCCTTGGCCAAAAAGGGCGTATGCGTTTTTTCCTGAATATATTCAGGAAAAAACGCATACGCCCTTTTTGGCCAACCAAGCAACCTGGAAAGGCAAATCAGCGCTACAAAGAAGTCTTGCTTCCCATCGGTCAAAAGGGCATTGCTGAATAAAGTGTCAAAACCAGAAATGCAGGACAGGCCACGGAGAAACGGGAGCCTTGCTACGCTGATGGGCGGGATGTAAATTGCCAACAGCCACTCTGGAGAAGTGTACGGTGTGTCCTGAAACATTTACAAAACTCAGCTTAGAGAGCATAGGGCACTTCCACTCATGGGCGTATAAATTGGGAAAACTAAAAATCAGCAAGACACAAGCACACCAAAGTTTAGGGCTGCTCTGTTGACAAGAACCTCCACTTCGTTACACCTTAAATATCCCAGGAAAGAGAAAAATGGATAAAGAAGTTGTGGTCCTTATGTACAATGGAATATCACTCAGCCATGAAATCAACGTCATAAGGCTAGTAGCAGCATGATGAGTGGATTTAGGTACGACGATTCTAAGTCAAATAAGTCACACAGAAAAAGACACTTATCATAAGATATCACCTATAGAGGGAATGTAAAAACCGCTACCCTTGAACTCAATTACAAAACAGAACAGAGTCACACGGTTAGAAAACACACTATGGCTGCCTAACGGGAAAGGTGAGGTGGGGTGATGCATAAAACAAGGGTTTCAAATTAGCTCAGATACCGTTCCATAAACCCAATACGTAATAGACAAGACCTACTCCTTGCTCAGGGAACTGGACTCAACACCCCCTATTCACCGCCCAAGAGTATATCTGACTAGTAAGAATCTTAAAACCTATGTATTGATATCTCTCTGTAAGTGAGTCAAGTGGGTGTAAAGCTGCATAAACACAGCAGTGAAAAGCAGCTAAACCCCATTATAAAACTCAATTAATTTTAAAAACCCGTGAAACAAAGACAGTGAAAGGGAGAGAAATTCTTACAAAATTCGTTCAGGCGCTGTGATGCCACCTGGATTGACCATATCTAGACCTGCAGCTGATTGAGACATAAGGGTGGACACTCTTGGGGCTGAGAGGTTTGGTGAGGTTGGGTGAGCAAACGCAGACGCTTTAAAGTAATACTGCGTGGTACCCATCCCATGGGTCCCAAATCTCCAGGTTCAAGGGCATCTTCCTACATCGAAAACATGCATGAGAAACCCAGAAGATGGTCCACCGAGTGATCGGGAAAGGTTTCTAAAACGCACCTCATTTCTCATCTCCTTGTGCTCGGGTTCGCCATTCCAGCCGCTTTACTAGCAATCTCCCTCCTTGGAGAATCAGCACCTTTAACCTCCTGTTCCATACAGGTTGCAATTTGTCCTGAGGGTGAACGGGAAGAGGGGGAACCAATGAGAGACTAGCTCTAGGTGTTGGGACAGGCACAGGTCACTCTATTTTCCCATCAGGAAGAAGAATTAACCACAGGCTCAGTCTGCCGCCCGGAAGCAGAATAGGGCCTAAAGCAATCCTGCGCTTTTGCGGCCAGCTCCCAAGAGAGCGAGTTGAAAAATGGAGCTCAGGGGCACTGCAATTCACAAACCTGCAGACTTATAAATGAAAACTCTCGTCTACAAATATATTGAGGGAAGGCAACAAAAAGGATTTGAAAGCAAGGCAGAATTGCAGGAAACAGATTTCAGGAGGCAGATTCGCATCGCCTTTAAAGCACAGGAAAAGCGGCAAAACCTCGACAATGATGCCCTTGGCCAAAAAGGGCTTATGCGTTTTTTCCGGAATATATTCAGGAAAAAACGCATACGCCCTTTTTGGCCAACCAAGCAACCTGGAAAGGCAAATCAGCGCTACAAAGAAGTCTCGCTTCCCATCGGTCAAAAGGGCCATGCTGAATAAAGTGTCAAAACCAGAAATGCAGGACAGGCCACGGAGAAACGGGAGCCTTGCTACGCTGATGGGCGGGATGTAAATTGCCAACAGCCACTCTGGAGAAGTGTACGGTGTGTCCTGAAACATTTACAAAACTCAGCTTAGAGAGCATAGGGCACTTCCACTCATGGGCGTATAAATTGGGAAAACTAAAAATCAGCAAGACACAAGCACCCCAAAGTTTAGGGCTGCTCTGTTGACAAGAACCTCCACTTCGTTACACCTTAAATATCCCAGGAAAGAGAAAAATGGATAAAGAAGTTGTGGTCCTTATGTACAATGGAATATCACTCAGCCATGAAATCAACGTCATAAGGCTAGTAGCAGCATGATGAGTGGATTTAGGTACGACGATTCTAAGTCAAATAAGTCACACAGAAAAAGACACTTATCATAAGATATCACCTATAGAGGGAATGTAAAAACCGCTACCCTTGAACTCAATTACAAAACAGAACAGAGTCACACGGTTAGAAAACACACTATGGCTGCCTAACGGGAAAGGTGAGGTGGGGTGATGCATAAAACAAGGGTTTCAAATTAGCTCAGATACCGTTCCATAAACCCAATACGTAATAGACAAGACCTACTCCTTGCTCAGGGAACTGGACTCAACACCCCCTATTCACCGCCCAAGAGTATATCTGACTAGTAAGAATCTTAAAACCTATGTATTGATATCTCTCTGTAAGTGAGTCAAGTGGGTGTAAAGCTGCATAAACACAGCAGTGAAAAGCAGCTAAACCCCATTATAAAAATCAATAACTTTTAAAAACCCGAGAAACAAAGACAGTGAAAGAGAGAGAAATTCTTACAAAATTCGTTCAGGGGCTGTGATGCCACCTGGATTGACCATATCTAGACCCACAGCTGATTGCGACATAAGGGTGGACACTCTTGGGGCTGAGAGGTTTGGTGAGGTTGGGTGAGCAAACGCAGACCCTTTAAAGTCATACTGCGTGGTACCCATCCCATGGGTCCCAAATCTCCAGGTTCAAGGGCATCTTCCTACATCGAAAACATGCATGAGAAACCCAGAAGATGGTACACCGTGTGATCGGGAAAGGTTGCTAAAACGCACCTCATTTCTCGTCTGATGGTGCTCGGGTTCGCCATTCTAGCCGCTTTACTAGCAATCTTCCTCCTTGGAGAATCAGCAGCTTTAACCTCCTGTTCCGTACAGGTTGCAATTTGTCCTGAGGATGAACGGGAAGAGGGGGAACCAATGGGAGACTAGCTCTAGGTGTTGGGACAGGCACAGGTCACTCTGTTTTCCCATCAGGAAGAAGAATTAACCACAGGCTCATCCTGCCGCCCGGAACCCGAATAGGGCCTGAAGCAATCCTGCGCTTTTGCGGCCAGCTCCCAAGAAAGCGAGTTGAAAAATGGAGCTCAGGGGCACTGCAATTCACAAACCTGCAGAGTTATAAATGATAACTCTCGTCCACAAATATATTCAGGGAAGGCAACGAAGAGGATTTGAAAGCAAGGCAGAATTGCAGGAAACAGATTTCAGGAGGTAGATTCGAATCGCATTTAAAGCACAGGAAAAGCGGCAAAACCTCGACAATGATGCCCTTGGCCAAAAAGGGCGTATGCGTTTTTTCCTGAATATATTCAGGAAAAAACGCATACGCCCTTTTTGGCCAACCAAGCAACCTGGAAAGGCAAATCAGCGCTACAAAGAAGTCTCGCTTCGCATCGGTCAAAAGGGCCATGCTGAATAAAGGGTCAAAACCAGAAATGCAGGACAGGCCATGGAGAAACGGGTGCCTTGCTACGCTGATGGGCGGGATGTAAATTGCCAACAGCCACTCTGGAGAAGTGTACGGTGTGTCCTGAAACATCTAAAAAACACAGCTTAGAGAGCATAGGGCACTTCCACTCATGGGCGTATACATTGGGAAAACTAAAAATCAGCAAGACACAGGCACCCCAAAGTTTAGGGCTGCTCTGTTGACAAGAACCTCCACTTCGTTACACCTTAAATATCCCAGGAAAGAGAAAAATGGATAAAGAAGTTGTGGTCCTTATGTACAAAGGAATATCACTCAGCCATGAAATCAACGTCATAAGGCTCGTAGCAGCATGATGAGTGGATTTAGGTACGACGATTCTAAGTGAAATAAGTCACACAGAAAAAGACACTTGCCATAAGATATCACTTATAGAGGGAATGGAAAAACCGCTACACTGGAACTGAATTACAAAACAGAACAGAGTCACACGTTTAGAAAACACACTATAGCTGCTTAACGGGAAAGGTGAGCTGGGGTGATGCCTAAAACAAGGGTTTCAAATTAGCTCAGATACCGTTCCATAAACCCAATATGTAATAGACAAGACCTACTCCTTGCTCAGTGAACTGAACTCAACACCCCCTATTCACCACCCAAGAATATATCTGACTAGTAAGAATCTTAAAACCTATGTATTGATATCTCTCTGTAAGTGAGTCAAGTGCGTGTAAAGCGGCATAAAGACAGCAGTGAAAAGCAGCTAAACCCCATTATAAAAATCAATAACTTTTAAAAACCCGTGAAACATAGACAGTGAAAGAGAGAGAAATTCTTACAAAATTCGTTCAGGGGCTGTGATGCCACCTGGATTGACCATATCTAGACCCACAGTTGATTGCGACATAAGGGTGGACACTCTTGGGGCTGAGAGGTTTGGTGAGGTTGCGTGAGCAAACGCAGACCCTTTAAAGTCATACTGCTTGGTACCCATCCCATGGGTCCCAAATCTCCAGGTTCAAGGGCATCTTCCTACATCGAAAACATGCATGAGAAACCCAGAAGATGGTACACCGTGTGATCGGGAAAGGTTGCTAAAACGCACCTCATTTCTCGTCTGATGGTGCTCGGGTTCGCCATTCTAGCCGCTTTACTAGCAATCTTCCTCCTTGGAGAATCAGCAGCTTTAACCTCCTGTTCCGTACAGGTTGCAATTTGTCCTGAGGATGAACGGGAAGAGGGGGAACCAATGGGAGACTAGCTCTAGGTGTTGGGACAGGCACAGGTAACTCTATTTTCCCATCAGGAAGAAGAATTAACCACAGGCTCATCCTGCCGCCCGGAACCCGAATAGGGCCTGAAGCAATCCTGCGCTTTTGCGGCCAGCTCCCAAGAAAGCGAGTTGAAAAATGGAGCTCAGGGGCACTGCAATTCACAAACCTGCAGAGTTATAAATGATAACTCTCGTCCACAAATATATTCAGGGAAGGCAACGAAGAGGATTTGAAAGCAAGGCAGAATTGCAGGAAACAGATTTCAGGAGGTAGATTCGAATCGCCTTTAAAGCACAGGAAAAGCGGCAAAACCTCGACAATGACGCCCTTGGCCAAAAAGGGCGTATGCGTTTTTTCCTGAATATATTCAGGAAAAAACGCATACGCCCTTTTTGGCCAACCAAGCAACCTGGAAAGGCAAATCAGCGCTACAAAGAAGTCTCGCTTCGCATCGGTCAAAAGGGCCATGCTGAATAAAGGGTCAAAACCAGAAATGCAGGACAGGCCATGGAGAAACGGGAGCCTTGCTACGCTGATGGGCGGGATGTAAATTGCCAACAGCCACTCTGGAGAAGTGTACGGTGTGTCCTGAAACATCTAAAAAACACAGCTTAGAGAGCATAGGGCACTTCCACTCATGGGCGTATACATTGGGAAAACTAAAAATCAGCAAGACACAGGCACCCCAAAGTTTAGGGCTGCTCTGTTGACAAGAACCTCCACTTCGTTACACCTTAAATATCCCAGGAAAGAGAAAAATGGATAAAGAAGTTGTGGTCCTTATGTACAAAGGAATATCACTCAGCCATGAAATCAACGTCATAAGGCTAGTAGCAGCATGATGAGTGGATTTAGGTACGACGATTCTAATTGAAATAAGTCACACAGAAAAAGACACTTGCCATAAGATATCACTTATAGAGGGAATGGAAAAACCGCTACACTGGAACTGAATTACAAAACAGAACAGAGTCACACGTTTAGAAAACACACTATAGCTGCTTAACGGGAAAGGTGAGGTGAGGTGATGCCTAAAACAAGGGTTTCAAATTAGCTCAGATACCGTTCCATAAACCCAATATTTAATAGACAAGACCTACTCCTTGCTCAGTGAACTGGACTCAACACCCCCTATTCACCGCCCAAGAATATATCTGACTAGTAAGAATCTTAAAACCTATGTATTGATATCTCTCTGTAAGTGAGTCAAGTGCGTGTAAAGCGGCATAAAGACAGCAGTGAAAAGCAGCTAAACCCCATTATAAAAATCAATAACTTTTAAAAACCCGAGAAACAAAGACAGTGAAAGAGAGAGAAATTCTTACAAAATTCGTTCAGGGGCTGTGATGCCACCTGGATTGACCATATCTAGACCCACAGCTGATTGCGACATAAGGGTGGACACTCTTGGGGCTGAGAGGTTTGGTGAGGTTGGGTGAGCAAACGCAGACCCTTTAAAGTCATACTGCGTGGTACCCATCCCATGGGTCCCAAATCTCCAGGTTCAAGGGCATCTTCCTACATCGAAAACATGCATGAGAAACCCAGAAGATGGTACACCGTGTGATCGGGAAAGGTTGCTAAAACGCACCTCATTTCTCGTCTGATGGTGCTCGGGTTCGCCATTCCAGCCGCTTTACTAGCAATCTCCCTCCTTGGAGAATCAGCAGCTTTAACCTCCTGTTCCGTACAGGTTGCAATTTGTCCTGAGGATGAACGGGAAGAGGGGCAAACAATGGGAGACTAGCTCTAGGTGTTGGGACAGGCACAGGTCACTCTATTTTCCCATCAGGAAGAAGAATTAACCACAGGCTCATCCTGCCGCCCGGAACCCGAATAGGGCCTGAAGCAATCCTGCGCTTTTGCGGCCAGCTCCCAAGAAAGGGAGTTGAAAAATGGAGCTCAGGGGCACTGCAATTCACAAACCTGGAGAGTTATAAATGATAACTCTCGTCCACAAATATATTCAGGGAAGGCAACGAAGAGGATGTGAAAGCAAGGCAGAATTGCAGGAAACAGATTTCAGGAGGTAGATTCGAATCGCCTTTAAAGCACAGGAAAAGCGGCAAAACCTCGACAATGATGCCCTTGGCCAAAAAGGGCGTATGCGTTTTTTCCTGAATATATTCAGGAAAAAACGCATACGCCCTTTTTGGCCAACCAAGCAACCTGGAAAGGCAAATCAGCGCTACAAAGAAGTCTCGCTTCGCATCGGTCAAAAGGGCCATGCTGAATAAAGGGTCAAAACCAGAAATGCAGGACAGGCCATGGAGAAACGGGAGCCTTGCTACGCTGATGGGCGGGATGTAAATTGCCAACAGCCACTCTGGAGAAGTGTACGGTGTGTCCTGAAACATCTAAAAAACACAGCTTAGAGAGCATAGGGCACTTCCACTCATGGGCGTATACATTGGGAAAACTAAAAATCAGCAAGACACAGGCACCCCAAAGTTTAGGGCTGCTCTGTTGACAAGAACCTCCACTTCGTTACACCTTAAATATCCCAGGAAAGAGAAAAATGGATAAAGAAGTTGTGGTCCTTATGTACAAAGGAATATCACTCAGCCATGAAATCAACGTCATAAGGCTAGTAGCAGCATGATGAGTGGATTTAGGTACGACGATTCTAAGTGAAATAAGTCACACAGAAAAAGACACTTGCCATAAGATATCACTTATAGAGGGAATGGAAAAACCGCTACACTGGAACTGAATTACAAAACAGAACAGAGTTACACGTTTAGAAAGCACACTATAGCTGCTTAACGGGAAAGGTGAGGTGGGGTGATGCCTAAAACAAGGGTTTCAAATTAGCTCAGATACCGTTCCATAAACCCAATATGTAATAGACAAGACCTACTCCTTGCTCAGTGAACTGGACTCAACACCCCCTATTCACCGCCCAAGAATATATCTGACTAGTAAGAATCTTAAAACCTATGTATTGATATCTCTCTGTAAGTGAGTCAAGTGCGTGTAAAGCGGCATAAAGACAGCAGTGAAAAGCAGCTAAACCCCATTATAAAAATCAATAACTTTTAAAAACCCGTGAAACAAAGACAGTGAAAGAGAGAGAAAATCTTACAAAATTCGTTCAGGGGCTGTGATGCCACCTGGATTGACCATATCTAGACCCACAGCTGATTGCGACATAAGGGTGGACACTCTTGGGGCTGAGAGGTTTGGTGAGGTTGGGTGAGCAAACGCAGACCCTTTAAAGTCATACTGCTTGGTACCCATTCCATGGGTCCCAAATCTCCAGGTTCAAGGGCATCTTCCTACATCGAAAACATGCATGAGAAACCCAGAAGATGGTACACCGTGTGATCGGGAAAGGTTGCTAAAACGCACCTCATTTCTCGTCTGATGGTGCTCGGGTTCGCCATTCTAGCCGCTTTACTAGCAATCTTCCTCCTTGGAGAATCAGCAGCTTTAACCTCCTGTTCCGTACAGGTTGCAATTTGTCCTGAGGATGAACGGGAAGAGGGGGAACCAATGGGAGACTAGCTCTAGGTGTTGGGACAGGCACAGGTCACTCTATTTTCCCATCAGGAAGAAGAATTAACCACAGGCTCATCCTGCCGCCCGGAACCCGAATAAGGCCTGAAGCAATCCTGCGCTTTTGCGGCCAGCTCCCAAGAAAGCGAGTTGAAAAATGGAGCTCAGGGGCACTGCAATTCACAAATCTGCAGAGTTATAAATGATAACTGTCGTCCACAAATATATTCAGGGAAGGCAACGAAGAGGATTTGAAAGCAAGGCAGAATTGCAGGAAACAGATTTCAGGAGGTAGATTCGAATCGCATTTAAAGCACAGGAAAAGCGGCAAAACCTCGACAATGATGCCCTTGGCCAAAAAGGGCGTATGCGTTTTTTCCTGAATATATTCAGGAAAAAACGCATACGCCCTTTTTGGCCAACCAAGCAACCTGGAAAGGCAAATCAGCGCTACAAAGAAGTCTCGCTTCGCATCGGTCAAAAGGGCCATGCTGAATAAAGGGTCAAAACCAGAAATGCAGGACAGGCCATGGAGAAACGGGAGCCTTGCTACGCTGATGGGCGGGATGTAAATTGCCAACAGCCACTCTGGAGAAGTGTACGGTGTGTCCTGAAACATCTAAAAAACACAGCTTAGAGAGCATAGGGCACTTCCACTCATGGGCGTATACATTGGGAAAACTAAAAATCAGCAAGACACAGGCACCCCAAAGTTTAGGGCTGCTCTGTTGACAAGAACCTCCACTTCGTTACACCTTAAATATCCCAGGAAAGAGAAAAATGGATAAAGAAGTTGTGGTCCTTATGTACAAAGGAATATCACTCAGCCATGAAATCAACGTCATAAGGCTAGTAGCAGCATGATGAGTGGATTTAGGTACGACGATTCTAAGTGAAATAAGTCACACAGAAAAAGACACTTGCCATAAGATATCACTTATAGAGGGAATGGAAAAACCGCTACACTGGAACTGAATTACAAAACAGAACAGAGTCACACGTTTAGAAAACACACTATAGCTGCTTAACGGGAAAGGTGAGGTGGGGTGATGCCTAAAACAAGGGTTTCAAATTAGCTCAGATACCGTTCCATAAACCCAATATGTAATAGACAAGACCTACTCCTTGCTCAGTGAACTGGACTCAACACCCCCTATTCACCGCCCAAGAATATATCTGACTAGTAAGAATCTTAAAACCTATGTATTGATATCTCTCTGTAAGTGAGTCAAGTGCGTGTAAAGCGGCATAAAGACAGCAGTGAAAAGCAGCTAAACCCCATTATAAAAATCAATAACTTTTAAAAACCCGTGAAACAAAGACAGTGAAAGAGAGAGAAATTCTTACAAAATTCGTTCAGGGGCTGTGATGCCACCTGGATTGACCATATCTAGACCCACAGCTGATTGCGACATAAGGGTGGACACTCTTGGGGCTGAGAGGTTTGGTGAGGTTGGGTGAGCAAACGCAGACCCTTTAAAGTCATACTGCTTGGTACCCATTCCATGGGTCCCAAATCTCCAGGTTCAAGGGCATCTTCCTACATCGAAAACATGCATGAGAAACCCAGAAGATGGTACACCGTGTGATCGGGAAAGGTTGCTAAAACGCACCTCATTTCTCGTCTGATGGTGCTCGGGTTCGCCATTCTAGCCGCTTTACTAGCAATCTTCCTCCTTGGAGAATCAGCAGCTTTAACCTCCTGTTCCGTACAGGTTGCAATTTGTCCTGAGGATGAACGGGAAGAGGGGGAACCAATGGGAGACTAGCTCTAGGTGTTGGGACAGGCACAGGTCACTCTATTTTCCCATCAGGAAGAAGAATTAACCACAGGCTCATCCTGCCGCCCGGAACCCGAATAGGGCCTGAAGCAATCCTGCGCTTTTGCGGCCAGCTCCCAAGAAAGCGAGTTGAAAAATGGAGCTCAGGGGCACTGCAATTCACAAATCTGCAGAGTTATAAATGATAACTGTCGTCCACAAATATATTCAGGGAAGGCAACGAAGAGGATTTGAAAGCAAGGCAGAATTGCAGGAAACAGATTTCAGGAGGTAGATTCAAATCGCCTTTAAAGCACAGGAAAAGCGGCAAAACCTCGACAATGATGCCCTTGGCCAAAAAGGGCGTATGCGTTTTTTCCGGAATATATTCAGGAAAAAACGCATACGCCCTTTTTGGCCAACCAAGCAACCTGGAAAGGCAAATCAGCGCTACAAAGAAGTCTCGCTTCGCATCGGTCAAAAGGGCCATGCTTAATAAAGGGTCAAAACCAGAAATGCAGGACAGGCCATGGAGAAACGGGAGCCTTGCTACGCTGATGGGCGGGATGTAAATTGCCAACAGCCACTCTGGAGAAGTGTACGGTGTGTCCTGAAACATCTAAAAAACACAGCTTAGAGAGCATAGGGCACTTCCACTCATGGGCGTATACATTGGGAAAACTAAAAATCAGCAAGTCACAGGCACCCCAAAGTTTAGGGCTGCTCTGTTGACAAGAACCTCCACTTCGTTACACCTTAAATATCCCAGGAAAGAGAAAAATGGATAAAGAAGTTGTGGTCCTTATGTACAAAGGAATATCACTCAGCCATGAAATCAACGTCATAAGGCTAGTAGCAGCATGATGAGTGGATTTAGGTACGACGATTCTAAGTGAAATAAGTCACACAGAAAAAGACACTTGCCATAAGATATCACTTATAGAGGGAATGGAAAAACCGCTACACTGGAACTGAATTACAAAACAGAACAGAGTCACACGTTTAGAAAACACACTGTAGCTGCTTAACGGGAAAGGTGAGGTGAGGTGATGCCTAAAACAAGGGTTTCAAATTAGCTCAGATACCGTTCCATAAACCCAATATGTAATAGACAAGACCTACTCCTTGCTCAGTGAACTGGACTCAACACCCCCTATTCACCGCCCAAGAATATATCTGACTAGTAAGAATCTAAAAACCTATGTATTGATATCTCTCTGTAAGTGAGTCAAGTGCGTGTAAAGCGGCATAAAGACAGCAGTGAAAAGCAGCTAAACCCCATTATAAAAATCAATAACTTTTAAAAACCCGTGAAACAAAGACAGTGAAAGAGAGAGAAATTCTTACAAAATTCGTTCAGGGGCTGTGATGCCACCTGGATTGACCATATCTAGACCCACAGCTGATTGCGACATAAGGGTGGACACTCTTGGGGCTGAGAGGTTTGGTGAGGTTGGGTGAGCAAACGCAGACCCTTTAAAGTCATACTGCGTGGTACCCATCCCATGGGTCCCAAATCTCCAGGTTCAAGGGCATCTTCCTACATCGAAAACATGCATGAGAAACCCAGAAGATGGTACACCGTGTGATCAGGAAAGGTTGCTAAAACGCACCTCATTTCTCGTCTGATGGTGCTGGGGTTCGCCATTCCAGCCTCTTTACTAGCAATCTCCCTCCTTGGAGAATCAGCAGCTTTAACCTCCTGTTCCGTACAGGTTGCAATTTGTCCTGAGGATGAACGGGAAGAGGGGGAACCAATGGGAGACTAGCTCTAGGTGTTGGGACAGGCACAGGTCACTCTATTTTCCCATCAGGAAGAAGAATTAACCACAGGCTCATCCTGCCGCCCGGAACCCGAATAGGGCCTGAAGCAATCCTGCGCTTTTGCGGCCAGCTCCCAAGAAAGCGAGTTGAAAAATGGAGCTCAGGGGCACTGCAATTCACAAACCTGCAGAGTTATAAATGATAATTCTCGTCCACAAATATATTCAGGGAAGGCAACGAAGAGGATTTGAAAGCAAGGCAGAATTGCAGGAAACAGATTTCAGGAGGTAGATTCGAATCGCCTTTAAAGCACAGGAAAAGCGGCAAAACCTCGACAATGATGCCCTTGGCCAAAAAGGGCGTATGCGTTTTTTCCTGAATATATTCAGGAAAAAACGCATACGCCCTTTTTGGCCAACCAAGCAACCTGGAAAGGCAAATCAGCGCTACAAAGAAGTCTCGCTTCGCATCGGTCAAAAGGGCCATGCTGAATAAAGGGTCAAAACCAGAAATGCAGGACAGGCCATGGAGAAACGGGAGCCTTGCTACGCTGATGGGCGGGATGTAAATTGCCAACAGCCACTCTGGAGAAGTGTACGGTGTGTCCTGAAACATCTAAAAAACACAGCTTAGAGAGCATAGGGCACTTCCACTCATGGGTATATACATTGGGAAAACTAAAAATCAGCAAGACACAGGCACCCCAAAGTTTAGGGCTGCTCTGTTGACAAGAACCTCCACTTCGTTACACCTTAAATATCCCAGGAAAGAGAAAAATGGATAAAGAAGTTGTGGTCCTTATGTACAAAGGAATATCACTCAGCCATGAAATCAACGTCATAAGGCTAGTAGCAGCATGATGAGTGGATTTAGGTACGACGATTCTAAGTGAAATAAGTCACACAGAAAAAGACACTTGCCATAAGATATCACTTATAGAGGGAATGGAAAAACCGCTACACTGGAACTGAATTACAAAACAGAACAGAGTCACACGTTTAGAAAACACACTATAGCTGCTTAACGGGAAAGGTGAGGTGAGGTGATGCCTAAAACAAGGGTTTCAAATTAGCTCAGATACCGTTCCATAAACCCAATATTTAATAGACAAGACCTACTCCTTGCTCAGTGAACTGGACTCAACACCCCCTATTCACCGCCCAAGAATATATCTGAGTAGTAAGAATCTTAAAACCTATGTATTGATATCTCTCTGTAAGTGAGTCAAGTGCGTGTAAAGCGGCATAAAGACAGCAGTGAAAAGCAGCTAAACCCCATTATAAAAATCAATAACTTTTAAAAACCCGAGAAACAAAGACAGTGAAAGAGAGAGAAATTCTTACAAAATTCGTTCAGGGGCTGTGATGCCACCTGGATTGACCATATCTAGACCCACAGCTGATTGCGACATAAGGGTGGACACTCTTGGGGCTGAGAGGTTTGGTGAGGTTGGGTGAGCAAACGCAGACCCTTTAAAGTCATACTGCGTGGTACCCATCCCATGGGTCCCAAATCTCCAGGTTCAAGGGCATCTTCCTACATCGAAAACATGCATGAGAAACCCAGAAGATGGTACACCGTGTGATCGGGAAAGGTTGCTAAAACGCACCTCATTTCTCGTCTGATGGTGCTCGGGTTCGCCATTCTAGCCGCTTTACTAGCAATCTTCCTCCTTGGAGAATCAGCAGCTTTAACCTCCTGTTCCGTACAGGTTGCAATTTGTCCTGAGGATGAACGGGAAGAGGGGGAACCAATGGGAGACTAGCTCTAGGTGTTGGGACAGGCACAGGTCACTCTATTTTCCCATCAGGAAGAAGAATTAACCACAGGCTCATCCTGCCGCCCGGAACCCGAATAGGGCCTGAAGCAATCCTGCGCTTTTGCGGCCAGCTCCCAAGAAAGCGAGTTGAAAAATGGAGCTCAGGGGCACTGCAATTCACAAATCTGCAGAGTTATAAATGATAACTGTCGTCCACAAATATATTCAGGGAAGGCAACGAAGAGGATTTGAAAGCAAGGCAGAATTGCAGGAAACAGATTTCAGGAGGTAGATTCAAATCGCCTTTAAAGCACAGGAAAAGCGGCAAAACCTCGACAATGATGCCCTTGGCCAAAAAGGGCGTATGCGTTTTTTCCGGAATATATTCAGGAAAAAACGCATACGCCCTTTTTGGCCAACCAAGCAACCTGGAAAGGCAAATCAGCGCTACAAAGAAGTCTCGCTTCGCATCGGTCAAAAGGGCCATGCTGAATAAAGGGTCAAAACCAGAAATGCAGGACAGGCCATGGAGAAACGGGAGCCTTGCTACGCTGATGGGCGGGATGTAAATTGCCAACAGCCACTCTGGAGAAGTGTACGGTGTGTCCTGAAACATCTAAAAAACACAGCTTAGAGAGCATAGGGCACTTCCACTCATGGGCGTATACATTGGGAAAACTAAAAATCAGCAAGTCACAGGCACCCCAAAGTTTAGGGCTGCTCTGTTGACAAGAACCTCCACTTCGTTACACCTTAAATATCCCAGGAAAGAGAAAAATGGATAAAGAAGTTGTGGTCCTTATGTACAAAGGAATATCACTCAGCCATGAAATCAACGTCATAAGGCTAGTAGCAGCATGATGAGTGGATTTAGGTACGACGATTCTAAGTGAAATAAGTCACACAGAAAAAGACACTTGCCATAAGATATCACTTATAGAGGGAATGGAAAAACCGCTACACTGGAACTGAATTACAAAACAGAACAGAGTCACACGTTTAGAAAACACACTGTAGCTGCTTAACGGGAAAGGTGAGGTGAGGTGATGCCTAAAACAAGGGTTTCAAATTAGCTCAGATACCGTTCCATAAACCCAATATGTAATAGACAAGACCTACTCCTTGCTCAGTGAACTGGACTCAACACCCCCTATTCACCGCCCAAGAATATATCTGACTAGTAAGAATCTAAAAACCTATGTATTGATATCTCTCTGTAAGTGAGTCAAGTGCGTGTAAAGCGGCATAAAGACAGCAGTGAAAAGCAGCTAAACCCCATTATAAAAATCAATAAATTTTAAAAACCCGTGAAACAAAGACAGTGAAAGAGAGAGAAATTCTTACAAAATTCGTTCAGGGGCTGTGATGCCACCTGGATTGACCATATCTAGACCCACAGCTGATTGCGACATAAGGGTGGACACTCTTGGGGCTGAGAGGTTTGGTGAGGTTGGGTGAGCAAACGCAGACCCTTTAAAGTCATACTGCGTGGTACCCATCCCATGGGTCCCAAATCTCCAGGTTCAAGGGCATCTTCCTACATCGAAAACATGCATGAGAAACCCAGAAGATGGTACACCGTGTGATCAGGAAAGGTTGCTAAAACGCACCTCATTTCTCGTCTGATGGTGCTGGGGTTCGCCATTCCAGCCTCTTTACTAGCAATCTCCCTCCTTGGAGAATCAGCAGCTTTAACCTCCTGTTCCGTACAGGTTGCAATTTGTCCTGAGGATGAACGGGAAGAGGGGGAACCAATGGGAGACTAGCTCTAGGTGTTGGGACAGGCACAGGTCACTCTATTTTCCCATCAGGAAGAAGAATTAACCACAGGCTCATCCTGCCGCCCGGAACCCGAATAGGGCCTGAAGCAATCCTGCGCTTTTGCGGCCAGCTCCCAAGAAAGCGAGTTGAAAAATGGAGCTCAGGGGCACTGCAATTCACAAACCTGCAGAGTTATAAATGATAATTCTCGTCCACAAATATATTCAGGGAAGGCAACGAAGAGGATTTGAAAGCAAGGCAGAATTGCAGGAAACAGATTTCAGGAGGTAGATTCGAATCGCCTTTAAAGCACAGGAAAAGCGGCAAAACCTCGACAATGATGCCCTTGGCCAAAAAGGGCGTATGCGTTTTTTCCTGAATATATTCAGGAAAAAACGCATACGCCCTTTTTGGCCAACCAAGCAACCTGGAAAGGCAAATCAGCGCTACAAAGAAGTCTCGCTTCGCATCGGTCAAAAGGGCCATGCTGAATAAAGGGTCAAAACCAGAAATGCAGGACAGGCCATGGAGAAACGGGAGCCTTGCTACGCTGATGGGCGGGATGTAAATTGCCAACAGCCACTCTGGAGAAGTGTACGGTGTGTCCTGAAACATCTAAAAAACACAGCTTAGAGAGCATAGGGCACTTCCACTCATGGGTATATACATTGGGAAAACTAAAAATCAGCAAGACACAGGCACCCCAAAGTTTAGGGCTGCTCTGTTGACAAGAACCTCCACTTCGTTACACCTTAAATATCCCAGGAAAGAGAAAAATGGATAAAGAAGTTGTGGTCCTTATGTACAAAGGAATATCACTCAGCCATGAAATCAACGTCATAAGGCTAGTAGCAGCATGATGAGTGGATTTAGGTACGACGATTCTAATTGAAATAAGTCACACAGAAAAAGACACTTGCCATAAGATATCACTTATAGAGGGAATGGAAAAACCGCTACACTGGAACTGAATTACAAAACAGAACAGAGTCACACGTTTAGAAAACACACTATAGCTGCTTAACGGGAAAGGTGAGGTGAGGTGATGCCTAAAACAAGGGTTTCAAATTAGCTCAGATACCGTTCCATAAACCCAATATTTAATAGACAAGACCTACTCCTTGCTCAGTGAACTGGACTCAACACCCCCTATTCACCGCCCAAGAATATATCTGAGTAGTAAGAATCTTAAAACCTATGTATTGATATCTCTCTGTAAGTGAGTCAAGTGCGTGTAAAGCGGCATAAAGACAGCAGTGAAAAGCAGCTAAACCCCATTATAAAAATCAATAACTTTTAAAAACCCGAGAAACAAAGACAGTGAAAGAGAGAGAAATTCTTACAAAATTCGTTCAGGGGCTGTGATGCCACCTGGATTGACCATATCTAGACCCACAGCTGATTGCGACATAAGGGTGGACACTCTTGGGGCTGAGAGGTTTGGTGAGGTTGGGTGAGCAAACGCAGACCCTTTAAAGTCATACTGCGTGGTACCCATCCCATGGGTCCCAAATCTCCAGGTTCAAGGGCATCTTCCTACATCGAAAACATGCATGAGAAACCCAGAAGATGGTACACCGTGTGATCGGGAAAGGTTGCTAAAACGCACCTCATTTCTCGTCTGATGGTTCTCGGGTTCGCCATTCTAGCCGCTTTACTAGCAATCTTCCTCCTTGGAGAATCAGCAGCTTTAACCTCCTGTTCCGTACAGGTTGCAATTTGTCCTGAGGATTAACGGGAAGAGGGGGAACCAATGGGAGACTAGCTCTAGGTGTTGGGACAGGCACAGGTCACTCTATTTTCCCATCAGGAAGAAGAATTAACCACAGGCTCATCCTGCCGCCCGGAACCCGAATAGGGCCTGAAGCAATCCTGCGCTTTTGCGGCCAGCTCCCAAGAAAGCGAGTTGAAAAATGGAGCTCAGGGGCACTGCAATTCACAAATCTGCAGAGTTATAAATGATAACTGTCGTCCACAAATATATTCAGGGAAGGCAACGAAGAGGATTTGAAAGCAAGGCAGAATTGCAGGAAACAGATTTCAGGAGGTAGATTCGAATCGCATTTAAAGCACAGGAAAAGCGGCAAAACCTCGACAATGATGCCCTTGGCCAAAAAGGGCGTATGCGTTTTTTCCTGAATATATTCAGGAAAAAACGCATACGCCCTTTTTGGCCAACCAAGCAACCTGGAAAGGCAAATCAGCGCTACAAAGAAGTCTCGCTTCGCATCGGTCAAAAGGGCCATGCTGAATAAAGGGTCAAAACCAGAAATGCAGGACAGGCCATGGAGAAACGGGAGCCTTGCTACGCTGATGGGCGGGATGTAAATTGCCAACAGCCACTCTGGAGAAGTGTACGGTGTGTCCTGAAACATCTAAAAAACACAGCTTAGAGAGCATAGGGCACTTCCACTCATGGGCGTATACATTGGGAAAACTAAAAATCAGCAAGACACAGGCACCCCAAAGTTTAGGGCTGCTCTGTTGACAAGAACCTCCACTTCGTTACACCTTAAATATCCCAGGAAAGAGAAAAATGGATAAAGAAGTTGTGGTCCTTATGTACAAAGGAATATCACTCAGCCATGAAATCAACGTCATAAGGCTCGTAGCAGCATGATGAGTGGATTTAGGTACGACGATTCTAAGTGAAATAAGTCACACAGAAAAAGACACTTGCCATAAGATATCACTTATAGAGGGAATGGAAAAACCGCTACACTGGAACTGAATTACAAAACAGAACAGAGTCACACGTTTAGAAAACACACTATAGCTGCTTAACGGGAAAGGTGAGCTGGGGTGATGCCTAAAACAAGGGTTTCAAATTAGCTCAGATACCGTTCCATAAACCCAATATGTAATAGACAAGACCTACTCCTTGCTCAGTGAACTGGACTCAACACCCCCTATTCACCACCCAAGAATATATCTGACTAGTAAGAATCTTAAAACCTATGTATTGATATCTCTCTGTAAGTGAGTCAAGTGCGTGTAAAGCGGCATAAAGACAGCAGTGAAAAGCAGCTAAACCCCATTATAAAAATCAATAACTTTTAAAAACCCGTGAAACAAAGACAGTGAAAGAGAGAGAAATTCTTACAAAATTCGTTCAGGGGCTGTGATGCCACCTGGATTGACCATATCTAGACCCACAGTTGATTGCGACATAAGGGTGGACACTCTTGGGGCTGAGAGGTTTGGTGAGGTTGGGTGAGCAAACGCAGACCCTTTAAAGTCATACTGCGTGGTACCCATCCCATGGGTCCCAAATCTCCAGGTTCAAGGGCATCTTCCTACATCGAAAACATGCATGAGAAACCCAGAAGATGGTACACCGTGTGATCGGGAAAGGTTGCTAAAACGCACCTCATTTCTCGTCTGATGGTGCTCGGGTTCGCCATTCTAGCCGCTTTACTAGCAATCTTCCTCCTTGGAGAATCAGCAGCTTTAACCTCCTGTTCCGTACAGGTTGCAATTTGTCCTGAGGATGAACGGGAAGAGGGGGAACCAATGGGAGACTAGCTCTAGGTGTTGGGACAGGCACAGGTCACTCTATTTTCCCATCAGGAAGAAGAATTAACCACAGGCTCATCCTGCCGCCCGGAACCCGAATAGGGCCTGAAGCAATCCTGCGCTTTTGCGGCCAGCTCCCAAGAAAGCGAGTTGAAAAATGGAGCTCAGGGGCACTGCAATTCACAAACCTGCAGAGTTATAAATGATAACTCTCGTCCACAAATATATTCAGGGAAGGCAACGAAGAGGATTTGAAAGCAAGGCAGAATTGCAGGAAACAGATTTCAGGAGGTAGATTCGAATCGCCTTTAAAGCACAGGAAAAGCGGCAAAACCTCGACAATGACGCCCTTGGCCAAAAAGGGCGTATGCGTTTTTTCCTGAATATATTCAGGAAAAAACGCATACGCCCTTTTTGGCCAACCAAGCAACCTGGAAAGGCAAATCAGCGCTACAAAGAAGTCTCGCTTCGCATCGGTCAAAAGGGCCATGCTGAATAAAGGGTCAAAACCAGAAATGCAGGACAGGCCATGGAGAAACGGGAGCCTTGCTACGCTGATGGGCGGGATGTAAATTGCCAACAGCCACTCTGGAGAAGTGTACGGTGTGTCCTGAAACATCTAAAAAACACAGCTTAGAGAGCATAGGGCACTTCCACTCATGGGCGTATACATTGGGAAAACTAAAAATCAGCAAGACACAGGCACCCCAAAGTTTAGGGCTGCTCTGTTGACAAGAACCTCCACTTCGTTACACCTTAAATATCCCAGGAAAGAGAAAAATGGATAAAGAAGTTGTGGTCCTTATGTACAAAGGAATATCACTCAGCCATGAAATCAACGTCATAAGGCTAGTAGCAGCATGATGAGTGGATTTAGGTACGACGATTCTAAGTGAAATAAGTCACACAGAAAAAGACACTTGCCATAAGATATCACTTATAGAGGGAATGGAAAAACCGCTACACTGGAACTGAATTACAAAACAGAACAGAGTCACACGTTTAGAAAACACACTATAGCTGCTTAACGGGAAAGGTGAGGTGGGGTGATGCCTAAAACAAGGGTTTCAAATTAGCTCAGATACCGTTCCATAAACCCAATATGTAATAGACAAGACCTACTCCTTGCTCAGTGAACTGGACTCAACACCCCCTATTCACCGCCCAAGAATATATCTGACTAGTAAGAATCTTAAAACCTATGTATTGATATCTCTCTGTAAGTGAGTCAAGTGCGTGTAAAGCGGCATAAAGACAGTAGTGAAAAGCAGCTAAACCCCATTATAAAAATCAATAACTTTTAAAAACCCGTGAAACAAAGACAGTGAAAGAGAGAGAAATTCTTACAAAATTCGTTCAGGGGCTGTGATGCCACCTGGATTGACCATATCTAGACCCACAGCTGATTGCGACATAAGGGTGGACACTCTTGGGGCTGAGAGGTTTGGTGAGGTTGGGTGAGCAAACGCAGACCCTTTAAAGTCATACTGCTTGGTACCCATTCCATGGGTCCCAAATCTCCAGGTTCAAGGGCATCTTCCTACATCGAAAACATGCATGAGAAACCCAGAAGATGGTACACCGTGTGATCGGGAAAGGTTGCTAAAACGCACCTCATTTCTCGTCTGATGGTGCTCGGGTTCGCCATTCTAGCCGCTTTACTAGCAATCTTCCTCCTTGGAGAATCAGCAGCTTTAACCTCCTGTTCCGTACAGGTTGCAATTTGTCCTGAGGATGAACGGGAAGAGGGGGAACCAATGGGAGACTAGCTCTAGGTGTTGGGACAGGCACAGGTCACTCTATTTTCCCATCAGGAAGAAGAATTAACCACAGGCTCATCCTGCCGCCCGGAACCCGAATAGGGCCTGAAGCAATCCTGCGCTTTTGCGGCCAGCTCCCAAGAAAGCGAGTTGAAAAATGGAGCTCAGGGGCACTGCAATTCACAAATCTGCAGAGTTATAAATGATAACTGTCGTCCACAAATATATTCAGGGAAGGCAACGAAGAGGATTTGAAAGCAAGGCAGAATTGCAGGAAACAGATTTCAGGAGGTAGATTCGAATCGCATTTAAAGCACAGGAAAAGCGGCAAAACCTCGACAATGATGCCCTTGGCCAAAAAGGGCGTATGCCTTTTTTCCTGAATATATTCAGGAAAAAACGCATACGCCCTTTTTGGCCAACCAAGCAACCTGGAAAGGCAAATCAGCGCTACAAAGAAGTCTCGCTTCGCATCGGTCAAAAGGGCCATGCTGAATAAAGGGTCAAAACCAGAAATGCAGGACAGGCCATGGAGAAACGGGAGCCTTGCTACGCTGATGGGCGGGATGTAAATTGCCAACAGCCACTCTGGAGAAGTGTACGGTGTGTCCTGAAACATCTAAAAAACACAGCTTAGAGAGCATAGGGCACTTCCACTCATGGGCGTATACATTGGGAAAACTAAAAATCAGCAAGTCACAGGCACCCCAAAGTTTAGGGCTGCTCTGTTGACAAGAACCTCAACTTCGTTACACCTTAAATATCCCAGGAAAGAGAAAAATGGATAAAGAAGTTGTGGTCCTTATGTACAAAGGAATATCACTCAGCCATGAAATCAACGTCATAAGGCTAGTAGCAGCATGATGAGTGGATTTAGGTACGACGATTCTAATTGAAATAAGTCACACAGAAAAAGACACTTGCCATAAGATATCACTTATAGAGGGAATGGAAAAACCGCTACACTGGAACTGAATTACAAAACAGAACAGAGTCACACGTTTAGAAAACACACTATAGCTGCTTAACGGGAAAGGTGAGGTGAGGTGATGCCTAAAACAAGGGTTTCAAATTAGCTCAGATACCGTTCCATAAACCCAATATTTAATAGACAAGACCTACTCCTTGCTCAGTGAACTGGACTCAACACCCCCTATTCACCGCCCAAGAATATATCTGAGTAGTAAGAATCTTAAAACCTATGTATTGATATCTCTCTGTAAGTGAGTCAAGTGCGTGTAAAGCGGCATAAAGACAGCAGTGAAAAGCAGCTAAACCCCATTATAAAAATCAATAACTTTTAAAAACCCGAGAAACAAAGACAGTGAAAGAGAGAGAAATTCTTACAAAATTCGTTCAGGGGCTGTGATGCCACCTGGATTGACCATATCAAGACCCACAGCTGATTGCGACATAAGGGTGGACACTCTTGGGGCTGAGAGGTTTGGTGAGGTTGGGTGAGCAAACGCAGACCCTTTAAAGTCATACTGCGTGGTACCCATCCCATGGGTCCCAAATCTCCAGGTTCAAGGGCATCTTCCTACATCGAAAACATGCATGAGAAACCCAGAAGATGGTACACCGTGTGATCGGGAAAGGTTGCTAAAACGCACCTCATTTCTCGTCTGATGGTGCTCGGGTTCGCCATTCCAGCCGCTTTACTAGCAATATCCCTCCTTGGAGAATCAGCAGCTTTAACCTCCTGTTCCGTACAGGTTGCAATTTGTCCTGAGGATGAACGGGAAGAGGGGGAACCAATGGGAGACTAGCTCTAGGTGTTGGGACAGGCACAGGTCACTCTATTTTCCCATCAGGAAGAAGAATTAACCACAGGCTCATCCTGCCGCCCGGAACCCGAATAGGGCCTGAAGCAATCCTGCGCTTTTGCGGCCAGCTCCCAAGAAAGCGAGTTGAAAAATGGAGCTCAGGGGCACTGCAATTCACAAACCTGGAGAGTTATAAATGATAACTCTCGTCCACAAATATATTCAGGGAAGGCAACGAAGAGGATGTGAAAGCAAGGCAGAATTGCAGGAAACAGATTTCAGGAGGTAGATTCGAATCGCCTTTAAAGCACAGGAAAAGCGGCAAAACCTCGACAATGATGCCCTTGGCCAAAAAGGGCGTATGCGTTTTTTCCTGAATATATTCAGGAAAAAACGCATACGCCCTTTTTGGCCAACCAAGCAACCTGGAAAGGCAAATCAGCGCTACAAAGAAGTCTCGCTTCGCATCGGTCAAAAGGGCCATGCTGAATAAAGGATCAAAACCAGAAATGCAGGACAGGCCATGGAGAAACGGGAGCCTTGCTATGCTGATGGGCGGGATGTAAATTGCCAACAGCCACTCTGGAGAAGTGTACGGTGTGTCCTGAAACATCTAAAAAACACAGCTTAGAGAGCATAGGGCACTTCCACTCATGGGCGTATACATTGGGAAAACTAAAAATCAGCAAGACACAGGCACCCCAAAGTTTAGGGCTGCTCTGTTGACAAGAACCTCCACTTCGTTACACCTTAAATATCCCAGGAAAGAGAAAAATGGATAAAGAAGTTGTGGTCCTTATGTACAAAGGAATATCACTCAGCCATGAAATCAACGTCATAAGGCTCGTAGCAGCATGATGAGTGGATTTAGGTACGACGATTCTAAGTGAAATAAGTCACACAGAAAAAGACACTTGCCATAAGATATCACTTATAGAGGGAATGGAAAAACCGCTACACTGGAACTGAATTACAAAACAGAACAGAGTCACACGTTTAGAAAACACACTATAGCTGCTTAACGGGAAAGGTGAGGTGGGGTGATGCCTAAAACAAGGGTTTCAAATTAGCTCAGATACCGTTCCATAAACCCAATATGTAATAGACAAGACCTACTCCTTGCTCAGTGAACTGGACTCAACACCCCCTATTCACCGCCCAAGAATATATCTGACTAGTAAGAATCTTAAACCTATGTATTGATATCTCTCTGTAAGTGAGTCAAGTGCGTGTAAAGCGGCATAAAGACAGCAGTGAAAAGCAGCTAAACCCCATTATAAAAATCAATAACTTTTAAAAACCCGTGAAACAAAGACAGTGAAAGAGAGAGAAATTCTTACAAAATTCGTTCAGGGGCTGTGATGCCACCTGGATTGACCATATCTAGACCCACAGCTGATTGCGACATAAGGGTGGACACTCTTGGGGCTGAGAGGTTTGGTGAGGTTGGGTGAGCAAACGCAGACCCTTTAAAGTCATACTGCTTGGTACCCATTCCATGGGTCCCAAATCTCCAGGTTCAAGGGCATCTTCCTACATCGAAAACATGCATGAGAAACCCAGAAGATGGTACACCGTGTGATCGGGAAAGGTTGCTAAAACGCACCTCATTTCTCGTCTGATGGTGCTCGGGTTCACCATTCTAGCCGCTTTACTAGCAATCTTCCTCCTTGGAGAATCAGCAGCTTTAACCTCCTGTTCCGTACAGGTTGCAATTTGTCCTGAGGATGAACGGGAAGAGGGGGAACCAATGGGAAACTAGCTCTAGGTGTTGGGACAGGCACAGGTCACTCTATTTTCCCATCAGGAAGAAGAATTAACCACAGGCTCATCCTGCCGCCCGGAACCCGAATAGGGCCTGAAGCAATCCTGCGCTTTTGCGGCCAGCTCCCAAGAAAGCGAGTTGAAAAATGGAGCTCAGGGGCACTGCAATTCACAAACCTGCAGAGTTATAAATGATAACTGTCGTCCACAAATATATTCAGGGAAGGCAACGAAGAGGATTTGAAAGCAAGGCAGAATTGCAGGAAACAGATTTCAGGAGGTAGATTCGAATCGCCTTTAAAGCACAGGAAAAGCGGCAAAACCTCGACAATGACGCCCTTGGCCAAAAAGGGCGTATGCGTTTTTTCCTGAATATATTCAGGAAAAAACGCATACGCCCTTTTTGGCCAACCAAGCAACCTGGAAAGGCAAATCAGCGCTACAAAGAAGTCTCGCTTCGCATCGGTTAAAAGGGCCATGCTGAATAAAGGGTCAAAACCAGAAATGCAGGACAGGCCATGGAGAAACGGGAGCCTTGCTACGCTGATGGGCGGGATGTAAATTGCCAACAGCCACTCTGGAGAAGTGTACGGTGTGTCCTGAAACATCTAAAAAACACAGCTTAGAGAGCATAGGGCACTTCCACTCATGGGCGTATACATTGGGAAAACTAAAAATCAGCAAGACACAGGCACCCCAAAGTTTAGGGCTGCTCTGTTGACAAGAACCTCCACTTCGTTACACCTTAAATATCCCAGGAAAGAGAAAAATGGATAAAGAAGTTGTGGTCCTTATGTACAAAGGAATATCACTCAGCCATGAAATCAACGTCATAAGGCTCGTAGCAGCATGATGAGTGGATTTAGGTACGACGATTCTAAGTGAAATAAGTCACACAGAAAAAGACACTTGCCATAAGATATCACTTATAGAGGGAATGTAAAAACCGCTACACTTGAACTGAATTACAAAACAGAACAGAGTCACACGTTTAGAAAACACACTATAGCTGCTTAACGGGAAAGGTGAGGTGGGGTGATGCCTAAAACAAGGGTTTCAAATTAGCTCAGATACCGTTCCATAAACCCAATATGTAATAGACAAGATCTACTCCTTGCTCAGTGAACTGGACTCAACACCCCCTATTCACCGCCCAAGAATATATCTGACTAGTAAGAATCTTAAAACCTATGTATTGATATCTCTCTGTAAGTGAGTCAAGTGCGTGTAAAGCGGCATAAAGACAGCAGTGAAAAGCAGCTAAACACCATTATAAAAATCAATAACTTTTAAAAACCCGTGAAACAAAGACAGTGAAAGAGAGAGAAATTCTTACAAAATTCGTTCAGGGGCTGTGATGCCACCTGGATTGACCATATCTAGACCCACAGCTGATTGCGACATAAGGGTGGACACTCTTGGGGCTGAGAGGTTTGGTGAGGTTGGGTGAGCAAACGCAGACCCTTTAAAGTCATACTGCTTGGTACCCATTCCATGGGTCCCAAATCTCCAGGTTCAAGGGCATCTTCCTACATCGAAAACATGCATGAGAAACCCAGAAGATGGTACACCGTGTGATCGGGAAAGGTTGCTAAAACGCACCTCATTTCTCGTCTGATGGTGCTCGGGTTCGCCATTCTAGCCGCTTTACTAGCAATCTTCCTCCTTGGAGAATCAGCAGCTTTAACCTCCTGTTCCGTACAGGTTGCAATTTGTCCTGAGGATGAACGGGAAGAGGGGGAACCAATGGGAGACTAGCTCTAGGTGTTGGGACAGGCACAGGTCACTCTATTTTCCCATCAGGAAGAAGAATTAACCACAGGCTCATCCTGCCGCCCGGAACCCGAATAGGGCCTGAAGCAATCCTGCGCTTTTGCGGCCAGCTCCCAAGAAAGCGAGTTGAAAAATGGAGCTCAGGGGCACTGCAATTCACAAACCTGCAGAGTTATAAATGATAACTCTCGTCCACAAATATATTCAGGGAAGGCAACGAAGAGGATTTGAAAGCAAGGCAGAATTGCAGGAAACAGATTTCAGGAGGTAGATTCGAATCGCCTTTAAAGCACAGGAAAAGCGGCAAAACCTCGACAATGACGCCCTTGGCCAAAAAGGGCGTATGCGTTTTTTCCTGAATATATTCAGGAAAAAACGCATACGCCCTTTTTGGCCAACCAAGCAACCTGGAAAGGCAAATCAGCGCTACAAAGAAGTCTCGCTTCGCATCGGTCAAAAGGGCCATGCTGAATAAAGGGTCAAAACCAGAAATGCAGGACAGGCCATGGAGAAACGGGAGCCTTGCTACGCTGATGGGCGGGATGTAAATTGCCAACAGCCACTCTGGAGAAGTGTACGGTGTGTCCTGAAACATCTAAAAAACACAGCTTAGAGAGCATAGGGCACTTCCACTCATGGGCGTATACATTGGGAAAACTAAAAATCAGCAAGACACAGGCACCCCAAAGTTTAGGGCTGCTCTGTTGACAAGAACCTCCACTTCGTTACACCTTAAATATCCCAGGAAAGAGAAAAATGGATAAAGAAGTTGTGGTCCTTATGTACAGAGGAATATCACTCAGCCATGAAATCAACGTCATAAGGCTAGTAGCAGCATGATGAGTGGATTTAGGTACGACGATTCTAAGTGAAATAAGTCACACAGAAAAAGACACTTGCCATAAGATATCACTTATAGAGGGAATGGAAAAACCGCTACACTGGAACTGAATTACAAAACAGAACAGAGTCACACGTTTAGAAAACACACTATAGCTGCTTAACGGGAAAGGTGAGGTGGGGTGATGCCTAAAACAAGGGTTTCAAATTAGCTCAGATACCGTTCCATAAACCCAATATTTAATAGACAAGACCTACTCCTTGCTCAGTGAACTGGACTCAACACCCCCTATTCACCGCCCAAGAATATATCTGAGTAGTAAGAATCTTAAAACCTATGTATTGATATCTCTCTGTAAGTGAGTCAAGTGCGTGTAAAGCGGCATAAAGACAGCAGTGAAAAGCAGCTAAACCCCATTATAAAAATCAATAACTTTTAAAAACCCGAGAAACAAAGACAGTGAAAGAGAGAGAAATTCTTACAAAATTCGTTCAGGGGCTGTGATGCCACCTGGATTGACCATATCTAGACCCACAGCTGATTGCGACATAAGGGTGGACACTCTTGGGGCTGAGAGGTTTGGTGAGGTTGGGTGAGCAAACGCAGACCCTTTAAAGTCATACTGCGTGGTACCCATCCCATGGGTCCCAAATCTCCAGGTTCAAGGGCATCTTCCTACATCGAAAACATGCATGAGAAACCCAGAAGATGGTACACCGTGTGATCGGGAAAGGTTGCTAAAACGCACCTCATTTCTCGTCTGATGGTGCTCGGGTTCGCCATTCTAGCCGCTTTACTAGCAATCTTCCTCCTTGGAGAATCAGCAGCTTTAACCTCCTGTTCCGTACAGGTTGCAATTTGTCCTGAGGATGAACGGGAAGAGGGGGAACCAATGGGAGACTAGCTCTAGGTGTTGGGAGACTAGCTCTAGGTTTTGGGACAGGCACAGGTCACTCTATTTTCCCATCAGGAAGAAGAATTAACCACAGGCTCATCCTGCCGCCCGGAACCCGAATAGGGCCTGAAGCAATCCTGCGCTTTTGCGGCCAGCTCCCAAGAAAGCGAGTTGAAAAATGGAGCTCAGGGGCACTGCAATTCACAAATCTGCAGAGTTATAAATGATAACTGTCGTCCACAAATATATTCAGGGAAGGCAACGAAGAGGATTTGAAAGCAAGGCAGAATTGCAGGAAACAGATTTCAGGAGGTAGATTCGAATCGCATTTAAAGCACAGGAAAAGCGGCAAAACCTCGACAATGATGCCCTTGGCCAAAAAGGGCGTATGCGTTTTTTCCTGAATATATTCAGGAAAAAACGCATACGCCCTTTTTGGCCAACCAAGCAACCTGGAAAGGCAAATCAGCGCTACAAAGAAGTCTCGCTTCGCATCGGTCAAAAGGGCCATGCTGAATAAAGGGTCAAAACCAGAAATGCAGGACAGGCCATGGAGAAACGGGAGCCTTGCTACGCTGATGGGCGGGATGTAAATTGCCAACAGCCACTCTGGAGAAGTGTACGGTGTGTCCTGAAACATCTAAAAAACACAGCTTAGAGAGCATAGGGCACTTCCACTCATGGGCGTATACATTGGGAAAACTAAAAATCAGCAAGACACAGGCACCCCAAAGTTTAGGGCTGCTCTGTTGACAAGAACCTCCACTTCGTTACACCTTAAATATCCCAGGAAAGAGAAAAATGGATAAAGAAGTTGTGGTCCTTATGTACAAAGGAATATCACTCAGCCATGAAATCAACGTCATAAGGCTAGTAGCAGCATGATGAGTGGATTTAGGTACGACGATTCTAAGTGAAATAAGTCACACAGAAAAAGACACTTGCCATAAGATATCACTTATAGAGGGAATGGAAAAACCGCTACACTGGAACTGAATTACAAAACAGAACAGAGTCACACGTTTAGAAAACACACTATAGCTGCTTAACGGGAAAGGTGAGCTGGGGTGATGCCTAAAACAAGGGTTTCAAATTAGCTCAGATACCGTTCCATAAACCCAATATGTAATAGACAAGACCTACTCCTTGCTCAGTGAACTGGACTCAACACCCCCTATTCACCACCCAAGAATATATCTGACTAGTAAGAATCTTAAAACCTATGTATTGATATCTCTCTGTAAGTGAGTCAAGTGCGTGTAAAGCGGCATAAAGACAGCAGTGAAAAGCAGCTAAACCCCATTATAAAAATCAATAACTTTTAAAAACCCGTGAAACAAAGACAGTGAAAGAGAGAGAAATTCTTACAAAATTCGTTCAGGGGCTGTGATGCCACCTGGATTGACCATATCTAGACCCACAGCTGATTGCGACATAAGGGTGGACACTCTTGGGGCTGAGAGGTTTGGTGAGGTTGGGTGAGCAAACGCAGACCCTTTAAAGTCATACTGCTTGGTACCCATTCCATGGGTCCCAAATCTCCAGGTTCAAGGGCATCTTCCTACATCGAAAACATGCATGAGAAACCCAGAAGATGGTACACCGTGTGATCGGGAAAGGTTGCTAAAACGCACCTCATTTCTCGTCTGATGGTGCTCGGGTTCGCCATTCTAGCCGCTTTACTAGCAATCTTCCTCCTTGGAGAATCAGCAGCTTTAACCTCCTGTTCCGTACAGGTTGCAATTTGTCCTGAGGATGAACGGGAAGAGGGGGAACCAATGGGAGACTAGCTCTAGGTGTTGGGACAGGCACAGGTCACTCTATTTTCCCATCAGGAAGAAGAATTAACCACAGGCTCATCCTGCCGCCCGGAACCCGAATAGGGCCTGAAGCAATCCTGCGCTTTTGCGGCCAGCTCCCAAGAAAGCGAGTTGAAAAATGGAGCTCAGGGGCACTGCAATTCACAAATCTGCAGAGTTATAAATGATAACTGTCGTCCACAAATATATTCAGGGAAGGCAACGAAGAGGATTTGAAAGCAAGGCAGAATTGCAGGAAACAGATTTCAGGAGGTAGATTCGAATCGCATTTAAAGCACAGGAAAAGCGGCAAAACCTCGACAATGATGCCCTTGGCCAAAAAGGGCGTATGCGTTTTTTCCTGAATATATTCAGGAAAAAACGCATACGCCCTTTTTGGCCAACCAAGCAACCTGGAAAGGCAAATCAGCGCTACAAAGAAGTCTCGCTTCGCATCGGTCAAAAGGGCCATGCTGAATAAAGGGTCAAAACCAGAAATGCAGGACAGGCCATGGAGAAACGGGAGCCTTGCTACGCTGATGGGCGGGATGTAAATTGCCAACAGCCACTCTGGAGAAGTGTACGGTGTGTCCTGAAACATCTAAAAAACACAGCTTAGAGAGCATAGGGCACTTCCACTCATGGGCGTATACATTGGGAAAACTAAAAATCAGCAAGTCACAGGCACCCCAAAGTTTAGGGCTGCTCTGTTGACAAGAACCTCCACTTCGTTACACCTTAAATATCCCAGGAAAGAGAAAAATGGATAAAGAAGTTGTGGTCCTTATGTACAAAGGAATATCACTCAGCCATGAAATCAACGTCATAAGGCTAGTAGCAGCATGATGAGTGGATTTAGGTACGACGATTCTAATTGAAATAAGTCACACAGAAAAAGACACTTGCCATAAGATATCACTTATAGAGGGAATGGAAAAACCGCTACACTGGAACTGAATTACAAAACAGAACAGAGTCACACGTTTAGAAAACACACTATAGCTGCTTAACGGGAAAGGTGAGGTGAGGTGATGCCTAAAACAAGGGTTTCAAATTAGCTCAGATACCGTTCCATAAACCCAATATTTAATAGACAAGACCTACTCCTTGCTCAGTGAACTGGACTCAACACCCCCTATTCACCGCCCAAGAATATATCTGAGTAGTAAGAATCTTAAAACCTATGTATTGATATCTCTCTGTAAGTGAGTCAAGTGCGTGTAAAGCGGCATAAAGACAGCAGTGAAAAGCAGCTAAACCCCATTATAAAAATCAATAACTTTTAAAAACCCGAGAAACAAAGACAGTGAAAGAGAGAGAAATTCTTACAAAATTCGTTCAGGGGCTGTGATGCCACCTGGATTGACCATATCTAGACCCACAGCTGATTGCGACATAAGGGTGGACACTCTTGGGGCTGAGAGGTTTGGTGAGGTTGGGTGAGCAAACGCAGACCCTTTAAAGTCATACTGCGTGGTACCCATCCCATGGGTCCCAAATCTCCAGGTTCAAGGGCATCTTCCTACATCGAAAACATGCATGAGAAACCCAGAAGATGGTACACCGTGTGATCGGGAAAGGTTGCTAAAACGCACCTCATTTCTCGTCTGATGGTGCTCGGGTTCGCCATTCTAGCCGCTTTACTAGCAATCTTCCTCCTTGGAGAATCAGCAGCTTTAACCTCCTGTTCCGTACAGGTTGCAATTTGTCCTGAGGATGAACGGGAAGAGGGGGAACCAATGGGAGACTAGCTCTAGGTGTTGGGACAGGCACAGGTCACTCTATTTTCCCATCAGGAAGAAGAATTAACCACAGGCTCATCCTGCCGCCCGGAACCCGAATAGGGCCTGAAGCAATCCTGCGCTTTTGCGGCCAGCTCCCAAGAAAGCGAGTTGAAAAATGGAGCTCAGGGGCACTGCAATTCACAAATCTGCAGAGTTATAAATGATAACTGTCGTCCACAAATATATTCAGGGAAGGCAACGAAGAGGATTTGAAAGCAAGGCAGAATTGCAGGAAACAGATTTCAGGAGGTAGATTCGAATCGCATTTAAAGCACAGGAAAAGCGGCAAAACCTCGACAATGATGCCCTTGGCCAAAAAGGGCGTATGCCTTTTTTCCTGAATATATTCAGGAAAAAACGCATACGCCCTTTTTGGCCAACCAAGCAACCTGGAAAGGCAAATCAGCGCTACAAAGAAGTCTCGCTTCGCATCGGTCAAAAGGGCCATGCTGAATAAAGGGTCAAAACCAGAAATGCAGGACAGGCCATGGAGAAACGGGAGCCTTGCTACGCTGATGGGCGGGATGTAAATTGCCAACAGCCACTCTGGAGAAGTGTACGGTGTGTCCTGAAACATCTAAAAAACACAGCTTAGAGAGCATAGGGCACTTCCACTCATGGGCGTATACATTGGGAAAACTAAAAATCAGCAAGTCACAGGCACCCCAAAGTTTAGGGCTGCTCTGTTGACAAGAACCTCCACTTCGTTACACCTTAAATATCCCAGGAAAGAGAAAAATGGATAAAGAAGTTGTGGTCCTTATGTACAAAGGAATATCACTCAGCCATGAAATCAACGTCATAAGGCTAGTAGCAGCATGATGAGTGGATTTAGGTACGACGATTCTAATTGAAATAAGTCACACAGAAAAAGACACTTGCCATAAGATATCACTTATAGAGGGAATGGAAAAACCGCTACACTGGAACTGAATTACAAAACAGAACAGAGTCACACGTTTAGAAAACACACTATAGCTGCTTAACGGGAAAGGTGAGGTGAGGTGATGCCTAAAACAAGGGTTTCAAATTAGCTCAGATACCGTTCCATAAACCCAATATTTAATAGACAAGACCTACTCCTTGCTCAGTGAACTGGACTCAACACCCCCTATTCACCGCCCAAGAATATATCTGAGTAGTAAGAATCTTAAAACCTATGTATTGATATCTCTCTGTAAGTGAGTCAAGTGCGTGTAAAGCGGCATAAAGACAGCAGTGAAAAGCAGCTAAACCCCATTATAAAAATCAATAACTTTTAAAAACCCGAGAAACAAAGACAGTGAAAGAGAGAGAAATTCTTACAAAATTCGTTCAGGGGCTGTGATGCCACCTGTATTGACCATATCTAGACCCACAGCTGATTGCGACATAAGGGTGGACACTCTTGGGGCTGAGAGGTTTGGTGAGGTTGGGTGAGCAAACGCAGACCCTTTAAAGTCATACTGCGTGGTACCCATCCCATGGGTCCCAAATCTCCAGGTTCAAGGGCATCTTCCTACATCGAAAACATGCATGAGAAACCCAGAAGATGGTACACCGTGTGATCGGGAAAGGTTGCTAAAACGCACCTCATTTCTCGTCTGATGGTGCTCGGGTTCGCCATTCCAGCCGCTTTACTAGCAATATCCCTCCTTGGAGAATCAGCAGCTTTAACCTCCTGTTCCGTACAGGTTGCAATTTGTCCTGAGGATGAACGGGAAGAGGGGGAACCAATGGGAGACTAGCTCTAGGTGTTGGGACAGGCACAGGTCACTCTATTTTCCCATCAGGAAGAAGAATTAACCACAGGCTCATCCTGCCGCCCGGAACCCGAATAGGGCCTGAAGCAATCCTGCGCTTTTGCGGCCAGCTCCCAAGAAAGCGAGTTGAAAAATGGAGCTCAGGGGCACTGCAATTCACAAACCTGCAGAGTTATAAATGATAACTCTCGTCCACAAATATATTCAGGGAAGGCAACGAAGAGGATTTGAAAGCAAGGCAGAATTGCAGGAAACAGATTTCAGGAGGTAGATTCGAATCGCCTTTAAAGCACAGGAAAAGCGGCAAAACCTCGACAATGACGCCCTTGGCCAAAAAGGGCGTATGCGTTTTTTCCTGAATATATTCAAGAAAAAACGCATACGCCCTTTTTGGCCAACCAAGCAACCTGGAAAGGCAAATCAGCGCTACAAAGAAGTCTCGCTTCGCATCGGTTAAAAGGGCCATGCTGAATAAAGGGTCAAAACCAGAAATGCAGGACAGGCCATGGAGAAACGGGAGCCTTGCTACGCTGATGGGCGGGATGTAAATTGCCAACAGCCACTCTGGAGAAGTGTACGGTGTGTCCTGAAACATCTAAAAAACACAGCTTAGAGAGCATAGGGCACTTCCACTCATGGGCGTATACATTGGGAAAACTAAAAATCAGCAAGACACAGGCACCCCAAAGTTTAGGGCTGCTCTGTTGACAAGAACCTCCACTTCGTTACACCTTAAATATCCCAGGAAAGAGAAAAATGGATAAAGAAGTTGTGGTCCTTATGTACAAAGGAATATCACTCAGCCATGAAATCAACGTCATAAGGCTAGTAGCAGCATGATGAGTGGATTTAGGTACGACGATTCTAAGTGAAATAAGTCACACAGAAAAAGACACTTGCCATAAGATATCACTTATAGAGGGAATGTAAAAACCGCTACACTTGAACTGAATTACAAAACAGAACAGAGTCACACGTTTAGAAAACACACTATAGCTGCTTAACGGGAAAGGTGAGGTGGGGTGATGCCTAAAACAAGGGTTTCAAATTAGCTCAGATACCGTTCCATAAACCCAATATGTAATAGACAAGATCTACTCCTTGCTCAGTGAACTGGACTCAACACCCCCTATTCACCGCCCAAGAATATATCTGACTAGTAAGAATCTTAAAACCTATGTATTGATATCTCTCTGTAAGTGAGTCAAGTGCGTGTAAAGCGGCATAAAGACAGCAGTGAAAAGCAGCTAAACCCCATTATAAAAATCAATAACTTTTAAAAACCCGTGAAACAAAGACAGTGAAAGAGAGAGAAATTCTTACAAAATTCGTTCAGGGGCTGTGATGCCACCTGGATTGACCATATCTAGACCCACAGCTGATTGCGACATAAGGGTGGACACTCTTGGGGCTGAGAGGTTTGGTGAGGTTGGGTGAGCAAACGCAGACCCTTTAAAGTCATACTGCTTGGTACCCATTCCATGGGTCCCAAATCTCCAGGTTCAAGGGCATCTTCCTACATCGAAAACATGCATGAGAAACCCAGAAGATGGTACACCGTGTGATCGGGAAAGGTTGCTAAAACGCACCTCATTTCTCGTCTGATGGTGCTCGGGTTCGCCATTCTAGCCGCTTTACTAGCAATCTTCCTCCTTGGAGAATCAGCAGCTTTAACCTCCTGTTCCGTACAGGTTGCAATTTGTCCTGAGGATGAACGGGAAGAGGGGGAACCAATGGGAGACTAGCTCTAGGTGTTGGGACAGGCACAGGTCACTCTATTTTCCCATCAGGAAGAAGAATTAACCACAGGCTCATCCTGCCGCCCGGAACCCGAATAGGGCCTGAAGCAATCCTGCGCTTTTGCGGCCAGCTCCCAAGAAAGCGAGTTGAAAAATGGAGCTCAGGGGCACTGCAATTCACAAACCTGCAGAGTTATAAATGATAACTCTCGTCCACAAATATATTCAGGGAAGGCAACGAAGAGGATTTGAAAGCAAGGCAGAATTGCAGGAAACAGATTTCAGGAGGTAGATTCGAATCGCCTTTAAAGCACAGGAAAAGCGGCAAAACCTCGACAATGACGCCCTTGGCCAAAAAGGGCGTATGCGTTTTTTCCTGAATATATTCAGGAAAAAACGCATACGCCCTTTTTGGCCAACCAAGCAACCTGGAAAGGCAAATCAGCGCTACAAAGAAGTCTCGCTTCGCATCGGTCAAAAGGGCCATGCTGAATAAAGGGTCAAAACCAGAAATGCAGGACAGGCCATGGAGAAACGGGAGCCTTGCTACGCTGATGGGCGGGATGTAAATTGCCAACAGCCACTCTGGAGAAGTGTACGGTGTGTCCTGAAACATCTAAAAAACACAGCTTAGAGAGCATAGGGCACTTCCACTCATGGGCGTATACATTGGGAAAACTAAAAATCAGCAAGACACAGGCACCCCAAAGTTTAGGGCTGCTCTGTTGACAAGAACCTCCACTTCGTTACACCTTAAATATCCCAGGAAAGAGAAAAATGGATAAAGAAGTTGTGGTCCTTATGTACAAAGGAATATCACTCAGCCATGAAATCAACGTCATAAGGCTAGTAGCAGCATGATGAGTGGATTTAGGTACGACGATTCTAAGTGAAATAAGTCACACAGAAAAAGACACTTGCCATAAGATATCACTTATAGAGGGAATGGAAAAACCGCTACACTGGAACTGAATTACAAAACAGAACAGAGTCACACGTTTAGAAAACACACTATAGCTGCTTAACGGGAAAGGTGAGGTGGGGTGATGCCTAAAACAAGGGTTTCAAATTAGCTCAGATACCGTTCCATAAACCCAATATTTAATAGACAAGACCTACTCCTTGCTCAGTGAACTGGACTCAACACCCCCTATTCACCGCCCAAGAATATATCTGAGTAGTAAGAATCTTAAAACCTATGTATTGATATCTCTCTGTAAGTGAGTCAAGTGCGTGTAAAGCGGCATAAAGACAGCAGTGAAAAGCAGCTAAACCCCATTATAAAAATCAATAACTTTTAAAAACCCGAGAAACAAAGACAGTGAAAGAGAGAGAAATTCTTACAAAATTCGTTCAGGGGCTGTGATGCCACCTGGATTGACCATATCTAGACCCACAGCTGATTGCGACATAAGGGTGGACACTCTTGGGGCTGAGAGGTTTGGTGAGGTTGGGTGAGCAAACGCAGACCCTTTAAAGTCATACTGCGTGGTACCCATCCCATGGGTCCCAAATCTCCAGGTTCAAGGGCATCTTCCTACATCGAAAACATGCATGAGAAACCCAGAAGATGGTACACCGTGTGATCGGGAAAGGTTGCTAAAACGCACCTCATTTCTCGTCTGATGGTGCTCGGGTTCGCCATTCCAGCCGCTTTACTAGCAATATCCCTCCTTGGAGAATCAGCAGCTTTAACCTCCTGTTCCGTACAGGTTGCAATTTGTCCTGAGGATGAACGGGAAGAGGGGGAACCAATGGGAGACTAGCTCTAGGTGTTGGGACAGGCACAGGTCACTCTATTTTCCCATCAGGAAGAAGAATTAACCACAGGCTCATCCTGCCGCCCGGAACCCGAATAGGGCCTGAAGCAATCCTGCGCTTTTGCGGCCAGCTCCCAAGAAAGCGAGTTGAAAAATGGAGCTCAGGGGCACTGCAATTCACAAACCTGCAGAGTTATAAATGATAACTCTCGTCCACAAATATATTCAGGGAAGGCAACGAAGAGGATTTGAAAGCAAGGCAGAATTGCAGGAAACAGATTTCAGGAGGTAGATTCGAATCGCCTTTAAAGCACAGGAAAAGCGGCAAAACCTCGACAATGACGCCCTTGGCCAAAAAGGGCGTATGCGTTTTTTCCTGAATATATTCAAGAAAAAACGCATACGCCCTTTTTGGCCAACCAAGCAACCTGGAAAGGCAAATCAGCGCTACAAAGAAGTCTCGCTTCGCATCGGTTAAAAAGGCCATGCTGAATAAAGGGTCAAAACCAGAAATGCAGGACAGGCCATGGAGAAACGGGAGCCTTGCTACGCTGATGGGCGGGATGTAAATTGCCAACAGCCACTCTGGAGAAGTGTACGGTGTGTCCTGAAACATCTAAAAAACACAGCTTAGAGAGCATAGGGCACTTCCACTCATGGGCGTATACATTGGGAAAACTAAAAATCAGCAAGACACAGGCACCCCAAAGTTTAGGGCTGCTCTGTTGACAAGAACCTCCACTTCGTTACACCTTAAATATCCCAGGAAAGAGAAAAATGGATAAAGAAGTTGTGGTCCTTATGTACAAAGGAATATCACTCAGCCATGAAATCAACGTCATAAGGCTAGTAGCAGCATGATGAGTGGATTTAGGTACGACGATTCTAAGTGAAATAAGTCACACAGAAAAAGACACTTGCCATAAGATATCACTTATAGAGGGAATGTAAAAACCGCTACACTTGAACTGAATTACAAAACAGAACAGAGTCACACGTTTAGAAAACACACTATAGCTGCTTAACGGGAAAGGTGAGGTGGGGTGATGCCTAAAACAAGGGTTTCAAATTAGCTCAGATACCGTTCCATAAACCCAATATGTAATAGACAAGATCTACTCCTTGCTCAGTGAACTGGACTCAACACCCCCTATTCACCGCCCAAGAATATATCTGACTAGTAAGAATCTTAAAACCTATGTATTGATATCTCTCTGTAAGTGAGTCAAGTGCGTGTAAAGCGGCATAAAGACAGCAGTGAAAAGCAGCTAAACCCCATTATAAAAATCAATAACTTTTAAAAACCCGTGAAACAAAGACAGTGAAAGAGAGAGAAATTCTTACAAAATTCGTTCAGGGGCTGTGATGCCACCTGGATTGACCATATCTAGACCCACAGCTGATTGCGACATAAGGGTGGACACTCTTGGGGCTGAGAGGTTTGGTGAGGTTGGGTGAGCAAACGCAGACCCTTTAAAGTCATACTGCTTGGTACCCATTCCATGGGTCCCAAATCTCCAGGTTCAAGGGCATCTTCCTACATCGAAAACATGCATGAGAAACCCAGAAGATGGTACACCGTGTGATCGGGAAAGGTTGCTAAAACGCACCTCATTTCTCGTCTGATGGTGCTCGGGTTCGCCATTCTAGCCGCTTTACTAGCAATCTTCCTCCTTGGAGAATCAGCAGCTTTAACCTCCTGTTCCGTACAGGTTGCAATTTGTCCTGAGGATGAACGGGAAGAGGGGGAACCAATGGGAGACTAGCTCTAGGTGTTGGGACAGGCACAGGTCACTCTATTTTCCCATCAGGAAGAAGAATTAACCACAGGCTCATCCTGCCGCCCGGAACCCGAATAGGGCCTGAAGCAATCCTGCGCTTTTGCGGCCAGCTCCCAAGAAAGCGAGTTGAAAAATGGAGCTCAGGGGCACTGCAATTCACAAACCTGCAGAGTTATAAATGATAACTCTCGTCCACAAATATATTCAGGGAAGGCAACGAAGAGGATTTGAAAGCAAGGCAGAATTGCAGGAAACAGATTTCAGGAGGTAGATTCGAATCGCCTTTAAAGCACAGGAAAAGTGGCAAAACCTCGACAATGACGCCCTTGGCCAAAAAGGGCGTATGCGTTTTTTCCTGAATATATTCAGGAAAAAACGCATACGCCCTTTTTGGCCAACCAAGCAACCTGGAAAGGCAAATCAGCGCTACAAAGAAGTCTCGCTTCGCATCGGTCAAAAGGGCCATGCTGAATAAAGGGTCAAAACCAGAAATGCAGGACAGGCCATGGAGAAACGGGAGCCTTGCTACGCTGATGGGCGGGATGTAAATTGCCAACAGCCACTCTGGAGAAGTGTACGGTGTGTCCTGAAACATCTAAAAAACACAGCTTAGAGAGCATAGGGCACTTCCACTCATGGGCGTATACATTGGGAAAACTAAAAATCAGCAAGACACAGGCACCCCAAAGTTTAGGGCTGCTCTGTTGACAAGAACCTCCACTTCGTTACACCTTAAATATCCCAGGAAAGAGAAAAATGGATAAAGAAGTTGTGGTCCTTATGTACAAAGGAATATCACTCAGCCATGAAATCAACGTCATAAGGCTAGTAGCAGCATGATGAGTGGATTTAGGTACGACGATTCTAAGTGAAATAAGTCACACAGAAAAAGACACTTGCCATAAGATATCACTTATAGAGGGAATGGAAAAACCGCTACACTGGAACTGAATTACAAAACAGAACAGAGTCACACGTTTAGAAAACACACTATAGCTGCTTAACGGGAAAGGTGAGGTGGGGTGATGCCTAAAACAAGGGTTTCAAATTAGCTCAGATACCGTTCCATAAACCCAATATTTAATAGACAAGACCTACTCCTTGCTCAGTGAACTGGACTCAACACCCCCTATTCACCGCCCAAGAATATATCTGAGTAGTAAGAATCTTAAAACCTATGTATTGATATCTCTCTGTAAGTGAGTCAAGTGCGTGTAAAGCGGCATAAAGACAGCAGTGAAAAGCAGCTAAACCCCATTATAAAAATCAATAACTTTTAAAAACCCGAGAAACAAAGACAGTGAAAGAGAGAGAAATTCTTACAAAATTCGTTCAGGGGCTGTGATGCCACCTGGATTGACCATATCTAGACCCACAGCTGATTGCGACATAAGGGTGGACACTCTTGGGGCTGAGAGGTTTGGTGAGGTTGGGTGAGCAAACGCAGACCCTTTAAAGTCATACTGCGTGGTACCCATCCCATGGGTCCCAAATCTCCAGGTTCAAGGGCATCTTCCTACATCGAAAACATGCATGAGAAACCCAGAAGATGGTACACCGTGTGATCGGGAAAGGTTGCTAAAACGCACCTCATTTCTCGTCTGATGGTGCTCGGGTTCGCCATTCCAGCCGCTTTACTAGCAATCTCCCTCCTTGGAGAATCAGCAGCTTTAACCTCCTGTTCCGTACAGGATGCAATTTGTCCTGAGGATGAACGGGAAGAGGGGGAACCAATGGGAGACTAGCTCTAGGTGTTGGGACAGGCACAGGTCACTCTATTTTCCCATCAGGAAGAAGAATTAACCACAGGCTCATCCTGCCGCCCGGAACCCGAATAGGGCCTGAAGCAATCCTGCGCTTTTGCGGCCAGCTCCCAAGAAAGCGAGTTGAAAAATGGAGCTCAGGGGCACTGCAATTCACAAACCTGGAGAGTTATAAATGATAACTCTCGTCCACAAATATATTCAGGGAAGGCAACGAAGAGGATGTGAAAGCAAGGCAGAATTGCAGGAAACAGATTTCAGGAGGTAGATTCGAATCGCCTTTAAAGCACAGGAAAAGCGGCAAAACCTCGACAATGATACCCTTGGCCAAAAAGGGCGTATGTGTTTTTTCCTGAATATATTCAGGAAAAAACGCATACGCCCTTTTTGGCCAACCAAGCAACCTGGAAAGGCAAATCAGCGCTACAAAGAAGTCTCGCTTCGCATCGGTCAAAAGGGCCATGCTGAATAAAGGGTCAAAACCAGAAATGCAGGACAGGCCATGGAGAAACGGGAGCCTTGCTACGCTGATGGGCGGGATGTAAATTGCCAACAGCCACTCTGGAGAAGTGTACGGTGTGTCCTGAAACATCTAAAAAACACAGCTTAGAGAGCATAGGGCACTTCCACTCATGGGCGTATACATTGGGAAAACTAAAAATCAGCAAGACACAGGCACCCCAAAGTTTAGGGCTGCTCTGTTGACAAGAACCTCCACTTCGTTACACCTTAAATATCCCAGGAAAGAGAAAAATGGATAAAGAAGTTGTGGTCCTTATGTACAAAGGAATATCACTCAGCCATGAAATCAACGTCATAAGGCTAGTAGCAGCATGATGAGTGGATTTAGGTACGACGATTCTAAGTGAAATAAGTCACACAGAAAAAGACACTTGCCATAAGATATCACTTATAGAGGGAATGGAAAAACCGCTACACTGGAACTGAATTACAAAACAGAACAGAGTCACACGTTTAGAAAACACACTATAGCTGCTTAACGGGAAAGGTGAGGTGGGGTGATGCCTAAAACAAGGGTTTCAAATTAGCTCAGATACCGTTCCATAAACCCAATATGTAATAGACAAGACCTACTCCTTGCTCAGTGAACTGGACTCAACACCCCCTATTCACCGCCCAAGAATATATCTGACTAGTAAGAATCTTAAAACCTATGTATTGATATCTCTCTGTAAGTGAGTCAAGTGCGTGTAAAGCGGCATAAAGACAGCAGTGAAAAGCAACTAAACCCCATTATAAAAATCAATAACTTTTAAAAACCCGTGAAACAAAGACAGTGAAAGAGAGAGAAATTCTTACAAAATTCGTTCAGGGGCTGTGATGCCACCTGGATTGACCATATCTAGACCCACAGCTGATTGCGATATAAGGGTGGACACTCTTGGGGCTGAGAGGTTTGGTGAGGTTGGGTGAGCAAACGCAGACCCTTTAAAGTCATACTGCTTGGTACCCATTCCATGGGTCCCAAATCTCCAGGTTCAAGGGCATCTTCCTACATCGAAAACATGCATGAGAAACCCAGAAGATGGTACACCGTGTGATCGGGAAAGGTTGCTAAAACGCACCTCATTTCTCGTCTGATGGTGCTCGGGTTCGCCATTCTAGCCGCTTTACTAGCAATCTTCCTCCTTGGAGAATCAGCAGCTTTAACCTCCTGTTCCGTACAGGTTGCAATTTGTCCTGAGGATGAACGGGAAGAGGGGGAACCAATGGGAGACTAGCTCTAGGTGTTGGGACAGGCACAGGTCACTCTATTTTCCCATCAGGAAGAAGAATTAACCACAGGCTCATCCTGCCGCCCAGAACCCGAAGAGGGCCTGAAGCAATCCTGCGCTTTTGCGGCCAGCTCCCAAGAAAGCGAGTTGAAAAATGGAGCTCAGGGGCACTGCAATTCACAAATCTGCAGAGTTATAAATGATAACTGTCGTCCACAAATATATTCAGGGAAGGCAACGAAGAGGATTTGAAAGCAAGGCAGAATTGCAGGAAACAGATTTCAGGAGGTAGATTCGAATCGCATTTAAAGCACAGGAAAAGCGGCAAAACCTCGACAATGATGCCCTTGGCCAAAAAGGGCCTATGCGTTTTTTCCTGAATATATTCAGGAAAAAACGCATACGCCCTTTTTGGCCAACCAAGCAACCTGGAAAGGCAAATCAGCGCTACAAAGAAGTCTCGCTTCGCATCGGTCAAAAGGGCCATGCTGAATAAAGGGTCAAAACCAGAAATGCAGGACAGGCCATGGAGAAACGGGAGCCTTGCTACGCTGATGGGCGGGATGTAAATTGCCAACAGCCACTCTGGAGAAGTGTACGGTGTGTCCTGAAACATCTAAAAAACACAGCTTAGAGAGCATAGGGCACTTCCACTCATGGGCGTATACATTGGGAAAACTAAAAATCAGCAAGACACAGGCACCCCAAAGTTTAGGGCTGCTCTGTTGACAAGAACCTCCACTTCGTTACACCTTAAATATCCCAGGAAAGAGAAAAATGGATAAAGAAGTTGTGGTCCTTATGTACAAAGGAATATCACTCAGCCATGAAATCAACGTCATAAGGCTAGTAGCAGCATGATGAGTGGATTTAGGTACGACGATTCTAAGTGAAATAAGTCACACAGAAAAAGACACTTGCCATAAGATATCACTTATAGAGGGAATGGAAAAACCGCTACACTGGAACTGAATTACAAAACAGAACAGAGTCACACGTTTAGAAAACACACTATAGCTGCTTAACGGGAAAGGTGAGGTGGGGTGATGCCTAAAACAAGGGTTTCAAATTAGCTCAGATACCGTTCCATCAACCCAATATGTAATAGACAAGACCTACTCCTTGCTCAGTGAACTGGACTCAACACCCCCTATTCACCGCCCAAGAATATATCTGACTAGTAAGAATCTTAAAACCTATGTATTGATATCTCTCTGTAAGTGAGTCAAGTGCGTGTAAAGCGGCATAAAGACAGCAGTGAAAAGCAGCTAAACCCCATTATAAAAATCAATAACTTTTAAAAACCCGTGAAACAAAGACAGTGAAAGAGAGAGAAATTCTTACAAAATTCGTTCAGGGGCTGTGATGCCACCTGGATTGACCATATCTAGACCCACAGCTGATTGCGACATAAGGGTGGACACTCTTGGGGCTGAGAGGTTTGGTGAGGTTGGGTGAGCAAACGCAGACCCTTTAAAGTCATACTGCTTGGTACCCATTCCATGGGTCCCAAATCTCCAGGTTCAAGGGCATCTTCCTACATCGAAAACATGCATGAGAAACCCAGAAGATGGTACACCGTGTGATCGGGAAAGGTTGCTAAAACGCACCTCATTTCTCGTCTGATGGTGCTCGGGTTCGCCATTCTAGCCGCTTTACTAGCAATCTTCCTCCTTGGAGAATCAGCAGCTTTAACCTCCTGTTCCGTACAGGTTGCAATTTGTCCTGAGGATGAACGGGAAGAGGGGGAACCAATGGGAGACTAGCTCTAGGTGTTGGGACAGGCACAGGTCACTCTATTTTCCCATCAGGAAGAAGAATTAACCACAGGCTCATCCTGCCGCCCGGAACCCGAATAGGGCCTGAAGCAATCCTGCGCTTTTGCGGCCAGCTCCCAAGAAAGCGAGTTGAAAAATGGAGCTCAGGGGCACTGCAATTCACAAACCTGCAGAGTTATAAATGATAACTCTCGTCCACAAATATATTCAGGGAAGGCAACGAAGAGGATTTGAAAGCAAGGCAGAATTGCAGGAAACAGATTTCAGGAGGTAGATTCGAATCGCCTTTAAAGCACAGGAAAAGCGGCAAAACCTCGACAATGACGCCCTTGGCCAAAAAGGGCGTATGCGTTTTTTCCTGAATATATTCAGGAAAAAACGCATACGCCCTTTTTGGCCAACCAAGCAACCTGGAAAGGCAAATCAGCGCTACAAAGAAGTCTCGCTTCGCATCGGTCAAAAGGGCCATGCTGAATAAAGGGTCAAAACCAGAAATGCAGGACAGGCCATGGAGAAACGGGAGCCTTGCTACGCTGATGGGCGGGATGTAAATTGCCAACAGCCACTCTGGAGAAGTGTACGGTGTGTCCTGAAACATCTAAAAAACACAGCTTAGAGAGCATAGGGCACTTCCACTCATGGGCGTATACATTGGGAAAACTAAAAATCAGCAAGACACAGGCACCCCAAAGTTTAGGGCTGCTCTGTTGACAAGAACCTCCACTTCGTTACACCTTAAATATCCCAGGAAAGAGAAAAATGGATAAAGAAGTTGTGGTCCTTATGTACAAAGGAATATCACTCAGCCATGAAATCAACGTCATAAGGCTCGTAGCAGCATGATGAGTGGATTTAGGTACGACGATTCTAAGTGAAATAAGTCACACAGAAAAAGACACTTGCCATAAGATATCACTTATAGAGGGAATGTAAAAACCGCTACACTTGAACTGAATTACAAAACAGAACAGAGTCACACGTTTAGAAAACACACTATAGCTGCTTAACGGGAAAGGTGAGGTGGGGTGATGCCTAAAACAAGGGTTTCAAATTAGCTCAGATACCGTTCCATAAACCCAATATGTAATAGACAAGACCTACTCCTTGCTCAGTGAACTGGACTCAACACCCCCTATTCACCGCCCAAGAATATATCTGACTAGTAAGAATCTTAAAACCTATGTATTGATATCTCTCTGTAAGTGAGTCAAGTGCGTGTAAAGCGGCATAAAGACAGCAGTGAAAAGCAGCTAAACCCCAATATAAAAATCAATAACTTTTAAAAACCCGTGAAACAAAGACAGTGAAAGAGAGAGAAATTCTTACAAAATTCGTTCAGGGGCTGTGATGCTACCTGGATTGACCATATCTAGACCCACAGCTGATTGCGATATAAGGGTGGACACTCTTGGGGCTGAGAGGTTTGGTGAGGTTGGGTGAGCAAACGCAGACCCTTTAAAGTCATACTGCTTGGTACCCATTCCATGGGTCCCAAATCTCCAGGTTCAAGGGCATCTTCCTACATCGAAAACATGCATGAGAAACCCAGAAGATGGTACACCGTGTGATCGGGAAAGGTTGCTAAAACGCACCTCATTTCTCGTCTGATGGTGCTCGGGTTCGCCATTCTAGCCGCTTTACTAGCAATCTTCCTCCTTGGAGAATCAGCAGCTTTAACCTCCTGTTCCGTACAGGTTGCAATTTGTCCTGAGGATGAACGGGAAGAGGGGGAACCAATGGGAGACTAGCTCTAGGTGTTGGGACAGGCACAGGTCACTCTATTTTCCCATCAGGAAGAAGAATTAACCACAGGCTCATCCTGCCGCCCAGAACCCGAAGAGGGCCTGAAGCAATCCTGCGCTTTTGCGGCCAGCTCCCAAGAAAGCGAGTTGAAAAATGGAGCTCAGGGGCACTGCAATTCACAAATCTGCAGAGTTATAAATGATAACTGTCGTCCACAAATATATTCAGGGAAGGCAACGAAGAGGATTTGAAAGCAAGGCAGAATTGCAGGAAACAGATTTCAGGAGGTAGATTCGAATCGCATTTAAAGCACAGGAAAAGCGGCAAAACCTCGACAATGATGCCCTTGGCCAAAAAGGGCCTATGCGTTTTTTCCTGAATATATTCAGGAAAAAACGCATACGCCCTTTTTGGCCAAGCAAGCAACCTGGAAAGGCAAATCAGCGCTACAAAGAAGTCTCGCTTCGCATCGGTCAAAAGGGCCATGCTGAATAAAGGGTCAAAACCAGAAATGCAGGACAGGCCATGGAGAAACGGGAGCCTTGCTACGCTGATGGGCGGGATGTAAATTGCCAACAGCCACTCTGGAGAAGTGTACGGTGTGTCCTGAAACATCTAAAAAACACAGCTTAGAGAGCATAGGGCACTTCCACTCATGGGCGTATACATTGGGAAAACTAAAAATCAGCAAGACACAGGCACCCCAAAGTTTAGGGCTGCTCTGTTGACAAGAACCTCCACTTCGTTACACCTTAAATATCCCAGGAAAGAGAAAAATGGATAAAGAAGTTGTGGTCCTTATGTACAAAGGAATATCACTCAGCCATGAAATCAACGTCATAAGGCTCGTAGCAGCATGATGAGTGGATTTAGGTACGACGATTCTAAGTGAAATAAGTCACACAGAAAAAGACACTTGCCATAAGATATCACTTATAGAGGGAATGTAAAAACCGCTACACTTGAACTGAATTACAAAACAGAACAGAGTCACACGTTTAGAAAACACACTATAGCTGCTTAACGGGAAAGGTGAGGTGGGGTGATGCCTAAAACAAGGGTTTCAAATTAGCTCAGATACCGTTCCATAAACCCAATATGTAATAGACAAGACCTACTCCTTGCTCAGTGAACTGGACTCAACACCCCCTATTCACCGCCCAAGAATATATCTGACTAGTAAGAATCTTAAAACCTATGTATTGATATCTCTCTGTAAGTGAGTCAAGTGCGTGTAAAGCGGCATAAAGACAGCAGTGAAAAGCAGCTAAACCCCATTATAAAAATCAATAACTTTTAAAAACCCGTGAAACAAAGACAGTGAAAGAGAGAGAAATTCTTACAAAATTCGTTCAGGGGCTGTGATGCCACCTGGATTGACCATATCTAGACCCACAGCTGATTTCGACATAAGGGTGGACACTCTTGGGGCTGAGAGGTTTGGTGAGGTTGGGTGAGCAAACGCAGACCCTTTAAAGTCATACTGCTTGGTACCCATTCCATGGGTCCCAAATCTCCAGGTTCAAGGGCATCTTCCTACATCGAAAACATGCATGAGAAACCCAGAAGATGGTACACCGTGTGATCGGGAAAGGTTGCTAAAACGCACCTCATTTCTCGTCTGATGGTGCTCGGGTTCGCCATTCTAGCCGCTTTACTAGCAATCTTCCTCCTTGGAGAATCAGCAGCTTTAACCTCCTGTTCCGTACAGGTTGCAATTTGTCCTGAGGATGAACGGGAAGAGGGGGAACCAATGGGAGACTAGCTCTAGGTGTTGGGACAGGCACAGGTCACTCTATTTTCCCATCAGGAAGAAGAATTAACCACAGGCTCATCCTGCCGCCCGGAACCCGAATAGGGCCTGAAGCAATCCTGCGCTTTTGCGGCCAGCTCCCAAGAAAGCGAGTTGAAAAATGGAGCTCAGGGGCACTGCAATTCACAAACCTGCAGAGTTATAAATGATAACTCTCGTCCACAAATATATTCAGGGAAGGCAACGAAGAGGATTTGAAAGCAAGGCAGAATTGCAGGAAACAGATTTCAGGAGGTAGATTCGAATCGCCTTTAAAGCACAGGAAAAGTGGCAAAACCTCGACAATGACGCCCTTGGCCAAAAAGGGCGTATGCGTTTTTTCCTGAATATATTCAGGAAAAAACGCATACGCACTTTTTGGCCAACCAAGCAACCTGGAAAGGCAAATCAGCGCTACAAAGAAGTCTCGCTTCGCATCGGTCAAAAGGGCCATGCTGAATAAAGGGTCAAAACCAGAAATGCAGGACAGGCCATGGAGAAACGGGAGCCTTGCTACGCTGATGGGCGGGATGTAAATTGCCAACAGCCACTCTGGAGAAGTGTACGGTGTGTCCTGAAACATCTAAAAAACACAGCTTAGAGAGCATAGGGCACTTCCACTCATGGGCGTATACATTGGGAAAACTAAAAATCAGCAAGACACAGGCACCCCAAAGTTTAGGGCTGCTCTGTTGACAAGAACCTCCACTTCGTTACACCTTAAATATCCCAGGAAAGAGAAAAATGGATAAAGAAGTTGTGGTCCTTATGTACAAAGGAATATCACTCAGCCATGAAATCAACGTCATAAGGCTAGTAGCAGCATGATGAGTGGATTTAGGTACGACGATTCTAAGTGAAATAAGTCACACAGAAAAAGACACTTGCCATAAGATATCACTTATAGAGGGAATGGAAAAACCGCTACACTGGAACTGAATTACAAAACAGAACAGAGTCACACGTTTAGAAAACACACTATAGCTGCTTAACGGGAAAGGTGAGGTGGGGTGATGCCTAAAACAAGGGTTTCAAATTAGCTCAGATACCGTTCCATAAACCCAATATTTAATAGACAAGACCTACTCCTTGCTCAGTGAACTGGACTCAACACCCCCTATTCACCGCCCAAGAATATATCTGAGTAGTAAGAATCTTAAAACCTATGTATTGATATCTCTCTGTAAGTGAGTCAAGTGCGTGTAAAGCGGCATAAAGACAGCAGTGAAAAGCAGCTAAACCCCATTATAAAAATCAATAACTTTTAAAAACCCGAGAAACAAAGACAGTGAAAGAGAGAGAAATTCTTACAAAATTCGTTCAGGGGCTGTGATGCCACCTGGATTGACCATATCTAGACCCACAGCTGATTGCGACATAAGGGTGGACACTCTTGGGGCTGAGAGGTTTGGTGAGGTTGGGTGAGCAAACGCAGACCCTTTAAAGTCATACTGCGTGGTACCCATCCCATGGGTCCCAAATCTCCAGGTTCAAGGGCATCTTCCTACATCGAAAACATGCATGAGAAACCCAGAAGATGGTACACCGTGTGATCGGGAAAGGTTGCTAAAACGCACCTCATTTCTCGTCTGATGGTGCTCGGGTTCGCCATTCCAGCCGCTTTACTAGCAATCTCCCTCCTTGGAGAATCAGCAGCTTTAACCTCCTGTTCCGTACAGGTTGCAATTTGTCCTGAGGATGAACGGGAAGAGGGGGAACCAATGGGAGACTAGCTCTAGGTGTTGGGACAGGCACAGGTCACTCTATTTTCCCATCAGGAAGAAGAATTAACCACAGGCTCATCCTGCCGCCCGGAACCCGAATAGGGCCTGAAGCAATCCTGCGCTTTTGCGGCCAGCTCCCAAGAAAGCGAGTTGAAAAATGGAGCTCAGGGGCACTGCAATTCACAAACCTGGAGAGTTATAAATGATAACTCTCGTCCACAAATATATTCAGGGAAGGCAACGAAGAGGATGTGAAAGCAAGGCAGAATTGCAGGAAACAGATTTCAGGAGGTAGATTCGAATCGCCTTTAAAGCACAGGAAAAGCGGCAAAACCTCGACAATGATGCCCTTGGCCAAAAAGGGCGTATGTGTTTTTTCCTGAATATATTCAGGAAAAAACGCATACGCCCTTTTTGGCCAACCAAGCAACCTGGAAAGGCAAATCAGCGCTACAAAGAAGTCTCGCTTCGCATCGGTCAAAAGGGCCATGCTGAATAAAGGGTCAAAACCAGAAATGCAGGACAGGCCATGGAGAAACGGGAGCCTTGCTACGCTGATGGGCGGGATGTAAATTGCCAACAGCCACTCTGGAGAAGTGTACGGTGTGTCCTGAAACATCTAAAAAACACAGCTTAGAGAGCATAGGGCACTTCCACTCATGGGCGTATACATTGGGAAAACTAAAAATCAGCAAGACACAGGCACCCCAAAGTTTAGGGCTGCTCTGTTGACAAGAACCTCCACTTCGTTACACCTTAAATATCCCAGGAAAGAGAAAAATGGATAAAGAAGTTGTGGTCCTTATGTACAAAGGAATATCACTCAGCCATGAAATCAACGTCATAAGGCTAGTAGCAGCATGATGAGTGGATTTAGGTACGACGATTCTAAGTGAAATAAGTCACACAGAAAAAGACACTTGCCATAAGATATCACTTATAGAGGGAATGGAAAAACCGCTACACTGGAACTGAATTACAAAACAGAACAGAGTCACACGTTTAGAAAACACACTATAGCTGCTTAACGGGAAAGGTGAGGTGGGGTGATGCCTAAAACAAGGGTTTCAAATTAGCTCAGATACCGTTCCATAAACCCAATATGTAATAGACAAGACCTACTCCTTGCTCAGTGAACTGGACTCAACACCCCCTATTCACCGCCCAAGAATATATCTGACTAGTAAGAATCTTAAAACCTATGTATTGATATCTCTCTGTAAGTGAGTCAAGTGCGTGTAAAGCGGCATAAAGACAGCAGTGAAAAGCAACTAAACCCCATTATAAAAATCAATAACTTTTAAAAACCCGTGAAACAAAGACAGTGAAAGAGAGAGAAATTCTTACAAAATTCGTTCAGGGGCTGTGATGCCACCTGGATTGACCATATCTAGACCCACAGCTGATTGCGATATAAGGGTGGACACTCTTGGGGCTGAGAGGTTTGGTGAGGTTGGGTGAGCAAACGCAGACCCTTTAAAGTCATACTGCTTGGTACCCATTCCATGGGTCCCAAATCTCCAGGTTCAAGGGCATCTTCCTACATCGAAAACATGCATGAGAAACCCAGAAGATGGTACACCGTGTGATCGGGAAAGGTTGCTAAAACGCACCTCATTTCTCGTCTGATGGTGCTCGGGTTCGCCATTCTAGCCGCTTTACTAGCAATCTTCCTCCTTGGAGAATCAGCAGCTTTAACCTCCTGTTCCGTACAGGTTGCAATTTGTCCTGAGGATGAACGGGAAGAGGGGGAACCAATGGGAGACTAGCTCTAGGTGTTGGGACAGGCACAGGTCACTCTATTTTCCCATCAGGAAGAAGAATTAACCACAGGCTCATCCTGCCGCCCAGAACCCGAAGAGGGCCTGAAGCAATCCTGCGCTTTTGCGGCCAGCTCCCAAGAAAGCGAGTTGAAAAATGGAGCTCAGGGGCACTGCAATTCACAAATCTGCAGAGTTATAAATGATAACTGTCGTCCACAAATATATTCAGGGAAGGCAACGAAGAGGATTTGAAAGCAAGGCAGAATTGCAGGAAACAGATTTCAGGAGGTAGATTCGAATCGCATTTAAAGCACAGGAAAAGCGGCAAAACCTCGACAATGATGCCCTTGGCCAAAAAGGGCCTATGCGTTTTTTCCTGAATATATTCAGGAAAAAACGCATACGCCCTTTTTGGCCAACCAAGCAACCTGGAAAGGCAAATCAGCGCTACAAAGAAGTCTCGCTTCGCATCGGTCAAAAGGGCCATGCTGAATAAAGGGTCAAAACCAGAAATGCAGGACAGGCCATGGAGAAACGGGAGCCTTGCTACGCTGATGGGCGGGATGTAAATTGCCAACAGCCACTCTGGAGAAGTGTACGGTGTGTCCTGAAACATCTAAAAAACACAGCTTAGAGAGCATAGGGCACTTCCACTCATGGGCGTATACATTGGGAAAACTAAAAATCAGCAAGACACAGGCACCCCAAAGTTTAGGGCTGCTCTGTTGACAAGAACCTCCACTTCGTTACACCTTAAATATCCCAGGAAAGAGAAAAATGGATAAAGAAGTTGTGGTCCTTATGTACAAAGGAATATCACTCAGCCATGAAATCAACGTCATAAGGCTCGTAGCAGCATGATGAGTGGATTTAGGTACGACGATTCTAAGTGAAATAAGTCACACAGAAAAAGACACTTGCCATAAGATATCACTTATAGAGGGAATGGAAAAACCGCTACACTGGAACTGAATTACAAAACAGAACAGAGTCACACGTTTAGAAAACACACTATAGCTGCTTAACGGGAAAGGTGAGGTGGGGTGATGCCTAAAACAAGGGTTTCAAATTAGCTCAGATACCGTTCCATCAACCCAATATGTAATAGACAAGACCTACTCCTTGCTCAGTGAACTGGACTCAACACCCCCTATTCACCGCCCAAGAATATATCTGACTAGTAAGAATCTTAAAACCTATGTATTGATATCTCTCTGTAAGTGAGTCAAGTGCGTGTAAAGCGGCATAAAGACAGCAGTGAAAAGCAGCTAAACCCCATTATAAAAATCAATAACTTTTAAAAACCCGTGAAACAAAGACAGTGAAAGAGAGAGAAATTCTTACAAAATTCGTTCAGGGGCTGTGATGCCACCTGGATTGACCATATCTAGACCCACAGCTGATTGCGACATAAGGGTGGACACTCTTGGGGCTGAGAGGTTTGGTGAGGTTGGGTGAGCAAACGCAGACCCTTTAAAGTCATACTGCGTGGTACCCATCCCATGGGTCCCAAATCTCCAGGTTCAAGGGCATCTTCCTACATCGAAAACATGCATGAGAAACCCAGAAGATGGTACACCGTGTGATCGGGAAAGGTTGCTAAAACGCACCTCATTTCTCGTCTGATGGTGCTCGGGTTCGCCATTCCAGCCGCTTTACTAGCAATCTCCCTCCTTGGAGAATCAGCAGCTTTAACCTCCTGTTCCGTACAGGTTGCAATTTGTCCTGAGGATGAACGGGAAGAGGGGGAACCAATGGGAGACTAGCTCTAGGTGTTGGGACAGGCACAGGTCACTCTATTTTCCCATCAGGAAGAAGAATTAACCACAGGCTCATCCTGCCGCCCGGAACCCGAATAGGGCCTGAAGCAATCCTGCGCTTTTGCGGCCAGCTCCCAAGAAAGCGAGTTGAAAAATGGAGCTCAGGGGCACTGCAATTCACAAACCTGGAGAGTTATAAATGATAACTCTCGTCCACAAATATATTCAGGGAAGGCAACGAAGAGGATGTGAAAGCAAGGCAGAATTGCAGGAAACAGATTTCAGGAGGTAGATTCGAATCGCCTTTAAAGCACAGGAAAAGCGGCAAAACCTCGACAATGATGCCCTTGGCCAAAAAGGGCGTATGTGTTTTTTCCTGAATATATTCAGGAAAAAACGCATACGCCCTTTTTGGCCAACCAAGCAACCTGGAAAGGCAAATCAGCGCTACAAAGAAGTCTCGCTTCGCATCGGTCAAAAGGGCCATGCTGAATAAAGGGTCAAAACCAGAAATGCAGGACAGGCCATGGAGAAACGGGAGCCTTGCTACGCTGATGGGCGGGATGTAAATTGCCAACAGCCACTCTGGAGAAGTGTACGGTGTGTCCTGAAACATCTAAAAAACACAGCTTAGAGAGCATAGGGCACTTCCACTCATGGGCGTATACATTGGGAAAACTAAAAATCAGCAAGACACAGGCACCCCAAAGTTTAGGGCTGCTCTGTTGACAAGAACCTCCACTTCGTTACACCTTAAATATCCCAGGAAAGAGAAAAATGGATAAAGAAGTTGTGGTCCTTATGTACAAAGGAATATCACTCAGCCATGAAATCAACGTCATAAGGCTAGTAGCAGCATGATGAGTGGATTTAGGTACGACGATTCTAAGTGAAATAAGTCACACAGAAAAAGACACTTGCCATAAGATATCACTTATAGAGGGAATGGAAAAACCGCTACACTGGAACTGAATTACAAAACAGAACAGAGTCACACGTTTAGAAAACACACTATAGCTGCTTAACGGGAAAGGTGAGGTGGGGTGATGCCTAAAACAAGGGTTTCAAATTAGCTCAGATACCGTTCCATAAACCCAATATGTAATAGACAAGACCTACTCCTTGCTCAGTGAACTGGACTCAACACCCCCTATTCACCGCCCAAGAATATATCTGACTAGTAAGAATCTTAAAACCTATGTATTGATATCTCTCTGTAAGTGAGTCAAGTGCGTGTAAAGCGGCATAAAGACAGCAGTGAAAAGCAACTAAACCCCATTATAAAAATCAATAACTTTTAAAAACCCGTGAAACAAAGACAGTGAAAGAGAGAGAAATTCTTACAAAATTCGTTCAGGGGCTGTGATGCCACCTGGATTGACCATATCTAGACCCACAGCTGATTGCGATATAAGGGTGGACACTCTTGGGGCTGAGAGGTTTGGTGAGGTTGGGTGAGCAAACGCAGACCCTTTAAAGTCATACTGCTTGGTACCCATTCCATGGGTCCCAAATCTCCAGGTTCAAGGGCATCTTCCTACATCGAAAACATGCATGAGAAACCCAGAAGATGGTACACCGTGTGATCGGGAAAGGTTGCTAAAACGCACCTCATTTCTCGTCTGATGGTGCTCGGGTTCGCCATTCTAGCCGCTTTACTAGCAATCTTCCTCCTTGGAGAATCAGCAGCTTTAACCTCCTGTTCCGTACAGGTTGCAATTTGTCCTGAGGATGAACGGGAAGAGGGGGAACCAATGGGAGACTAGCTCTAGGTGTTGGGACAGGCACAGGTCACTCTATTTTCCCATCAGGAAGAAGAATTAACCACAGGCTCATCCTGCCGCCCAGAACCCGAAGAGGGCCTGAAGCAATCCTGCGCTTTTGCGGCCAGCTCCCAAGAAAGCGAGTTGAAAAATGGAGCTCAGGGGCACTGCAATTCACAAATCTGCAGAGTTATAAATGATAACTGTCGTCCACAAATATATTCAGGGAAGGCAACGAAGAGGATTTGAAAGCAAGGCAGAATTGCAGGAAACAGATTTCAGGAGGTAGATTCGAATCGCATTTAAAGCACAGGAAAAGCGGCAAAACCTCGACAATGATGCCCTTGGCCAAAAAGGGCCTATGCGTTTTTTCCTGAATATATTCAGGAAAAAACGCATACGCCCTTTTTGGCCAACCAAGCAACCTGGAAAGGCAAATCAGCGCTACAAAGAAGTCTCGCTTCGCATCGGTCAAAAGGGCCATGCTGAATAAAGGGTCAAAACCAGAAATGCAGGACAGGCCATGGAGAAACGGGAGCCTTGCTACGCTGATGGGCGGGATGTAAATTGCCAACAGCCACTCTGGAGAAGTGTACGGTGTGTCCTGAAACATCTAAAAAACACAGCTTAGAGAGCATAGGGCACTTCCACTCATGGGCGTATACATTGGGAAAACTAAAAATCAGCAAGACACAGGCACCCCAAAGTTTAGGGCTGCTCTGTTGACAAGAACCTCCACTTCGTTACACCTTAAATATCCCAGGAAAGAGAAAAATGGATAAAGAAGTTGTGGTCCTTATGTACAAAGGAATATCACTCAGCCATGAAATCAACGTCATAAGGCTAGTAGCAGCATGATGAGTGGATTTAGGTACGACGATTCTAAGTGAAATAAGTCACACAGAAAAAGACACTTGCCATAAGATATCACTTATAGAGGGAATGGAAAAACCGCTACACTGGAACTGAATTACAAAACAGAACAGAGTCACACGTTTAGAAAACACACTATAGCTGCTTAACGGGAAAGGTGAGGTGGGGTGATGCCTAAAACAAGGGTTTCAAATTAGCTCAGATACCGTTCCATCAACCCAATATGTAATAGACAAGACCTACTCCTTGCTCAGTGAACTGGACTCAACACCCCCTATTCACCGCCCAAGAATATATCTGACTAGTAAGAATCTTAAAACCTATGTATTGATATCTCTCTGTAAGTGAGTCAAGTGCGTGTAAAGCGGCATAAAGACAGCAGTGAAAAGCAGCTAAACCCCATTATAAAAATCAATAACTTTTAAAAACCCGTGAAACAAAGACAGTGAAAGAGAGAGAAATTCTTACAAAATTCGTTCAGGGGCTGTGATGCCACCTGGATTGACCATATCTAGACCCACAGCTGATTGCGACATAAGGGTGGACACTCTTGGGGCTGAGAGGTTTGGTGAGGTTGGGTGAGCAAACGCAGACCCTTTAAAGTCATACTGCTTGGTACCCATTCCATGGGTCCCAAATCTCCAGGTTCAAGGGCATCTTCCTACATCGAAAACATGCATGAGAAACCCAGAAGATGGTACACCGTGTGATCGGGAAAGGTTGCTAAAACGCACCTCATTTCTCGTCTGATGGTGCTCGGGTTCGCCATTCTAGCCGCTTTACTAGCAATCTTCCTCCTTGGAGAATCAGCAGCTTTAACCTCCTGTTCCGTACAGGTTGCAATTTGTCCTGAGGATGAACGGGAAGAGGGGGAACCAATGGGAGACTAGCTCTAGGTGTTGGGACAGGCACAGGTCACTCTATTTTCCCATCAGGAAGAAGAATTAACCACAGGCTCATCCTGCCGCCCGGAACCCGAATAGGGCCTGAAGCAATCCTGCGCTTTTGCGGCCAGCTCCCAAGAAAGCGAGTTGAAAAATGGAGCTCAGGGGCACTGCAATTCACAAACCTGCAGAGTTATAAATGATAACTCTCGTCCACAAATATATTCAGGGAAGGCAACGAAGAGGATTTGAAAGCAAGGCAGAATTGCAGGAAACAGATTTCAGGAGGTAGATTCGAATCGCCTTTAAAGCACAGGAAAAGCGGCAAAACCTCGACAATGACGCCCTTGGCCAAAAAGGGCGTATGCGTTTTTTCCTGAATATATTCAGGAAAAAACGCATACGCCCTTTTTGGCCAACCAAGCAACCTGGAAAGGCAAATCAGCGCTACAAAGAAGTCTCGCTTCGCATCGGTCAAAAGGGCCATGCTGAATAAAGGGTCAAAACCAGAAATGCAGGACAGGCCATGGAGAAACGGGAGCCTTGCTACGCTGATGGGCGGGATGTAAATTGCCAACAGCCACTCTGGAGAAGTGTACGGTGTGTCCTGAAACATCTAAAAAACACAGCTTAGAGAGCATAGGGCACTTCCACTCATGGGCGTATACATTGGGAAAACTAAAAATCAGCAAGACACAGGCACCCCAAAGTTTAGGGCTGCTCTGTTGACAAGAACCTCCACTTCGTTACACCTTAAATATCCCAGGAAAGAGAAAAATGGATAAAGAAGTTGTGGTCCTTATGTACAAAGGAATATCACTCAGCCATGAAATCAACGTCATAAGGCTCGTAGCAGCATGATGAGTGGATTTAGGTACGACGATTCTAAGTGAAATAAGTCACACAGAAAAAGACACTTGCCATAAGATATCACTTATAGAGGGAATGTAAAAACCGCTACACTTGAACTGAATTACAAAACAGAACAGAGTCACACGTTTAGAAAACACACTATAGCTGCTTAACGGGAAAGGTGAGGTGGGGTGATGCCTAAAACAAGGGTTTCAAATTAGCTCAGATACCGTTCCATCAACCCAATATGTAATAGACAAGACCTACTCCTTGCTCAGTGAACTGGACTCAACACCCCCTATTCACCGCCCAAGAATATATCTGACTAGTAAGAATCTTAAAACCTATGTATTGATATCTCTCTGTAAGTGAGTCAAGTGCGTGTAAAGCGGCATAAAGACAGCAGTGAAAAGCAGCTAAACCCCATTATAAAAATCAATAACTTTTAAAAACCCGTGAAACAAAGACAGTGAAAGAGAGAGAAATTCTTACAAAATTCGTTCAGGGGCTGTGATGCCACCTGGATTGACCATATCTAGACCCACAGCTGATTGCGACATAAGGGTGGACACTCTTGGGGCTGAGAGGTTTGGTGAGGTTGGGTGAGCAAACGCAGACCCTTTAAAGTCATACTGCTTGGTACCCATTCCATGGGTCCCAAATCTCCAGGTTCAAGGGCATCTTCCTACATCGAAAACATGCATGAGAAACCCAGAAGATGGTACACCGTGTGATCGGGAAAGGTTGCTAAAACGCACCTCATTTCTCGTCTGATGGTGCTCGGGTTCGCCATTCTAGCCGCTTTACTAGCAATCTTCCTCCTTGGAGAATCAGCAGCTTTAACCTCCTGTTCCGTACAGGTTGCAATTTGTCCTGAGGATGAACGGGAAGAGGGGGAACCAATGGGAGACTAGCTCTAGGTGTTGGGACAGGCACAGGTCACTCTATTTTCCCATCAGGAAGAAGAATTAACCACAGGCTCATCCTGCCGCCCGGAACCCGAATAGGGCCTGAAGCAATCCTGCGCTTTTGCGGCCAGCTCCCAAGAAAGCGAGTTGAAAAATGGAGCTCAGGGGCACTGCAATTCACAAATCTGCAGAGTTATAAATGATAACTGTCGTCCACAAATATATTCAGGGAAGGCAACGAAGAGGATTTGAAAGCAAGGCAGAATTGCAGGAAACAGATTTCAGGAGGTAGATTCGAATCGCATTTAAAGCACAGGAAAAGCGGCAAAACCTCGACAATGATGCCCTTGGCCAAAGAGGGCGTATGCGTTTTTTCCTGAATATATTCAGGAAAAAACGCATACGCCCTTTTTGGCCAACCAAGCAACTTGGAAAGGCAAATCAGCGCTACAAAGAAGTCTCGCTTCGCATCGGTCAAAAGGGCCATGCTGAATAAAGGGTCAAAACCAGAAATGCAGGACAGGCCATGGAGAAACGGGAGCCTTGCTACGCTGATGGGCGGGATGTAAATTGCCAACAGCCACTCTGGAGAAGTGTACGGTGTGTCCTGAAACATCTAAAAAACACAGCTTAGAGAGCATAGGGCACTTCCACTCATGGGCGTATACATTGGGAAAACTAAAAATCAGCAAGACACAGGCACCCCAAAGTTTAGGGCTGCTCTGTTGACAAGAACCTCCACTTCGTTACACCTTAAATATCCCAGGAAAGAGAAAAATGGATAAAGAAGTTGTGGTCCTTATGTACAAAGGAATATCACTCAGCCATGAAATCAACGTCATAAGGCTAGTAGCAGCATGATGAGTGGATTTAGGTACGACGATTCTAAGTGAAATAAGTCACACAGAAAAAGACACTTGCCATAAGATATCACTTATAGAGGGAATGGAAAAACCGCTACACTGGAACTGAATTACAAAACAGAACAGAGTCACACGTTTAGAAAACACACTATAGCTGCTTAACGGGAAAGGTGAGGTGGGGTGATGCCTAAAACAAGGGTTTCAAATTAGCTCAGATACCGTTCCATCAACCCAATATGTAATAGACAAGACCTACTCCTTGCTCAGTGAACTGGACTCAACACCCCCTATTCACCGCCCAAGAATATATCTGACTAGTAAGAATCTTAAAACCTATGTATTGATATCTCTCTGTAAGTGAGTCAAGTGCGTGTAAAGCGGCATAAAGACAGCAGTGAAAAGCAGCTAAACCCCATTATAAAAATCAATAACTTTTAAAAACCCGTGAAACAAAGACAGTGAAAGAGAGAGAAATTCTTACAAAATTCGTTCAGGGGCTGTGATGCCACCTGGATTGACCATATCTAGACCCACAGCTGATTGCGACATAAGGGTGGACACTCTTGGGGCTGAGAGGTTTGGTGAGGTTGGGTGAGCAAACGCAGACCCTTTAAAGTCATACTGCTTGGTACCCATTCCATGGGTCCCAAATCTCCAGGTTCAAGGGCATCTTCCTACATCGAAAACATGCATGAGAAACCCAGAAGATGGTACACCGTGTGATCGGGAAAGGTTGCTAAAACGCACCTCATTTCTCGTCTGATGGTGCTCGGGTTCGCCATTCTAGCCGCTTTACTAGCAATCTTCCTCCTTGGAGAATCAGCAGCTTTAACCTCCTGTTCCGTACAGGTTGCAATTTGTCCTGAGGATGAACGGGAAGAGGGGGAACCAATGGGAGACTAGCTCTAGGTGTTGGGACAGGCACAGGTCACTCTATTTTCCCATCAGGAAGAAGAATTAACCACAGGCTCATCCTGCCGCCCGGAACCCGAATAGGGCCTGAAGCAATCCTGCGCTTTTGCGGCCAGCTCCCAAGAAAGCGAGTTGAAAAATGGAGCTCAGGGGCACTGCAATTCACAAATCTGCAGAGTTATAAATGATAACTGTCGTCCACAAATATATTCAGGGAAGGCAACGAAGAGGATTTGAAAGCAAGGCAGAATTGCAGGAAACAGATTTCAGGAGGTAGATTCGAATCGCCTTTAAAGCACAGGAAAAGCGGCAAAACCTCGACAATGACGCCCTTGGCCAAAAAGGGCGTATGCGTTTTTTCCTGAATATATTCAGGAAAAAACGCATACGCCCTTTTTGGCCAACCAAGCAACCTGGAAAGGCAAATCAGCGCTACAAAGAAGTCTCGCTTCGCATCGGTCAAAAGGGCCATGCTGAATAAAGGGTCAAAACCAGAAATGCAGGACAGGCCATGGAGAAACGGGAGCCTTGCTACGCTGATGGGCGGGATGTAAATTGCCAACAGCCACTCTGGAGAAGTGTACGGTGTGTCCTGAAACATCTAAAAAACACAGCTTAGAGAGCATAGGGCACTTCCACTCATGGGCGTATACATTGGGAAAACTAAAAATCAGCAAGACACAGGCACCCCAAAGTTTAGGGCTGCTCTGTTGACAAGAACCTCCACTTCGTTACACCTTAAATATCCCAGGAAAGAGAAAAATGGATAAAGAAGTTGTGGTCCTTATGTACAAAGGAATATCACTCAGCCATGAAATCAACGTCATAAGGCTCGTAGCAGCATGACGAGTGGATTTAGGTACGACGATTCTAAGTGAAATAAGTCACACAGAAAAAGACACTTGCCATAAGATATCACTTATAGAGGGAATGTAAAAACCGCTACACTTGAACTGAATTACAAAACAGAACAGAGTCACACGTTTAGAAAACACACTATAGCTGCTTAACGGGAAAGGTGAGGTGGGGTGATGCCTAAAACAAGGGTTTCAAATTAGCTCAGATACCGTTCCATAAACCCAATATGTAATAGACAAGACCTACTCCTTGCTCAGTGAACTGGACTCAACACCCCCTATTCACCGCCCAAGAATATATCTGACTAGTAAGAATCTTAAAACCTATGTATTGATATCTCTCTGTAAGTGATTCAAGTGCGTGTAAAGCGGCATAAAGACAGCAGTGAAAAGCAGCTAAACCCCATTATAAAAATCAATAACTTTTAAAAACCCGTGAAACAAAGACAGTGAAAGAGAGAGAAATTCTTACAAAATTCGTTCAGGGGCTGTGATGCTACCTGGATTGACCATATCTAGACCCACAGCTGATTGCGATATAAGGGTGGACACTCTTGGGGCTGAGAGGTTTGGTGAGGTTGGGTGAGCAAACGCAGACCCTTTAAAGTCATACTGCTTGGTACCCATTCCATGGGTCCCAAATCTCCAGGTTCAAGGGCATCTTCCTACATCGAAAACATGCATGAGAAACCCAGAAGATGGTACACCGTGTGATCGGGAAAGGTTGCTAAAACGCACCTCATTTCTCGTCTGATGGTGCTCGGGTTCGCCATTCTAGCCGCTTTACTAGCAATCTTCCTCCTTGGAGAATCAGCAGCTTTAACCTCCTGTTCCGTACAGGTTGCAATTTGTCCTGAGGATGAACGGGAAGAGGGGGAACCAATGGGAGACTAGCTCTAGGTGTTGGGACAGGCACAGGTCACTCTATTTTCCCATCAGGAAGAAGAATTAACCACAGGCTCATCCTGCCGCCCAGAACCCGAAGAGGGCCTGAAGCAATCCTGCGCTTTTGCGGCCAGCTCCCAAGAAAGCGAGTTGAAAAATGGAGCTCAGGGGCACTGCAATTCACAAATCTGCAGAGTTATAAATGATAACTGTCGTCCACAAATATATTCAGGGAAGGCAACGAAGAGGATTTGAAAGCAAGGCAGAATTGCAGGAAACAGATTTCAGGAGGTAGATTCGAATCGCATTTAAAGCACAGGAAAAGCGGCAAAACCTCGACAATGATGCCCTTGGCCAAAAAGGGCCTATGCGTTTTTTCCTGAATATATTCAGGAAAAAACGCATACGCCCTTTTTGGCCAACCAAGCAACCTGGAAAGGCAAATCAGCGCTACAAAGAAGTCTCGCTTCGCATCGGTCAAAAGGGCCATGCTGAATAAAGGGTCAAAACCAGAAATGCAGGACAGGCCATGGAGAAACGGGAGCCTTGCTACGCTGATGGGCGGGATGTAAATTGCCAACAGCCACTCTGGAGAAGTGTACGGTGTGTCCTGAAACATCTAAAAAACACAGCTTAGAGAGCATAGGGCACTTCCACTCATGGGCGTATACATTGGGAAAACTAAAAATCAGCAAGACACAGGCACCCCAAAGTTTAGGGCTGCTCTGTTGACAAGAACCTCCACTTCGTTACACCTTAAATATCCCAGGAAAGAGAAAAATGGATAAAGAAGTTGTGGTCCTTATGTACAAAGGAATATCACTCAGCCATGAAATCAACGTCATAAGGCTAGTAGCAGCATGATGAGTGGATTTAGGTACGACGATTCTAAGTGAAATAAGTCACACAGAAAAAGACACTTGCCATAAGATATCACTTATAGAGGGAATGGAAAAACCGCTACACTGGAACTGAATTACAAAACAGAACAGAGTCACACGTTTAGAAAACACACTATAGCTGCTTAACGGGAAAGGTGAGGTGGGGTGATGCCTAAAACAAGGGTTTCAAATTAGCTCAGATACCGTTCCATCAACCCAATATGTAATAGACAAGACCTACTCCTTGCTCAGTGAACTGGACTCAACACCCCCTATTCACCGCCCAAGAATATATCTGACTAGTAAGAATCTTAAAACCTATGTATTGATATCTCTCTGTAAGTGAGTCAAGTGCGTGTAAAGCGGCATAAAGACAGCAGTGAAAAGCAGCTAAACCCCATTATAAAAATCAATAACTTTTAAAAACCCGTGAAACAAAGACAGTGAAAGAGAGAGAAATTCTTACAAAATTCGTTCAGGGGCTGTGATGCCACCTGGATTGACCATATCTAGACCCACAGCTGATTGCGACATAAGGGTGGACACTCTTGGGGCTGAGAGGTTTGGTGAGGTTGGGTGAGCAAACGCAGACCCTTTAAAGTCATACTGCTTGGTACCCATTCCATGGGTCCCAAATCTCCAGGTTCAAGGGCATCTTCCTACATCGAAAACATGCATGAGAAACCCAGAAGATGGTACACCGTGTGATCGGGAAAGGTTGCTAAAACGCACCTCATTTCTCGTCTGATGGTGCTCGGGTTCGCCATTCTAGCCGCTTTACTAGCAATCTTCCTCCTTGGAGAATCAGCAGCTTTAACCTCCTGTTCCGTACAGGTTGCAATTTGTCCTGAGGATGAACGGGAAGAGGGGGAACCAATGGGAGACTAGCTCTAGGTGTTGGGACAGGCACAGGTCACTCTATTTTCCCATCAGGAAGAAGAATTAACCACAGGCTCATCCTGCCGCCCGGAACCCGAATAGGGCCTGAAGCAATCCTGCGCTTTTGCGGCCAGCTCCCAAGAAAGCGAGTTGAAAAATGGAGCTCAGGGGCACTGCAATTCACAAATCTGCAGAGTTATAAATGATAACTGTCGTCCACAAATATATTCAGGGAAGGCAACGAAGAGGATTTGAAAGCAAGGCAGAATTGCAGGAAACAGATTTCAGGAGGTAGATTCGAATCGCATTTAAAGCACAGGAAAAGCGGCAAAACCTCGACAATGATGCCCTTGGCCAAAAAGGGCGTATGCGTTTTTTCCTGAATATATTCAGGAAAAAACGCATACGCCCTTTTTGGCCAACCAAGCAACTTGGAAAGGCAAATCAGCGCTACAAAGAAGTCTCGCTTCGCATCGGTCAAAAGGGCCATGCTGAATAAAGGGTCAAAACCAGAAATGCAGGACAGGCCATGGAGAAACGGGAGCCTTGCTACGCTGATGGGCGGGATGTAAATTGCCAACAGCCACTCTGGAGAAGTGTACGGTGTGTCCTGAAACATCTAAAAAACACAGCTTAGAGAGCATAGGGCACTTCCACTCATGGGCGTATACATTGGGAAAACTAAAAATCAGCAAGACACAGGCACCCCAAAGTTTAGGGCTGCTCTGTTGACAAGAACCTCCACTTCGTTACACCTTAAATATCCCAGGAAAGAGAAAAATGGATAAAGAAGTTGTGGTCCTTATGTACAAAGGAATATCACTCAGCCATGAAATCAACGTCATAAGGCTAGTAGCAGCATGATGAGTGGATTTAGGTACGACGATTCTAAGTGAAATAAGTCACACAGAAAAAGACACTTGCCATAAGATATCACTTATAGAGGGAATGGAAAAACCGCTACACTGGAACTGAATTACAAAACAGAACAGAGTCACACGTTTAGAAAACACACTATAGCTGCTTAACGGGAAAGGTGAGGTGGGGTGATGCCTAAAACAAGGGTTTCAAATTAGCTCAGATACCGTTCCATCAACCCAATATGTAATAGACAAGACCTACTCCTTGCTCAGTGAACTGGACTCAACACCCCCTATTCACCGCCCAAGAATATATCTGACTAGTAAGAATCTTAAAACCTATGTATTGATATCTCTCTGTAAGTGAGTCAAGTGCGTGTAAAGCGGCATAAAGACAGCAGTGAAAAGCAGCTAAACCCCATTATAAAAATCAATAACTTTTAAAAACCCGTGAAACAAAGACAGTGAAAGAGAGAGAAATTCTTACAAAATTCGTTCAGGGGCTGTGATGCCACCTGGATTGACCATATCTAGACCCACAGCTGATTGCGACATAAGGGTGGACACTCTTGGGGCTGAGAGGTTTGGTGAGGTTGGGTGAGCAAACGCAGACCCTTTAAAGTCATACTGCTTGGTACCCATTCCATGGGTCCCAAATCTCCAGGTTCAAGGGCATCTTCCTACATCGAAAACATGCATGAGAAACCCAGAAGATGGTACACCGTGTGATCGGGAAAGGTTGCTAAAACGCACCTCATTTCTCGTCTGATGGTGCTCGGGTTCGCCATTCTAGCCGCTTTACTAGCAATCTTCCTCCTTGGAGAATCAGCAGCTTTAACCTCCTGTTCCGTACAGGTTGCAATTTGTCCTGAGGATGAACGGGAAGAGGGGGAACCAATGGGAGACTAGCTCTAGGTGTTGGGACAGGCACAGGTCACTCTATTTTCCCATCAGGAAGAAGAATTAACCACAGGCTCATCCTGCCGCCCGGAACCCGAATAGGGCCTGAAGCAATCCTGCGCTTTTGCGGCCAGCTCCCAAGAAAGCGAGTTGAAAAATGGAGCTCAGGGGCACTGCAATTCACAAACCTGCAGAGTTATAAATGATAACTCTCGTCCACAAATATATTCAGGGAAGGCAACGAAGAGGATTTGAAAGCAAGGCAGAATTGCAGGAAACAGATTTCAGGAGGTAGATTCGAATCGCCTTTAAAGCACAGGAAAAGCGGCAAAACCTCGACAATGACGCCCTTGGCCAAAAAGGGCGTATGCGTTTTTTCCTGAATATATTCAGGAAAAAACGCATACGCCCTTTTTGGCCAACCAAGCAACCTGGAAAGGCAAATCAGCGCTACAAAGAAGTCTCGCTTCGCATCGGTCAAAAGGGCCATGCTGAATAAAGGGTCAAAACCAGAAATGCAGGACAGGCCATGGAGAAACGGGAGCCTTGCTACGCTGATGGGCGGGATGTAAATTGCCAACAGCCACTCTGGAGAAGTGTACGGTGTGTCCTGAAACATCTAAAAAACACAGCTTAGAGAGCATAGGGCACTTCCACTCATGGGCGTATACATTGGGAAAACTAAAAATCAGCAAGACACAGGCACCCCAAAGTTTAGGGCTGCTCTGTTGACAAGAACCTCCACTTCGTTACACCTTAAATATCCCAGGAAAGAGAAAAATGGATAAAGAAGTTGTGGTCCTTATGTACAAAGGAATATCACTCAGCCATGAAATCAACGTCATAAGGCTCGTAGCAGCATGATGAGTGGATTTAGGTACGACGATTCTAAGTGAAATAAGTCACACAGAAAAAGACACTTGCCATAAGATATCACTTATAGAGGGAATGTAAAAACCGCTACACTTGAACTGAATTACAAAACAGAACAGAGTCACACGTTTAGAAAACACACTATAGCTGCTTAACGGGAAAGGTGAGGTGGGGTGATGCCTAAAACAAGGGTTTCAAATTAGCTCAGATACCGTTCCATCAACCCAATATGTAATAGACAAGACCTACTCCTTGCTCAGTGAACTGGACTCAACACCCCCTATTCACCGCCCAAGAATATATCTGACTAGTAAGAATCTTAAAACCTATGTATTGATATCTCTCTGTAAGTGAGTCAAGTGCGTGTAAAGCGGCATAAAGACAGCAGTGAAAAGCAGCTAAACCCCATTATAAAAATCAATAACTTTTAAAAACCCGTGAAACAAAGACAGTGAAAGAGAGAGAAATTCTTACAAAATTCGTTCAGGGGCTGTGATGCCACCTGGATTGACCATATCTAGACCCACAGCTGATTGCGACATAAGGGTGGACACTCTTGGGGCTGAGAGGTTTGGTGAGGTTGGGTGAGCAAACGCAGACCCTTTAAAGTCATACTGCTTGGTACCCATTCCATGGGTCCCAAATCTCCAGGTTCAAGGGCATCTTCCTACATCGAAAACATGCATGAGAAACCCAGAAGATGGTACACCGTGTGATCGGGAAAGGTTGCTAAAACGCACCTCATTTCTCGTCTGATGGTGCTCGGGTTCGCCATTCTAGCCGCTTTACTAGCAATCTTCCTCCTTGGAGAATCAGCAGCTTTAACCTCCTGTTCCGTACAGGTTGCAATTTGTCCTGAGGATGAACGGGAAGAGGGGGAACCAATGGGAGACTAGCTCTAGGTGTTGGGACAGGCACAGGTCACTCTATTTTCCCATCAGGAAGAAGAATTAACCACAGGCTCATCCTGCCGCCCGGAACCCGAATAGGGCCTGAAGCAATCCTGCGCTTTTGCGGCCAGCTCCCAAGAAAGCGAGTTGAAAAATGGAGCTCAGGGGCACTGCAATTCACAAATCTGCAGAGTTATAAATGATAACTGTCGTCCACAAATATATTCAGGGAAGGCAACGAAGAGGATTTGAAAGCAAGGCAGAATTGCAGGAAACAGATTTCAGGAGGTAGATTCGAATCGCATTTAAAGCACAGGAAAAGCGGCAAAACCTCGACAATGATGCCCTTGGCCAAAGAGGGCGTATGCGTTTTTTCCTGAATATATTCAGGAAAAAACGCATACGCCCTTTTTGGCCAACCAAGCAACTTGGAAAGGCAAATCAGCGCTACAAAGAAGTCTCGCTTCGCATCGGTCAAAAGGGCCATGCTGAATAAAGGGTCAAAACCAGAAATGCAGGACAGGCCATGGAGAAACGGGAGCCTTGCTACGCTGATGGGCGGGATGTAAATTGCCAACAGCCACTCTGGAGAAGTGTACGGTGTGTCCTGAAACATCTAAAAAACACAGCTTAGAGAGCATAGGGCACTTCCACTCATGGGCGTATACATTGGGAAAACTAAAAATCAGCAAGACACAGGCACCCCAAAGTTTAGGGCTGCTCTGTTGACAAGAACCTCCACTTCGTTACACCTTAAATATCCCAGGAAAGAGAAAAATGGATAAAGAAGTTGTGGTCCTTATGTACAAAGGAATATCACTCAGCCATGAAATCAACGTCATAAGGCTAGTAGCAGCATGATGAGTGGATTTAGGTACGACGATTCTAAGTGAAATAAGTCACACAGAAAAAGACACTTGCCATAAGATATCACTTATAGAGGGAATGGAAAAACCGCTACACTGGAACTGAATTACAAAACAGAACAGAGTCACACGTTTAGAAAACACACTATAGCTGCTTAACGGGAAAGGTGAGGTGGGGTGATGCCTAAAACAAGGGTTTCAAATTAGCTCAGATACCGTTCCATCAACCCAATATGTAATAGACAAGACCTACTCCTTGCTCAGTGAACTGGACTCAACACCCCCTATTCACCGCCCAAGAATATATCTGACTAGTAAGAATCTTAAAACCTATGTATTGATATCTCTCTGTAAGTGAGTCAAGTGCGTGTAAAGCGGCATAAAGACAGCAGTGAAAAGCAGCTAAACCCCATTATAAAAATCAATAACTTTTAAAAACCCGTGAAACAAAGACAGTGAAAGAGAGAGAAATTCTTACAAAATTCGTTCAGGGGCTGTGATGCCACCTGGATTGACCATATCTAGACCCACAGCTGATTGCGACATAAGGGTGGACACTCTTGGGGCTGAGAGGTTTGGTGAGGTTGGGTGAGCAAACGCAGACCCTTTAAAGTCATACTGCTTGGTACCCATTCCATGGGTCCCAAATCTCCAGGTTCAAGGGCATCTTCCTACATCGAAAACATGCATGAGAAACCCAGAAGATGGTACACCGTGTGATCGGGAAAGGTTGCTAAAACGCACCTCATTTCTCGTCTGATGGTGCTCGGGTTCGCCATTCTAGCCGCTTTACTAGCAATCTTCCTCCTTGGAGAATCAGCAGCTTTAACCTCCTGTTCCGTACAGGTTGCAATTTGTCCTGAGGATGAACGGGAAGAGGGGGAACCAATGGGAGACTAGCTCTAGGTGTTGGGACAGGCACAGGTCACTCTATTTTCCCATCAGGAAGAAGAATTAACCACAGGCTCATCCTGCCGCCCGGAACCCGAATAGGGCCTGAAGCAATCCTGCGCTTTTGCGGCCAGCTCCCAAGAAAGCGAGTTGAAAAATGGAGCTCAGGGGCACTGCAATTCACAAATCTGCAGAGTTATAAATGATAACTGTCGTCCACAAATATATTCAGGGAAGGCAACGAAGAGGATTTGAAAGCAAGGCAGAATTGCAGGAAACAGATTTCAGGAGGTAGATTCGAATCGCCTTTAAAGCACAGGAAAAGCGGCAAAACCTCGACAATGACGCCCTTGGCCAAAAAGGGCGTATGCGTTTTTTCCTGAATATATTCAGGAAAAAACGCATACGCCCTTTTTGGCCAACCAAGCAACCTGGAAAGGCAAATCAGCGCTACAAAGAAGTCTCGCTTCGCATCGGTCAAAAGGGCCATGCTGAATAAAGGGTCAAAACCAGAAATGCAGGACAGGCCATGGAGAAACGGGAGCCTTGCTACGCTGATGGGCGGGATGTAAATTGCCAACAGCCACTCTGGAGAAGTGTACGGTGTGTCCTGAAACATCTAAAAAACACAGCTTAGAGAGCATAGGGCACTTCCACTCATGGGCGTATACATTGGGAAAACTAAAAATCAGCAAGACACAGGCACCCCAAAGTTTAGGGCTGCTCTGTTGACAAGAACCTCCACTTCGTTACACCTTAAATATCCCAGGAAAGAGAAAAATGGATAAAGAAGTTGTGGTCCTTATGTACAAAGGAATATCACTCAGCCATGAAATCAACGTCATAAGGCTCGTAGCAGCATGACGAGTGGATTTAGGTACGACGATTCTAAGTGAAATAAGTCACACAGAAAAAGACACTTGCCATAAGATATCACTTATAGAGGGAATGTAAAAACCGCTACACTTGAACTGAATTACAAAACAGAACAGAGTCACACGTTTAGAAAACACACTATAGCTGCTTAACGGGAAAGGTGAGGTGGGGTGATGCCTAAAACAAGGGTTTCAAATTAGCTCAGATACCGTTCCATAAACCCAATATGTAATAGACAAGACCTACTCCTTGCTCAGTGAACTGGACTCAACACCCCCTATTCACCGCCCAAGAATATATCTGACTAGTAAGAATCTTAAAACCTATGTATTGATATCTCTCTGTAAGTGATTCAAGTGCGTGTAAAGCGGCATAAAGACAGCAGTGAAAAGCAGCTAAACCCCATTATAAAAATCAATAACTTTTAAAAACCCGTGAAACAAAGACAGTGAAAGAGAGAGAAATTCTTACAAAATTCGTTCAGGGGCTGTGATGCTACCTGGATTGACCATATCTAGACCCACAGCTGATTGCGATATAAGGGTGGACACTCTTGGGGCTGAGAGGTTTGGTGAGGTTGGGTGAGCAAACGCAGACCCTTTAAAGTCATACTGCTTGGTACCCATTCCATGGGTCCCAAATCTCCAGGTTCAAGGGCATCTTCCTACATCGAAAACATGCATGAGAAACCCAGAAGATGGTACACCGTGTGATCGGGAAAGGTTGCTAAAACGCACCTCATTTCTCGTCTGATGGTGCTCGGGTTCGCCATTCTAGCCGCTTTACTAGCAATCTTCCTCCTTGGAGAATCAGCAGCTTTAACCTCCTGTTCCGTACAGGTTGCAATTTGTCCTGAGGATGAACGGGAAGAGGGGGAACCAATGGGAGACTAGCTCTAGGTGTTGGGACAGGCACAGGTCACTCTATTTTCCCATCAGGAAGAAGAATTAACCACAGGCTCATCCTGCCGCCCAGAACCCGAAGAGGGCCTGAAGCAATCCTGCGCTTTTGCGGCCAGCTCCCAAGAAAGCGAGTTGAAAAATGGAGCTCAGGGGCACTGCAATTCACAAATCTGCAGAGTTATAAATGATAACTGTCGTCCACAAATATATTCAGGGAAGGCAACGAAGAGGATTTGAAAGCAAGGCAGAATTGCAGGAAACAGATTTCAGGAGGTAGATTCGAATCGCATTTAAAGCACAGGAAAAGCGGCAAAACCTCGACAATGATGCCCTTGGCCAAAAAGGGCCTATGCGTTTTTTCCTGAATATATTCAGGAAAAAACGCATACGCCCTTTTTGGCCAACCAAGCAACCTGGAAAGGCAAATCAGCGCTACAAAGAAGTCTCGCTTCGCATCGGTCAAAAGGGCCATGCTGAATAAAGGGTCAAAACCAGAAATGCAGGACAGGCCATGGAGAAACGGGAGCCTTGCTACGCTGATGGGCGGGATGTAAATTGCCAACAGCCACTCTGGAGAAGTGTACGGTGTGTCCTGAAACATCTAAAAAACACAGCTTAGAGAGCATAGGGCACTTCCACTCATGGGCGTATACATTGGGAAAACTAAAAATCAGCAAGACACAGGCACCCCAAAGTTTAGGGCTGCTCTGTTGACAAGAACCTCCACTTCGTTACACCTTAAATATCCCAGGAAAGAGAAAAATGGATAAAGAAGTTGTGGTCCTTATGTACAAAGGAATATCACTCAGCCATGAAATCAACGTCATAAGGCTAGTAGCAGCATGATGAGTGGATTTAGGTACGACGATTCTAAGTGAAATAAGTCACACAGAAAAAGACACTTGCCATAAGATATCACTTATAGAGGGAATGGAAAAACCGCTACACTGGAACTGAATTACAAAACAGAACAGAGTCACACGTTTAGAAAACACACTATAGCTGCTTAACGGGAAAGGTGAGGTGGGGTGATGCCTAAAACAAGGGTTTCAAATTAGCTCAGATACCGTTCCATCAACCCAATATGTAATAGACAAGACCTACTCCTTGCTCAGTGAACTGGACTCAACACCCCCTATTCACCGCCCAAGAATATATCTGACTAGTAAGAATCTTAAAACCTATGTATTGATATCTCTCTGTAAGTGAGTCAAGTGCGTGTAAAGCGGCATAAAGACAGCAGTGAAAAGCAGCTAAACCCCATTATAAAAATCAATAACTTTTAAAAACCCGTGAAACAAAGACAGTGAAAGAGAGAGAAATTCTTACAAAATTCGTTCAGGGGCTGTGATGCCACCTGGATTGACCATATCTAGACCCACAGCTGATTGCGACATAAGGGTGGACACTCTTGGGGCTGAGAGGTTTGGTGAGGTTGGGTGAGCAAACGCAGACCCTTTAAAGTCATACTGCTTGGTACCCATTCCATGGGTCCCAAATCTCCAGGTTCAAGGGCATCTTCCTACATCGAAAACATGCATGAGAAACCCAGAAGATGGTACACCGTGTGATCGGGAAAGGTTGCTAAAACGCACCTCATTTCTCGTCTGATGGTGCTCGGGTTCGCCATTCTAGCCGCTTTACTAGCAATCTTCCTCCTTGGAGAATCAGCAGCTTTAACCTCCTGTTCCGTACAGGTTGCAATTTGTCCTGAGGATGAACGGGAAGAGGGGGAACCAATGGGAGACTAGCTCTAGGTGTTGGGACAGGCACAGGTCACTCTATTTTCCCATCAGGAAGAAGAATTAACCACAGGCTCATCCTGCCGCCCGGAACCCGAATAGGGCCTGAAGCAATCCTGCGCTTTTGCGGCCAGCTCCCAAGAAAGCGAGTTGAAAAATGGAGCTCAGGGGCACTGCAATTCACAAATCTGCAGAGTTATAAATGATAACTGTCGTCCACAAATATATTCAGGGAAGGCAACGAAGAGGATTTGAAAGCAAGGCAGAATTGCAGGAAACAGATTTCAGGAGGTAGATTCGAATCGCATTTAAAGCACAGGAAAAGCGGCAAAACCTCGACAATGATGCCCTTGGCCAAAAAGGGCGTATGCGTTTTTTCCTGAATATATTCAGGAAAAAACGCATACGCCCTTTTTGGCCAACCAAGCAACTTGGAAAGGCAAATCAGCGCTACAAAGAAGTCTCGCTTCGCATCGGTCAAAAGGGCCATGCTGAATAAAGGGTCAAAACCAGAAATGCAGGACAGGCCATGGAGAAACGGGAGCCTTGCTACGCTGATGGGCGGGATGTAAATTGCCAACAGCCACTCTGGAGAAGTGTACGGTGTGTCCTGAAACATCTAAAAAACACAGCTTAGAGAGCATAGGGCACTTCCACTCATGGGCGTATACATTGGGAAAACTAAAAATCAGCAAGACACAGGCACCCCAAAGTTTAGGGCTGCTCTGTTGACAAGAACCTCCACTTCGTTACACCTTAAATATCCCAGGAAAGAGAAAAATGGATAAAGAAGTTGTGGTCCTTATGTACAAAGGAATATCACTCAGCCATGAAATCAACGTCATAAGGCTAGTAGCAGCATGATGAGTGGATTTAGGTACGACGATTCTAAGTGAAATAAGTCACACAGAAAAAGACACTTGCCATAAGATATCACTTATAGAGGGAATGGAAAAACCGCTACACTGGAACTGAATTACAAAACAGAACAGAGTCACACGTTTAGAAAACACACTATAGCTGCTTAACGGGAAAGGTGAGGTGGGGTGATGCCTAAAACAAGGGTTTCAAATTAGCTCAGATACCGTTCCATCAACCCAATATGTAATAGACAAGACCTACTCCTTGCTCAGTGAACTGGACTCAACACCCCCTATTCACCGCCCAAGAATATATCTGACTAGTAAGAATCTTAAAACCTATGTATTGATATCTCTCTGTAAGTGAGTCAAGTGCGTGTAAAGCGGCATAAAGACAGCAGTGAAAAGCAGCTAAACCCCATTATAAAAATCAATAACTTTTAAAAACCCGTGAAACAAAGACAGTGAAAGAGAGAGAAATTCTTACAAAATTCGTTCAGGGGCTGTGATGCCACCTGGATTGACCATATCTAGACCCACAGCTGATTGCGACATAAGGGTGGACACTCTTGGGGCTGAGAGGTTTGGTGAGGTTGGGTGAGCAAACGCAGACCCTTTAAAGTCATACTGCTTGGTACCCATTCCATGGGTCCCAAATCTCCAGGTTCAAGGGCATCTTCCTACATCGAAAACATGCATGAGAAACCCAGAAGATGGTACACCGTGTGATCGGGAAAGGTTGCTAAAACGCACCTCATTTCTCGTCTGATGGTGCTCGGGTTCGCCATTCTAGCCGCTTTACTAGCAATCTTCCTCCTTGGAGAATCAGCAGCTTTAACCTCCTGTTCCGTACAGGTTGCAATTTGTCCTGAGGATGAACGGGAAGAGGGGGAACCAATGGGAGACTAGCTCTAGGTGTTGGGACAGGCACAGGTCACTCTATTTTCCCATCAGGAAGAAGAATTAACCACAGGCTCATCCTGCCGCCCGGAACCCGAATAGGGCCTGAAGCAATCCTGCGCTTTTGCGGCCAGCTCCCAAGAAAGCGAGTTGAAAAATGGAGCTCAGGGGCACTGCAATTCACAAATCTGCAGAGTTATAAATGATAACTGTCGTCCACAAATATATTCAGGGAAGGCAACGAAGAGGATTTGAAAGCAAGGCAGAATTGCAGGAAACAGATTTCAGGAGGTAGATTCGAATCGCCTTTAAAGCACAGGAAAAGCGGCAAAACCTCGACAATGACGCCCTTGGCCAAAAAGGGCGTATGCGTTTTTTCCTGAATATATTCAGGAAAAAACGCATACGCCCTTTTTGGCCAACCAAGCAACCTGGAAAGGCAAATCAGCGCTACAAAGAAGTCTCGCTTCGCATCGGTCAAAAGGGCCATGCTGAATAAAGGGTCAAAACCAGAAATGCAGGACAGGCCATGGAGAAACGGGAGCCTTGCTACGCTGATGGGCGGGATGTAAATTGCCAACAGCCACTCTGGAGAAGTGTACGGTGTGTCCTGAAACATCTAAAAAACACAGCTTAGAGAGCATAGGGCACTTCCACTCATGGGCGTATACATTGGGAAAACTAAAAATCAGCAAGACACAGGCACCCCAAAGTTTAGGGCTGCTCTGTTGACAAGAACCTCCACTTCGTTACACCTTAAATATCCCAGGAAAGAGAAAAATGGATAAAGAAGTTGTGGTCCTTATGTACAAAGGAATATCACTCAGCCATGAAATCAACGTCATAAGGCTCGTAGCAGCATGATGAGTGGATTTAGGTACGACGATTCTAAGTGAAATAAGTCACACAGAAAAAGACACTTGCCATAAGATATCACTTATAGAGGGAATGTAAAAACCGCTACACTTGAACTGAATTACAAAACAGAACAGAGTCACACGTTTAGAAAACACACTATAGCTGCTTAACGGGAAAGGTGAGGTGGGGTGATGCCTAAAACAAGGGTTTCAAATTAGCTCAGATACCGTTCCATAAACCCAATATGTAATAGACAAGACCTACTCCTTGCTCAGTGAACTGGACTCAACACCCCCTATTCACCGCCCAAGAATATATCTGACTAGTAAGAATCTTAAAACCTATGTATTGATATCTCTCTGTAAGTGATTCAAGTGCGTGTAAAGCGGCATAAAGACAGCAGTGAAAAGCAGCTAAACCCCATTATAAAAATCAATAACTTTTAAAAACCCGTGAAACAAAGACAGTGAAAGAGAGAGAAATTCTTACAAAATTCGTTCAGGGGCTGTGATGCTACCTGGATTGACCATATCTAGACCCACAGCTGATTGCGATATAAGGGTGGACACTCTTGGGGCTGAGAGGTTTGGTGAGGTTGGGTGAGCAAACGCAGACCCTTTAAAGTCATACTGCTTGGTACCCATTCCATGGGTCCCAAATCTCCAGGTTCAAGGGCATCTTCCTACATCGAAAACATGCATGAGAAACCCAGAAGATGGTACACCGTGTGATCGGGAAAGGTTGCTAAAACGCACCTCATTTCTCGTCTGATGGTGCTCGGGTTCGCCATTCTAGCCGCTTTACTAGCAATCTTCCTCCTTGGAGAATCAGCAGCTTTAACCTCCTGTTCCGTACAGGTTGCAATTTGTCCTGAGGATGAACGGGAAGAGGGGGAACCAATGGGAGACTAGCTCTAGGTGTTGGGACAGGCACAGGTCACTCTATTTTCCCATCAGGAAGAAGAATTAACCACAGGCTCATCCTGCCGCCCAGAACCCGAAGAGGGCCTGAAGCAATCCTGCGCTTTTGCGGCCAGCTCCCAAGAAAGCGAATTGAAAAATGGAGCTCAGGGGCACTGCAATTCACAAATCTGCAGAGTTATAAATGATAACTGTCGTCCACAAATATATTCAGGGAAGGCAACGAAGAGGATTTGAAAGCAAGGCAGAATTGCAGGAAACAGATTTCAGGAGGTAGATTCGAATCGCATTTAAAGCACAGGAAAAGCGGCAAAACCTCGACAATGATGCCCTTGGCCAAAAAGGGCCTATGCGTTTTTTCCTGAATATATTCAGGAAAAAACGCATACGCCCTTTTTGGCCAACCAAGCAACCTGGAAAGGCAAATCAGCGCTACAAAGAAGTCTCGCTTCGCATCGGTCAAAAGGGCCATGCTGAATAAAGGGTCAAAACCAGAAATGCAGGACAGGCCATGGAGAAACGGGAGCCTTGCTACGCTGATGGGCGGGATGTAAATTGCCAACAGCCACTCTGGAGAAGTGTACGGTGTGTCCTGAAACATCTAAAAAACACAGCTTAGAGAGCATAGGGCACTTCCACTCATGGGCGTATACATTGGGAAAACTAAAAATCAGCAAGACACAGGCACCCCAAAGTTTAGGGCTGCTCTGTTGACAAGAACCTCCACTTCGTTACACCTTAAATATCCCAGGAAAGAGAAAAATGGATAAAGAAGTTGTGGTCCTTATGTACAAAGGAATATCACTCAGCCATGAAATCAACGTCATAAGGCTAGTAGCAGCATGATGAGTGGATTTAGGTACGACGATTCTAAGTGAAATAAGTCACACAGAAAAAGACACTTGCCATAAGATATCACTTATAGAGGGAATGGAAAAACCGCTACACTGGAACTGAATTACAAAACAGAACAGAGTCACACGTTTAGAAAACACACTATAGCTGCTTAACGGGAAAGGTGAGGTGGGGTGATGCCTAAAACAAGGGTTTCAAATTAGCTCAGATACCGTTCCATCAACCCAATATGTAATAGACAAGACCTACTCCTTGCTCAGTGAACTGGACTCAACACCCCCTATTCACCGCCCAAGAATATATCTGACTAGTAAGAATCTTAAAACCTATGTATTGATATCTCTCTGTAAGTGAGTCAAGTGCGTGTAAAGCGGCATAAAGACAGCAGTGAAAAGCAGCTAAACCCCATTATAAAAATCAATAACTTTTAAAAACCCGTGAAACAAAGACAGTGAAAGAGAGAGAAATTCTTACAAAATTCGTTCAGGGGCTGTGATGCCACCTGGATTGACCATATCTAGACCCACAGCTGATTGCGACATAAGGGTGGACACTCTTGGGGCTGAGAGGTTTGGTGAGGTTGGGTGAGCAAACGCAGACCCTTTAAAGTCATACTGCTTGGTACCCATTCCATGGGTCCCAAATCTCCAGGTTCAAGGGCATCTTCCTACATCGAAAACATGCATGAGAAACCCAGAAGATGGTACACCGTGTGATCGGGAAAGGTTGCTAAAACGCACCTCATTTCTCGTCTGATGGTGCTCGGGTTCGCCATTCTAGCCGCTTTACTAGCAATCTTCCTCCTTGGAGAATCAGCAGCTTTAACCTCCTGTTCCGTACAGGTTGCAATTTGTCCTGAGGATGAACGGGAAGAGGGGGAACCAATGGGAGACTAGCTCTAGGTGTTGGGACAGGCACAGGTCACTCTATTTTCCCATCAGGAAGAAGAATTAACCACAGGCTCATCCTGCCGCCCGGAACCCGAATAGGGCCTGAAGCAATCCTGCGCTTTTGCGGCCAGCTCCCAAGAAAGCGAGTTGAAAAATGGAGCTCAGGGGCACTGCAATTCACAAATCTGCAGAGTTATAAATGATAACTGTCGTCCACAAATATATTCAGGGAAGGCAACGAAGAGGATTTGAAAGCAAGGCAGAATTGCAGGAAACAGATTTCAGGAGGTAGATTCGAATCGCCTTTAAAGCACAGGAAAAGCGGCAAAACCTCGACAATGATGCCCTTGGCCAAAAAGGGCGTATGCGTTTTTTCCTGAATATATTCAGGAAAAAACGCATACGCCCTTTTTGGCCAACCAAGCAACCTGGAAAGGCAAATCAGCGCTACAAAGAAGTCTCGCTTCGCATCGGTCAAAAGGGCCATGCTGAATAAAGGGTCAAAACCAGAAATGCAGGACAGGCCATGGAGAAACGGGAGCCTTGCTACGCTGATGGGCGGGATGTAAATTGCCAACAGCCACTCTGGAGAAGTGTACGGTGTGTCCTGAAACATCTAAAAAACACAGCTTAGAGAGCATAGGGCACTTCCACTCATGGGCGTATACATTGGGAAAACTAAAAATCAGCAAGACACAGGCACCCCAAAGTTTAGGGCTGCTCTGTTGACAAGAACCTCCACTTCGTTACACCTTAAATATCCCAGGAAAGAGAAAAATGGATAAAGAAGTTGTGGTCCTTATGTACAAAGGAATATCACTCAGCCATGAAATCAACGTCATAAGGCTCGTAGCAGCATGATGAGTGGATTTAGGTACGACGATTCTAAGTGAAATAAGTCACACAGAAAAAGACACTTGCCATAAGATATCACTTATAGAGGGAATGTAAAAACCGCTACACTTGAACTGAATTACAAAACAGAACAGAGTCACACGTTTAGAAAACACACTATAGCTGCTTAACGGGAAAGGTGAGGTGGGGTGATGCCTAAAACAAGGGTTTCAAATTAGCTCAGATACCGTTCCATAAACCCAATATGTAATAGACAAGACCTACTCCTTGCTCAGTGAACTGGACTCAACACCCCCTATTCACCGCCCAAGAATATATCTGACTAGTAAGAATCTTAAAACCTATGTATTGATATCTCTCTGTAAGTGATTCAAGTGCGTGTAAAGCGGCATAAAGACAGCAGTGAAAAGCAGCTAAACCCCATTATAAAAATCAATAACTTTTAAAAACCCGTGAAACAAAGACAGTGAAAGAGAGAGAAATTCTTACAAAATTCGTTCAGGGGCTGTGATGCTACCTGGATTGACCATATCTAGACCCACAGCTGATTGCGATATAAGGGTGGACACTCTTGGGGCTGAGAGGTTTGGTGAGGTTGGGTGAGCAAACGCAGACCCTTTAAAGTCATACTGCTTGGTACCCATTCCATGGGTCCCAAATCTCCAGGTTCAAGGGCATCTTCCTACATCGAAAACATGCATGAGAAACCCAGAAGATGGTACACCGTGTGATCGGGAAAGGTTGCTAAAACGCACCTCATTTCTCGTCTGATGGTGCTCGGGTTCGCCATTCTAGCCGCTTTACTAGCAATCTTCCTCCTTGGAGAATCAGCAGCTTTAACCTCCTGTTCCGTACAGGTTGCAATTTGTCCTGAGGATGAACGGGAAGAGGGGGAACCAATGGGAGACTAGCTCTAGGTGTTGGGACAGGCACAGGTCACTCTATTTTCCCATCAGGAAGAAGAATTAACCACAGGCTCATCCTGCCGCCCGGAACCCGAAGAGGGCCTGAAGCAATCCTGCGCTTTTGCGGCCAGCTCCCAAGAAAGCGAGTTGAAAAATGGAGCTCAGGGGCACTGCAATTCACAAATCTGCAGAGTTATAAATGATAACTGTCGTCCACAAATATATTCAGGGAAGGCAACGAAGAGGATTTGAAAGCAAGGCAGAATTGCAGGAAACAGATTTCAGGAGGTAGATTCGAATCGCATTTAAAGCACAGGAAAAGCGGCAAAACCTCGACAATGATGCCCTTGGCCAAAAAGGGCCTATGCGTTTTTTCCTGAATATATTCAGGAAAAAACGCATACGCCCTTTTTGGCCAACCAAGCAACCTGGAAAGGCAAATCAGCGCTACAAAGAAGTCTCGCTTCGCATCGGTCAAAAGGGCCATGCTGAATAAAGGGTCAAAACCAGAAATGCAGGACAGGCCATGGAGAAACGGGAGCCTTGCTACGCTGATGGGCGGGATGTAAATTGCCAACAGCCACTCTGGAGAAGTGTACGGTGTGTCCTGAAACATCTAAAAAACACAGCTTAGAGAGCATAGGGCACTTCCACTCATGGGCGTATACATTGGGAAAACTAAAAATCAGCAAGACACAGGCACCCCAAAGTTTAGGGCTGCTCTGTTGACAAGAACCTCCACTTCGTTACACCTTAAATATCCCAGGAAAGAGAAAAATGGATAAAGAAGTTGTGGTCCTTATGTACAAAGGAATATCACTCAGCCATGAAATCAACGTCATAAGGCTAGTAGCAGCATGATGAGTGGATTTAGGTACGACGATTCTAAGTGAAATAAGTCACACAGAAAAAGACACTTGCCATAAGATATCACTTATAGAGGGAATGGAAAAACCGCTACACTGGAACTGAATTACAAAACAGAACAGAGTCACACGTTTAGAAAACACACTATAGCTGCTTAACGGGAAAGGTGAGGTGGGGTGATGCCTAAAACAAGGGTTTCAAATTAGCTCAGATACCGTTCCATAAACCCAATATGTAATAGACAAGACCTACTCCTTGCTCAGTGAACTGGACTCAACACCCCCTATTCACCGCCCAAGAATATATCTGACTAGTAAGAATCTTAAAACCTATGTATTGATATCTCTCTGTAAGTGAGTCAAGTGCGTGTAAAGCGGCATAAAGACAGCAGTGAAAAGCAGCTAAACCCCATTATAAAAATCAATAACTTTTAAAAACCCGTGAAACAAAGACAGTGAAAGAGAGAGAAATTCTTACAAAATTCGTTCAGGGGCTGTGATGCCACCTGGATTGACCATATCTAGACCCACAGCTGATTGCGACATAAGGGTGGACACTCTTGGGGCTGAGAGGTTTGGTGAGGTTGGGTGAGCAAACGCAGACCCTTTAAAGTCATACTGCTTGGTACCCATTCCATGGGTCCCAAATCTCCAGGTTCAAGGGCATCTTCCTACATCGAAAACATGCATGAGAAACCCAGAAGATGGTACACCGTGTGATCGGGAAAGGTTGCTAAAACGCACCTCATTTCTCGTCTGATGGTGCTCGGGTTCGCCATTCTAGCCGCTTTACTAGCAATCTTCCTCCTTGGAGAATCAGCAGCTTTAACCTCCTGTTCCGTACAGGTTGCAATTTGTCCTGAGGATGAACGGGAAGAGGGGGAACCAATGGGAGACTAGCTCTAGGTGTTGGGACAGGCACAGGTCACTCTATTTTCCCATCAGGAAGAAGAATTAACCACAGGCTCATCCTGCCGCCCGGAACCCGAATAGGGCCTGAAGCAATCCTGCGCTTTTGCGGCCAGCTCCCAAGAAAGCGAGTTGAAAAATGGAGCTCAGGGGCACTGCAATTCACAAATCTGCAGAGTTATAAATGATAACTGTCGTCCACAAATATATTCAGGGAAGGCAACGAAGAGGATTTGAAAGCAAGGCAGAATTGCAGGAAACAGATTTCAGGAGGTAGATTCGAATCGCCTTTAAAGCACAGGAAAAGCGGCAAAACCTCGACAATGATGCCCTTGGCCAAAAAGGGCGTATGCGTTTTTTCCTGAATATATTCAGGAAAAAACGCATACGCCCTTTTTGGCCAACCAAGCAACCTGGAAAGGCAAATCAGCGCTAAAAAGAAGTCTCGCTTCGCATCGGTCAAAAGGGCCATGCTGAATAAAGGGTCAAAACCAGAAATGCAGGACAGGCCATGGAGAAACGGGAGCCTTGCTACGCTGATGGGCGGGATGTAAATTGCCAACAGCCACTCTGGAGAAGTGTACGGTGTGTCCTGAAACATCTAAAAAACACAGCTTAGAGAGCATAGGGCACTTCCACTCATGGGCGTATACATTGGGAAAACTAAAAATCAGCAAGACACAGGCACCCCAAAGTTTAGGGCTGCTCTGTTGACAAGAACCTCCACTTCGTTACACCTTAAATATCCCAGGAAAGAGAAAAATGGATAAAGAAGTTGTGGTCCTTATGTACAAAGGAATATCACTCAGCCATGAAATCAACGTCATAAGGCTCGTAGCAGCATGATGAGTGGATTTAGGTACGACAATTCTAAGTGAAATAAGTCACACAGAAAAAGACACTTGCCATAAGATATCACTTATAGAGGGAATGTAAAAACCGCTACACTTGAACTGAATTACAAAACAGAACAGAGTCACACGTTTAGAAAACACACTATAGCTGCTTAACGGGAAAGGTGAGGTGGGGTGATGCCTAAAACAAGGGTTTCAAATTAGCTCAGATACCGTTCCATCAACCCAATATGTAATAGACAAGACCTACTCCTTGCTCAGTGAACTGGACTCAACACCCCCTATTCACCGCCCAAGAATATATCTGACTAGTAAGAATCTTAAAACCTATGTATTGATATCTCTCTGTAAGTGAGTCAAGTGCGTGTAAAGCGGCATAAAGACAGCAGTGAAAAGCAGCTAAACCCCATTATAAAAATCAATAACTTTTAAAAACCCGTGAAACAAAGACAGTGAAAGAGAGAGAAATTCTTACAAAATTCGTTCAGGGGCTGTGATGCCACCTGGATTGACCATATCTAGACCCACAGCTGATTGCGACATAAGGGTGGACACTCTTGGGGCTGAGAGGTTTGGTGAGGTTGGGTGAGCAAACGCAGACCCTTTAAAGTCATACTGCTTGGTACCCATTCCATGGGTCCCAAATCTCCAGGTTCAAGGGCATCTTCCTACATCGAAAACATGCATGAGAAACCCAGAAGATGGTACACCGTGTGATCGGGAAAGGTTGCTAAAACGCACCTCATTTCTCGTCTGATGGTGCTCGGGTTCGCCATTCTAGCCGCTTTACTAGCAATCTTCCTCCTTGGAGAATCAGCAGCTTTAACCTCCTGTTCCGTACAGGTTGCAATTTGTCCTGAGGATGAACGGGAAGAGGGGGAACCAATGGGAGACTAGCTCTAGGTGTTGGGACAGGCACAGGTCACTCTATTTTCCCATCAGGAAGAAGAATTAACCACAGGCTCATCCTGCCGCCCAGAACCCGAATAGGGCCTGAAGCAATCCTGCGCTTTTGCGGCCAGCTCCCAAGAAAGCGAGTTGAAAAATGGAGCTCAGGGGCACTGCAATTCACAAATCTGCAGAGTTATAAATGATAACTGTCGTCCACAAATATATTCAGGGAAGGCAACGAAGAGGATTTGAAAGCAAGGCAGAATTGCAGGAAACAGATTTCAGGAGGTAGATTCGAATCGCATTTAAAGCACAGGAAAAGCGGCAAAACCTCGACAATGATGCCCTTGGCCAAAAAGGGCGTATGCGTTTTTTCCTGAATATATTCAGGAAAAAACGCATATGCCCTTTTTGGCCAACCAAGCAACCTGGAAAGGCAAATCAGCGCTACAAAGAAGTCTCGCTTCGCATCGGTCAAAAGGGCCATGCTGAATAAAGGGTCAAAACCAGAAATGCAGGACAGGCCATGGAGAAACGGGAGCCTTGCTACGCTGATGGGCGGGATGTAAATTGCCAACAGCCACTCTGGAGAAGTGTACGGTGTGTCCTGAAACATCTAAAAAACACAGCTTAGAGAGCATAGGGCACTTCCACTCATGGGCATATACATTGGGAAAACTAAAAATCAGCAAGACACAGGCACCCCAAAGTTTAGGGCTGCTCTGTTGACAAGAACCTCCACTTCGTTACACCTTAAATATCCCAGGAAAGAGAAAAATGGATAAAGAAGTTGTGGTCCTTATGTACAAAGGAATATCACTCAGCCATGAAATCAACGTCATAAGGCTCGTAGCAGCATGATGAGTGGATTTAGGTACGACGATTCTAAGTGAAATAAGTCACACAGAAAAAGACACTTGCCATAAGATATCACTTATAGAGGGAATGGAAAAACCGCTACACTGGAACTGAATTACAAAACAGAACAGAGTCACACGTTTAGAAAACACACTATAGCTGCTTAACGGGAAAGGTGAGGTGGGGTGATGCCTAAAACAAGGGTTTCAAATTAGCTCAGATACCGTTCCATAAACCCAATATGTAATAGACAAGACCTACTCCTTGCTCAGTGAACTGGACTCAACACCCCCTATTCACCACCCAAGAATATATCTGACTAGTAAGAATCTTAAAACCTATGTATTGATATCTCTCTGTAAGTGAGTCAAGTGCGTGTAAAGCGGCATAAAGACAGCAGTGAAAAGCAGCTAAACCCCATTATAAAAATCAATAACTTTTAAAAACCCGTGAAACAAAGACAGTGAAAGAGAGAGAAATTCTTACAAAATTCGTTCAGGGGCTGTGATGCCACCTGGATTGACCATATCTAGACCCACAGTTGATTGCGACATAAGGGTGGACACTCTTGGGGCTGAGAGGTTTGGTGAGGTTGGGTGAGCAAACGCAGACCCTGTAAAGTCATACTGCTTGGTACCCATCCCATGGGTCCCAAATCTCCAGGTTCAAGGGCATCTTCCTACATCGAAAACATGCATGAGAAACCCAGAAGATGGTACACCGTGTGATCGGGAAAGGTTGCTAAAACGCACCTCATTTCTCGTCTGATGGTGCTCGGGTTCGCCATTCTAGCCGCTTTACTAGCAATCTTCCTCCTTGGAGAATCAGCAGCTTTAACCTCCTGTTCCGTACAGGTTGCAATTTGTCCTGAGGATGAACGGGAAGAGGGGGAACCAATGGGAGACTAGCTCTAGGTGTTGGGACAGGCACAGGTCACTCTATTTTCCCATCAGGAAGAAGAATTAACCACAGGCTCATCCTGCCGCCCGGAACCCGAATAGGGCCTGAAGCAATCCTGCGCTTTTGCGGCCAGCTCCCAAGAAAGCGAGTTGAAAAATGGAGCTCAGGGGCACTGCAATTCACAAACCTGCAGAGTTATAAATGATAACTCTCGTCCACAAATATATTCAGGGAAGGCAACGAAGAGGATTTGAAAGCAAGGCAGAATTGCAGGAAACAGATTTCAGGAGGTAGATTCGAATCGCATTTAAAGCACAGGAAAAGCGGCAAAACCTCGACAATGATGCCCTTGGCCAAAAAGGGCGTATGCGTTTTTTCCTGAATATATTCAGGAAAAAACGCATACGCCCTTTTTGGCCAACCAAGCAACCTGGAAAGGCAAATCAGCGCTAAAAAGAAGTCTCGCTTCGCATCGGTCAAAAGGGCCATGCTGAATAAAGGGTCAAAACCAGAAATGCAGGACAGGCCATGGAGAAACGGGAGCCTTGCTACGCTGATGGGCGGGATGTAAATTGCCAACAGCCACTCTGGAGAAGTGTACGGTGTGTCCTGAAACATCTAAAAAACACAGCTTAGAGAGCATAGGGCACTTCCACTCATGGGCGTATACATTGGGAAAACTAAAAATCAGCAAGACACAGGCACCCCAAAGTTTAGGGCTGCTCTGTTGACAAGAACCTCCACTTCGTTACACCTTAAATATCCCAGGAAAGAGAAAAATGGATAAAGAAGTTGTGGTCCTTATGTACAAAGGAATATCACTCAGCCATGAAATCAACGTCATAAGGCTCGTAGCAGCATGATGAGTGGATTTAGGTACGACAATTCTAAGTGAAATAAGTCACACAGAAAAAGACACTTGCCATAAGATATCACTTATAGAGGGAATGTAAAAACCGCTACACTTGAACTGAATTACAAAACAGAACAGAGTCACACGTTTAGAAAACACACTATAGCTGCTTAACGGGAAAGGTGAGGTGGGGTGATGCCTAAAACAAGGGTTTCAAATTAGCTCAGATACCGTTCCATCAACCCAATATGTAATAGACAAGACCTACTCCTTGCTCAGTGAACTGGACTCAACACCCCCTATTCACCGCCCAAGAATATATCTGACTAGTAAGAATCTTAAAACCTATGTATTGATGTCTCTCTGTAAGTGAGTCAAGTGCGTGTAAAGCGGCATAAAGACAGCAGTGAAAAGCAGCTAAACCCCATTATAAAAATCAATAACTTTTAAAAACCCGTGAAACAAAGACAGTGAAAGAGAGAGAAATTCTTACAAAATTCGTTCAGGGGCTGTGATGCCACCTGGATTGACCATATCTAGACCCACAGCTGATTGCGACATAAGGGTGGACACTCTTGGGGCTGAGAGGTTTGGTGAGGTTGGGTGAGCAAACGCAGACCCTTTAAAGTCATACTGCTTGGTACCCATTCCATGGGTCCCAAATCTCCAGGTTCAAGGGCATCTTCCTACATCGAAAACATGCATGAGAAACCCAGAAGATGGTACACCGTGAGATCGGGAAAGGTTGCTAAAACGCACCTCATTTCTCGTCTGATGGTGCTCGGGTTCGCCATTCTAGCCGCTTTACTAGCAATCTTCCTCCTTGGAGAATCAGCAGCTTTAACCTCCTGTTCCGTACAGGTTGCAATTTGTCCTGAGGATGAACGGGAAGAGGGGGAACCAATGGGAGACTAGCTCTAGGTGTTGGGACAGGCACAGGTCACTCTATTTTCCCATCAGGAAGAAGAATTAACCACAGGCTCATCCTGCCGCCCGGAACCCGAATAGGGCCTGAAGCAATCCTGCGCTTTTGCGGCCAGCTCCCAAGAAAGCGAGTTGAAAAATGGAGCTCAGGGGCACTGCAATTCACAAATCTGCAGAGTTATAAATGATAACTGTCGTCCACAAATATATTCAGGGAAGGCAACGAAGAGGATTTGAAAGCAAGGCAGAATTGCAGGAAACAGATTTCAGGAGGTAGATTCGAATCGCATTTAAAGCACAGGAAAAGCGGCAAAACCTCGACAATGATGCCCTTGGCCAAAAAGGGCGTATGCGTTTTTTCCTGAATATATTCAGGAAAAAACGCATACGCCCTTTTTGGCCAACCAAGCAACCTGGAAAGGCAAATCAGCGCTACAAAGATGTCTCGCTTCGCATCGGTCAAAAGGGCCATGCTGAATAAAGGGTCAAAACCAGAAATGCAGGACAGGCCATGGAGAAACGGGAGCCTTGCTACGCTGATGGGCGGGATGTAAATTGCCAACAGCCACTCTGGAGAAGTGTACGGTGTGTCCTGAAACATCTAAAAAACACAGCTTAGAGAGCATAGGGCACTTCCACTCATGGGCGTATACATTGGGAAAACTAAAAATCAGCAAGTCACAGGCACCCCAAAGTTTAGGGCTGCTCTGTTGACAAGAACCTCCACTTCGTTACACCTTAAATATCCCAGGAAAGATAAAAATGGATAAAGAAGTTGTGGTCCTTATGTACAAAGGAATATCACTCAGCCATGAAATCAACGTCATAAGGCTAGTAGCAGCATGATGAGTGGATTTAGGTACGACGATTCTAATTGAAATAAGTCACACAGAAAAAGACACTTGCCATAAGATATCACTTATAGAGGGAATGGAAAAACCGCTACACTGGAACTGAATTACAAAACAGAACAGAGTCACACGTTTAGAAAACACACTATAGCTGCTTAACGGGAAAGGTGAGGTGAGGTGATGCCTAAAACAAGGGTTTCAAATTAGCTCAGATACCGTTCCATAAACCCAATATTTAATAGACAAGACCTACTCCTTGCTCAGTGAACTGGACTCAACACCCCCTATTCACCGCCCAAGAATATATCTGAGTAGTAAGAATCTTAAAACCTATGTATTGATATCTCTCTGTAAGTGAGTCAAGTGCGTGTAAAGCGGCATAAAGACAGCAGTGAAAAGCAGCTAAACCCCATTATAAAAATCAATAACTTTTAAAAACCCGAGAAACAAAGACAGTGAAAGAGAGAGAAATTCTTACAAAATTCGTTCAGGGGCTGTGATGCCACCTGGATTGACCATATCTAGACCCACAGCTGATTGCGACATAAGGGTGGACACTCTTGGGGCTGAGAGGTTTGGTGAGGTTGGGTGAGCAAACGCAGACCCTTTAAAGTCATACTGCGTGGTACCCATCCCATGGGTCCCAAATCTCCAGGTTCAAGGGCATCTTCCTACATCGAAAACATGCATGAGAAACCCAGAAGATGGTACACCGTGTGATCGGGAAAGGTTGCTAAAACGCACCTCATTTCTCGTCTGATGGTGCTCGGGTTCGCCATTCCAGCCGCTTTACTAGCAATCTTCCTCCTTGGAGAATCAGCAGCTTTAACCTCCTGTTCCGTACAGGTTGCAATTTGTCCTGAGGATGAACGGGAAGAGGGGGAACCAATGGGAGACTAGCTCTAGGTGTTGGGACAGGCACAGGTCACTCTATTTTCCCATCAGGAAGAAGAATTAACCACAGGCTCATCCTGCCGCCCGGAACCCGAATAGGGCCTGAAGCAATCCTGCGCTTTTGCGGCCAGCTCCCAAGAAAGCGAGTTGAAAAATGGAGCTCAGGGGCACTGCAATTCACAAACCTGGAGAGTTATAAATGATAACTCTCGTCCACAAATATATTCAGGGAAGGCAACGAAGAGGATGTGAAAGCAAGGCAGAATTGCAGGAAACAGATTTCAGGAGGTAGATTCGAATCGCCTTTAAAGCACAGGAAAAGCGGCAAAACCTCGACAATGATGCCCTTGGCCAAAAAGGGCGTATGCGTTTTTTCCTGAATATATTCAGGAAAAAACGCATACGCCCTTTTTGGCCAACCAAGCAACCTGGAAAGGCAAATCAGCGCTACAAAGAAGTCTCGCTTCGCATCGGTCAAAAGGGCCATGCTGAATAAAGGGTCAAAACCAGAAATGCAGGACAGGCCATGGAGAAACGGGAGCCTTGCTACGCTGATGGGCGGGATGTAAATTGCCAACAGCCACTCTGGAGAAGTGTACGGTGTGTCCTGAAACATCTAAAAAACACAGCTTAGAGAGCATAGGGCACTTCCACTCATGGGCGTATACATTGGGAAAACTAAAAATCAGCAAGACACAGGCACCCCAAAGTTTAGGGCTGCTCTGTTGACAAGAACCTCCACTTCGTTACACCTTAAATATCCCAGGAAAGAGAAAAATGGATAAAGAAGTTGTGGTCCTTATGTACAAAGGAATATCACTCAGCCATGAAATCAACGTCATAAGGCTAGTAGCAGCATGATGAGTGGATTTAGGTACGACGATTCTAAGTGAAATAAGTCACACAGAAAAAGACACTTGCCATAAGATATCACTTATAGAGGGAATGGAAAAACCGCTACACTGGAACTGAATTACAAAACAGAACAGAGTCACACGTTTAGAAAACACACTATAGCTGCTTAACGGGAAAGGTGAGGTGGGGTGATGCCTAAAACAAGGGTTTCAAATTAGCTCAGATACCGTTCCATAAACCCAATATGTAATAGACAAGACCTACTCCTTGCTCAGTGAACTGGACTCAACACCCCCTATTCACCGCCCAAGAATATATCTGACTAGTAAGAATCTTAAAACCTATGTATTGATATCTCTCTGTAAGTGAGTCAAGTGCGTGTAAAGCGGCATAAAGACAGCAGTGAAAAGCAGCTAAACCCCATTATAAAAATCAATAACTTTTAAAAACCCGTGAAACAAAGACAGTGAAAGAGAGAGAAATTCTTACAAAATTCGTTCAGGGGCTGTGATGCCACCTGGATTGACCATATCTAGACCCACAGCTGATTGCGACATAAGGGTGGACACTCTTGGGGCTGAGAGGTTTGGTGAGGTTGGGTGAGCAAACGCAGACCCTTTAAAGTCATACTGCTTGGTACCCATTCCATGGGTCCCAAATCTCCAGGTTCAAGGGCATCTTCCTACATCGAAAACATGCATGAGAAACCCAGAAGATGGTACACCGTGTGATCGGGAAAGGTTGCTAAAACGCACCTCATTTCTCGTCTGATGGTGCTCGGGTTCGCCATTCTAGCCGCTTTACTAGCAATCTTCCTCCTTGGAGAATCAGCAGCTTTAACCTCCTGTTCCGTACAGGTTGCAATTTGTCCTGAGGATGAACGGGAAGAGGGGGAACCAATGGGAGACTAGCTCTAGGTGTTGGGACAGGCACAGGTCACTCTATTTTCCCATCAGGAAGAAGAATTAACCACAGGCTCATCCTGCCGCCCGGAACCCGAATAGGGCCTGAAGCAATCCTGCGCTTTTGCGGCCAGCTCCCAAGAAAGCGAGTTGAAAAATGGAGCTCAGGGGCACTGCAATTCACAAACCTGCAGAGTTATAAATGATAACTCTCGTCCACAAATATATTCAGGGAAGGCAACGAAGAGGATTTGAAAGCAAGGCAGAATTGCAGGAAACAGATTTCAGGAGGTAGATTCGAATCGCCTTTAAAGCACAGGAAAAGCGGCAAAACCTCGACAATGACGCCCTTGGCCAAAAAGGGCGTATGCGTTTTTTCCTGAATATATTCAGGAAAAAACGAATACGCACTTTTTGGCCAACCAAGCAACCTGGAAAGGCAAATCAGCGCTACAAAGAAGTCTCTCTTCGCATCGGTTAAAAGGGCCATGCTGAATAAAGGGTCAAAACCAGAAATGCAGGACAGGCCATGGAGAAACGGGAGCCTTGCTACGCTGATGGGCGGGATGTAAATTGCCAACAGCCACTCTGGAGAAGTGTACGGTGTGTCCTGAAACATCTAAAAAACACAGCTTAGAGAGCATAGGGCACTTCCACTCATGGGCGTATACATTGGGAAAACTAAAAATCAGCAAGACACAGGCACCCCAAAGTTTAGGGCTGCTCTGTTGACAAGAACCTCCACTTCGTTACACCTTAAATATCCCAGGAAAGAGAAAAATGGATAAAGAAGTTGTGGTCCTTATGTACAAAGGAATATCACTCAGCCATGAAATCAACGTCATAAGGCTCGTAGCAGCATGATGAGTGGATTTAGGTACGACGATTCTAAGTGAAATAAGTCACACAGAAAAAGACACTTGCCATAAGATATCACTTATAGAGGGAATGTAAAAACCGCTACACTTGAACTGAATTACAAAACAGAACAGAGTCACACGTTTAGAAAACACACTATAGCTGCTTAACGGGAAAGGTGAGGTGGGGTGATGCCTAAAACAAGGGTTTCAAATTAGCTCAGATACCGTTCCATAAACCCAATATGTAATAGACAAGACCTACTCCTTGCTCAGTGAACTGGACTCAACACCCCCTATTCACCGCCCAAGAATATATCTGACTAGTAAGAATCTTAAAACCTATGTATTGATATCTCTCTGTAAGTGAGTCAAGTGCGTGTAAAGCGGCATAAAGACAGCAGTGAAAAGCAGCTAAACCCCATTATAAAAATCAATAACTTTTAAAAACCCGTGAAACAAAGACAGTGAAAGAGAGAGAAATTCTTACAAAATTCGTTCAGGGGCTGTGATGCCACCTGGATTGACCATATCTAGACCCACAGCTGATTGCGACATAAGGGTGGACACTCTTGGGGCTGAGAGGTTTGGTGAGGTTGGGTGAGCAAACGCAGACCCTTTAAAGTCATACTGCTTGGTACCCATTCCATGGGTCCCAAATCTCCAGGTTCAAGGGCATCTTCCTACATCGAAAACATGCATGAGAAACCCAGAAGATGGTACACCGTGTGATCGGGAAAGGTTGCTAAAACGCACCTCATTTCTCGTCTGATGGTGCTCGGGTTCGCCATTCTAGCCGCTTTACTAGCAATCTTCCTCCTTGGAGAATCAGCAGCTTTAACCTCCTGTTCCGTACAGGTTGCAATTTGTCCTGAGGATGAACGGGAAGAGGGGGAACCAATGGGAGACTAGCTCTAGGTGTTGGGACAGGCACAGGTCACTCTATTTTCCCATCAGGAAGAAGAATTAACCACAGGCTCATCCTGCCGCCCGGAACCCGAATAGGGCCTGAAGCAATCCTGCGCTTTTGCGGCCAGCTCCCAAGAAAGCGAGTTGAAAAATGGAGCTCAGGGGCACTGCAATTCACAAATCTGCAGAGTTATAAATGATAACTGTCGTCCACAAATATATTCAGGGAAGGCAACGAAGAGGATTTGAAAGCAAGGCAGAATTGCAGGAAACAGATTTCAGGAGGTAGATTCGAATCGCATTTAAAGCACAGGAAAAGCGGCAAAACCTCGACAATGATGCCCTTGGCCAAAAAGGGCGTATGCGTTTTTTCCTGAATATATTCAGGAAAAAAGGCATACGCCCTTTTTGGCCAACCAAGCAACCTGGAAAGGCAAATCAGCGCTACAAAGAAGTCTCGCTTCGCATCGGTCAAAAGGGCCATGTTGAATAAAGGGTCAAAACCAGAAATGCAGGACAGGCCATGGAGAAACGGGAGCCTTGCTACGCTGATGGGCAGGATGTAAATTGCCAACAGCCACTCTGGAGAAGTGTACGGTGTGTCCTGAAACATCTAAAAAACACAGCTTAGAGAGCATAGGGCACTTCCACTCATGGGCGTATACATTGGGAAAACTAAAAATCAGCAAGTCACAGGCACCCCAAAGTTTAGGGCTGCTCTGTTGACAAGAACCTCCACTTCGTTACACCTTAAATATCCCAGGAAAGAGAAAAATGGATAAAGAAGTTGTGGTCCTTATGTACAAAGGAATATCACTCAGCCATGAAATCAACGTCATAAGGCTAGTAGCAGCATGATGAGTGGATTTAGGTACGACGATTCTAATTGAAATAAGTCACACAGAAAAAGACACTTGCCATAAGATATCACTTATAGAGGGAATGGAAAAACCGCTACACTGGAACTGAATTACAAAACAGAACAGAGTCACACGTTTAGAAAACACACTATAGCTGCTTAAAGGGAAAGGTGAGGTGAGGTGATGCCTAAAACAAGGGTTTCAAATTAGCTCAGATACCGTTCCATAAACCCAATATTTAATAGACAAGACCTACTCCTTGCTCAGTGAACTGGACTCAACACCCCCTATTCACCGCCCAAGAATATATCTGAGTAGTAAGAATCTTAAAACCTATGTATTGATATCTCTCTGTAAGTGAGTCAAGTGCGTGTAAAGCGGCATAAAGACAGCAGTGAAAAGCAGCTAAACCCCATTATAAAAATCAATAACTTTTAAAAACCCGAGAAACAAAGACAGTGAAAGAGAGAGAAATTCTTACAAAATTCGTTCAGGGGCTGTGATGCCACCTGGATTGACCATATCTAGACCCACAGCTGATTGCGACATAAGGGTGGACACTCTTGGGGCTGAGAGGTTTGGTGAGGTTGGGTGAGCAAACGCAGACGCTTTAAAGTAATACTGCGTGGTACCCATCCCATGGGTCCCAAATCTCCAGGTTCAAGGGCATCTTCCTACATCGAAAACATGCATGAGAAACCCAGAAGATGGTACACCGTGTGATCGGGAAAGGTTGCTAAAACGCACCTCATTTCTCGTCTGATGGTGCTCGGGTTCGCCATTCCAGCCGCTTTACTAGCAATCTCCCTCCTTGGAGAATCAGCAGCTTTAACCTCCTGTTCCGTACAGGTTGCAATTTGTCCTGAGGATGAACGGGAAGAGGGGGAACCAATGGGAGACTAGCTCTAGGTGTTGGGACAGGCACAGGTCACTCTATTTTCCCATCAGGAAGAAGAATTAACCACAGGCTCATCCTGCCGCCCGGAACCCGAATAGGGCCTGAAGCAATCCTGCGCTTTTGCGGCCAGCTCCCAAGAAAGCGAGTTGAAAAATGGAGCTCAGGGGCACTGCAATTCACAAACCTGGAGAGTTATAAATGATAACTCTCGTCCACAAATATATTCAGGGAAGGCAACGAAGAGGATGTGAAAGCAAGGCAGAATTGCAGGAAACAGATTTCAGGAGGTAGATTCGAATCGCCTTTAAAGCACAGGAAAAGCGGCAAAACCTCGACAATGATGCCCTTGGCCAAAAAGGGCGTATGCGTTTTTTCCTGAATATATTCAGGAAAAAACGCATACGCCCTTTTTGGCCAACCAAGCAACCTGGAAAGGCAAATCAGCGCTACAAAGAAGTCTCGCTTCGCATCGGTCAAAAGGGCCATGCTGAATAAAGGGTCAAAACCAGAAATGCAGGACAGGCCATGGAGAAACGGGAGCCTTGCTACGCTGATGGGCGGGATGTAAATTGCCAACAGCCACTCTGGAGAAGTGTACGGTGTGTCCTGAAACATCTAAAAAACACAGCTTAGAGAGCATAGGGCACTTCCACTCATGGGCGTATACATTGGGAAAACTAAAAATCAGCAAGACACAGGCACCCCAAAGTTTAGGGCTGCTCTGTTGACAAGAACCCCCACTTCGTTACACCTTAAATATCCCAGGAAAGAGAAAAATGGATAAAGAAGTTGTGGTCCTTATGTACAAAGGAATATCACTCAGCCATGAAATCAACGTCATAAGGCTAGTAGCAGCATGATGAGTGGATTTAGGTACGACGATTCTAAGTGAAATAAGTCACACAGAAAAAGACACTTGCCATAAGATATCACTTATAGAGGGAATGGAAAAACCGCTACACTGGAACTGAATTACAAAACAGAACAGAGTCACACGTTTAGAAAACACACTATAGCTGCTTAACGGGAAAGGTGAGGTGGGGTGATGCCTAAAACAAGGGTTTCAAATTAGCTCAGATACCGTTCCATCAACCCAATATGTAATAGACAAGACCTACTCCTTGCTCAGTGAACTGGACTCAACACCCCCTATTCACCACCCAAGAATATATCTGACTAGTAAGAATCTTAAAACCTATGTATTGATATCTCTCTGTAAGTGAGTCAAGTGCGTGTAAAGTGGCATAAAGACAGCAGTGAAAAGCAGCTAAACCCCATTATAAAAATCAATAACTTTTAAAAACCCGTGAAACAAAGACAGTGAAAGAGAGAGAAATTCTTACAAAATTCGTTCAGGGGCTGTGATGCCACCTGGATTGACCATATCTAGACCCACAGTTGATTGCAACATAAGGGTGGACACTCTTGGGGCTGAGAGGTTTGGTGAGGTTGGGTGAGCAAACGCAGACCCTTTAAAGTCATACTGCTTGGTACCCATCCCATGGGTCCCAAATCTCCAGGTTCAAGGGCATCTTCCTACATCGAAAACATGCATGAGAAACCCAGAAGATGGTACACCGTGTGATCGGGAAAGGTTGCTAAAACGCACCTCATTTCTCGTCTGATGGTGCTCGGGTTCGCCATTCTAGCCGCTTTACTAGCAATCTTCCTCCTTGGAGAATCAGCAGCTTTAACCTCCTGTTCCGTACAGGTTGCAATTTGTCCTGAGGATGAACGGGAAGAGGGGGAACCAATGGGAGACTAGCTCTAGGTGTTGGGACAGGCACAGGTCACTCTATTTTCCCATCAGGAAGAAGAATTAACCACAGGCTCATCCTGCCGCCCGGAACCCGAATAGGGCCTGAAGCAATCCTGCGCTTTTGCGGCCAGCTCCCAAGAGAGCGAGTTGAAAAATGGAGCTCAGGGGCACTGCAATTCACAAACCTGCAGACTTATAAATGATAACTCTCGTCTACAAATATATTGAGGGAAGGCAACCAAGAGGATTTGAAAGCAAGGCAGAATTGCAGGAAACAGATTTCAGGAGGTAGATTCGAATCGCCTTTAAAGCACAGGAAAAGCGGCAAAACCTCGACAATGACGCCCTTGGCCAAAAAGGGCGTATGCGTTTTTTCCTGAATATATTCAGGAAAAAACGCATACGCCCTTTTTGGCCAACCAAGCAACCTGGAAAGGCAAATCAGCGCTACAAAGAAGTCTCGCTTCGCATCGGTCAAAAGGGCCATGCTGAATAAAGGGTCAAAACCAGAAATGCAGGACAGGCCATGGAGAAACGGGAGCCTTGCTACGCTGATGGGCGGGATGTAAATTGCCAACAGCCACTCTGGAGAAGTGTACGGTGTGTCCTGAAACATCTAAAAAACACAGCTTAGAGAGCATAGGGCACTTCCACTCATGGGCGTATACATTGGGAAAACTAAAAATCAGCAAGACACAGGCACCCCAAAGTTTAGGGCTGCTCTGTTGACAAGAACCTCCACTTCGTTACACCTTAAATATCCCAGGAAAGAGAAAAATGGATAAAGAAGTTGTGGTCCTTATGTACAAAGGAATATCACTCAGCCATGAAATCAACGTCATAAGGCTAGTAGCAGCATGATGAGTGGATTTAGGTACGACGATTCTAAGTGAAATAAGTCACACAGAAAAAGACACTTGCCATAAGATATCACTTATAGAGGGAATGGAAAAACCGCTACACTGGAACTGAATTACAAAACAGAACAGAGTCACACGTTTAGAAAACACACTATAGCTGCTTAACGGGAAAGGTGAGGTGGGGTGATGCCTAAAACAAGGGTTTCAAATTAGCTCAGATACCGTTCCATAAACCCAATATGTAATAGACAAGACCTACTCCTTGCTCAGTGAACTGGACTCAACACCCCCTATTCACCGCCCAAGAATATATCTGACTAGTAAGAATCTTAAAACCTATGTATTGATATCTCTCTGTAAGTGAGTCAAGTGCGTGTAAAGCGGCATAAAGACAGCAGTGAAAAGCAGCTAAACCCCATTATAAAAATCAATAACTTTTAAAAACCCGTGAAACAAAGACAGTGAAAGAGAGAGAAATTCTTACAAAATTCGTTCAGGGGCTGTGATGCCACCTGGATTGACCATATCTAGACCCACAGCTGATTGCGACATAAGGGTGGACACTCTTGGGGCTGAGAGGTTTGGTGAGGTTGGGTGAGCAAACGCAGACCCTTTAAAGTCATACTGCTTGGTACCCATTCCATGGGTCCCAAATCTCCAGGTTCAAGGGCATCTTCCTACATCGAAAACATGCATGAGAAACCCAGAAGATGGTACACCGTGTGATCGGGAAAGGTTGCTAAAACGCACCTCATTTCTCGTCTGATGGTGCTCGGGTTCGCCATTCTAGCCGCTTTACTAGCAATCTTCCTCCTTGGAGAATCAGCAGCTTTAACCTCCTGTTCCGTACAGGTTGCAATTTGTCCTGAGGATGAACGGGAAGAGGGGGAACCAATGGGAGACTAGCTCTAGGTGTTGGGACAGGCACAGGTCACTCTATTTTCCCATCAGGAAGAAGAATTAACCACAGGCTCATCCTGCCGCCCGGAACCCGAATAGGGCCTGAAGCAATCCTGCGCTTTTGCGGCCAGCTCCCAAGAAAGCGAGTTGAAAAATGGAGCTCAGGGGCACTGCAATTCACAAATCTGCAGAGTTATAAATGATAACTGTCGTCCACAAATATATTCAGGGAAGGCAACGAAGAGGATTTGAAAGCAAGGCAGAATTGCAGGAAACAGATTTCAGGAGGTAGATTCGAATCGCCTTTAAAGCACAGGAAAAGCGGCAAAACCTCGACAATGATGCCCTTGGCCAAAAAGGGCGTATGCGTTTTTTCCTGAATATATTCAGGAAAAAACGCATACGCCCTTTTTGGCCAACCAAGCAACCTGGAAAGGCAAATCAGCGCTACAAAGAAGTCTCGCTTCGCATCGGTCAAAAGGGCCATGCTGAATAAAGGGTCAAAACCAGAAATGCAGGACAGGCCATGGAGAAACGGGAGCCTTGCTACGCTGATGGGCGGGATGTAAATTGCCAACAGCCACTCTGGAGAAGTGTACGGTGTGTCCTGAAACATCTAAAAAACACAGCTTAGAGAGCATAGGGCACTTCCACTCATGGGCGTATACATTGGGAAAACTAAAAATCAGCAAGACACAGGCACCCCAAAGTTTAGGGCTGCTCTGTTGACAAGAACCTCCACTTCGTTACACCTTAAATATCCCAGGAAAGAGAAAAATGGATAAAGAAGTTGTGGTCCTTATGTACAAAGGAATATCACTCAGCCATGAAATCAACGTCATAAGGCTCGTAGCAGCATGATGAGTGGATTTAGGTACGACGATTCTAAGTGAAATAAGTCACACAGAAAAAGACACTTGCCATAAGATATCACTTATAGAGGGAATGGAAAAACCGCTACACTGGAACTGAATTACAAAACAGAACAGAGTCACACGTTTAGAAAACACACTATAGCTGCTTAACGGGAAAGGTGAGGTGGGGTGATGCCTAAAACAAGGGTTTCAAATTAGCTCAGATACCGTTCCATAAACCCAATATGTAATAGACAAGACCTACTCCTTGCTCAGTGAACTGGACTCAACACCCCCTATTCACCGCCCAAGAATATATCTGACTAGTAAGAATCTTAAAACCTATGTATTGATATCTCTCTGTAAGTGAGTCAAGTGCGTGTAAAGCGGCATAAAGACAGCAGTGAAAAGCAGCTAAACCCCATTATAAAAATCAATAACTTTTAAAAACCCGTGAAACAAAGACAGTGAAAGAGAGAGAAATTCTTACAAAATTCGTTCAGGGGCTGTGATGCCACCTGGATTGACCATATCTAGACCCACAGTTGATTGCGACATAAGGGTGGACACTCTTGGGGCTGAGAGGTTTGGTGAGGTTGGGTGAGCAAACGCAGACCCTTTAAAGTCATACTGCTTGGTACCCATCCCATGGGTCCCAAATCTCCAGGTTCAAGGGCATCTTCCTACATCGAAAACATGCATGAGAAACCCAGAAGATGGTACACCGTGTGATCGGGAAAGGTTGCTAAAACGCACCTCATTTCTCGTCTGATGGTGCTCGGGTTCGCCATTCTAGCCGCTTTACTAGCAATCTTCCTCCTTGGAGAATCAGCAGCTTTAACCTCCTGTTCCGTACAGGTTGCAATTTGTCCTGAGGATGAACGGGAAGAGGGGGAACCAATGGGAGACTAGCTCTAGGTGTTGGGACAGGCACAGGTCACTCTATTTTCCCATCAGGAAGAAGAATTAACCACAGGCTCATCCTGCCGCCCGGAACCCGAATAGGGCCTGAAGCAATCCTGCGCTTTTGCGGCCAGCTCCCAAGAAAGCGAGTTGAAAAATGGAGCTCAGGGGCACTGCAATTCACAAACCTGCAGAGTTATAAATGATAACTCTCGTCCACAAATATATTCAGGGAAGGCAACGAAGAGGATTTGAAAGCAAGGCAGAATTGCAGGAAACAGATTTCAGGAGGTAGATTCGAATCGCCTTTAAAGCACAGGAAAAGCGGCAAAACCTCGACAATGACGCCCTTGGCCAAAAAGGGCGTATGCGTTTTTTCCTGAATATATTCAGGAAAAAACGCATACGCCCTTTTTGGCCAACCAAGCAACCTGGAAAGGCAAATCAGCGCTACAAAGAAGTCTCGCTTCGCATCGGTCAAAAGGGCCATGCTGAATAAAGGGTCAAAACCAGAAATGCAGGACAGGCCATGGAGAAACGGGAGCCTTGCTACGCTGATGGGCGGGATGTAAATTGCCAACAGCCACTCTGGAGAAGTGTACGGTGTGTCCTGAAACATCTAAAAAACACAGCTTAGAGAGCATAGGGCACTTCCACTCATGGGCGTATACATTGGGAAAACTAAAAATCAGCAAGACACAGGCACCCCAAAGTTTAGGGCTGCTCTGTTGACAAGAACCTCCACTTCGTTACACCTTAAATATCCCAGGAAAGAGAAAAATGGATAAAGAAGTTGTGGTCCTTATGTACAAAGGAATATCACTCAGCCATGAAATCAACGTCATAAGGCTAGTAGCAGCATGATGAGTGGATTTAGGTACGACGATTCTAAGTGAAATAAGTCACACAGAAAAAGACACTTGCCATAAGATATCACTTATAGAGGGAATGGAAAAACCGCTACACTGGAACTGAATTACAAAACAGAACAGAGTCACACGTTTAGAAAACACACTATAGCTGCTTAACGGGAAAGGTGAGGTGGGGTGATGCCTAAAACAAGGGTTTCAAATTAGCTCAGATACCGTTCCATAAACCCAATATGTAATAGACAAGACCTACTCCTTGCTCAGTGAACTGGACTCAACACCCCCTATTCACCGCCCAAGAATATATCTGACTAGTAAGAATCTTAAAACCTATGTATTGATATCTCTCTGTAAGTGAGTCAAGTGCGTGTAAAGCGGCATAAAGACAGCAGTGAAAAGCAGCTAAACCCCATTATAAAAATCAATAACTTTTAAAAACCCGAGAAACAAAGACAGTGAAAGAGAGAGAAATTCTTACAAAATTCGTTCAGTGGCTGTGATGCCACCTGGATTGACCATATCTAGACCCACAGCTGATTGCGACATAAGGGTGGACACTCTTGGGGCTGAGAGGTTTGGTGAGGTTGGGTGAGCAAACGCAGACGCTTTAAAGTAATACTGCGTGGTACCCATCCCATGGGTCCCAAATCTCCAGGTTCAAGGGCATCTTCCTACATCGAAAACATGCATGAGAAACCCAGAAGATGGTACACCGTGTGATCGGGAAAGGTTGCTAAAACGCACCTCATTTCTCGTCTGATGGTGCTCGGGTTCGCCATTCCAGCCGCTTTACTAGCAATCTCCCTCCTTGGAGAATCAGCAGCTTTAACCTCCTGTTCCGTACAGGTTGCAATTTGTCCTGAGGATGAACGGGAAGAGGGGGAACCAATGGGAGACTAGCTCTAGGTGTTGGGACAGGCACAGGTCACTCTATTTTCCCATCAGGAAGAAGAATTAACCACAGGCTCATCCTGCCGCCCGGAACCCGAATAGGGCCTGAAGCAATCCTGCGCTTTTGTGGCCAGCTCCCAAGAAAGCGTGTTGAAAAATGGAGCTCAGGGGCACTGCAATTCACAAACCTGGAGAGTTATAAATGATAACTCTCGTCCACAAATATATTCAGGGAAGGCAACGAAGAGGATGTGAAAGCAAGGCAGAATTGCAGGAAACAGATTTCAGGAGGTAGATTCGAATCGCCTTTAAAGCACAGGAAAAGCGGCAAAACCTCGACAATGATGCCCTTGGCCAAAAAGGGCGTATGCGTTTTTTCCTGAATATATTCAGGAAAAAACGCATACGCCCTTTTTGGCCAACCAAGCAACCTGGAAAGGCAAATCAGCGCTACAAAGAAGTATTGCTTCGCATCGGTCAAAAGGGCCATGCTGAATAAAGGGTCAAAACCAGAAATGCAGGACAGGCCATGGAGAAACGGGAGCCTTGCTACGCTGATGGGCGGGATGTAAATTGCCAACAGCCACTCTGGAGAAGTGTACGGTGTGTCCTGAAACATCTAAAAAACACAGCTTAGAGAGCATAGGGCACTTCCACTCATGGGCGTATACATTGGGAAAACTAAAAATCAGCAAGACACAGGCACCCCAAAGTTTAGGGCTGCTCTGTTGACAAGAACCTCCACTTCGTTACACCTTAAATATCCCAGGAAAGAGAAAAATGGATAAAGAAGTTGTGGTCCTTATGTACAAAGGAATATCACTCAGCCATGAAATCAACGTCATAAGGCTAGTAGCAGCATGATGAGTGGATTTAGGTACGACGATTCTAAGTGAAATAAGTCACACAGAAAAAGACACTTGCCATAAGATATCACTTATAGAGGGAATGGAAAAACCGCTACACTGGAACTGAATTACAAAACAGAACAGAGTCACACGTTTAGAAATCACACTATAGCTGCTTAACGGGAAAGGTGAGGTGGGGTGATGCCTAAAACAAGGGTTTCAAATTAGCTCAGATACCGTTCCATAAACCCAATATGTAATAGACAAGACCTACTCCTTGCTCAGTGAACTGGACTCAACACCCCCTATTCACCGCCCAAGAATATATCTGACTAGTAAGAATCTTAAAACCTATGTATTGATATCTCTCTGTAAGTGAGTCAAGTGCGTGTAAAGCGGCATAAAGACAGCAGTGAAAAGCAGCTAAACCCCATTATAAAAATCAATAACTTTTAAAAACCCGTGAAACAAAGACAGTGAAAGAGAGAGAAATTCTTACAAAATTCGTTCAGGGGCTGTGATGCCACCTGGATTGACCATATCTAGACCCACAGCTGATTGCGACATAAGGGTGGACACTCTTGGGGCTGAGAGGTTTGGTGAGGTTGGGTGAGCAAACGCAGACCCTTTAAAGTCATACTGCTTGGTACCCATTCCATGGGTCCCAAATCTCCAGGTTCAAGGGCATCTTCCTACATCGAAAACATGCATGAGAAACCCAGAAGATGGTACACCGTGTGATCGGGAAAGGTTGCTAAAACGCACCTCATTTCTCGTCTGATGGTGCTCGGGTTCGCCATTCTAGCCGCTTTACTAGCAATCTTCCTCCTTGGAGAATCAGCAGCTTTAACCTCCTGTTCCGTACAGGTTGCAATTTGTCCTGAGGATGAACGGGAAGAGGGGGAACCAATGGGAGACTAGCTCTAGGTGTTGGGACAGGCACAGGTCACTCTATTTTCCCATCAGGAAGAAGAATTAACCACAGGCTCATCCTGCCGCCCGGAACCCGAATAGGGCCTGAAGCAATCCTGCGCTTTTGCGGCCAGCTCCCAAGAAAGCGAGTTGAAAAATGGAGCTCAGGGGCACTGCAATTCACAAATCTGCAGAGTTATAAATGATAACTGTCGTCAACAAATATATTCAGGGAAGGCAACGAAGAGGATTTGAAAGCAAGGCAGAATTGCAGGAAACAGATTTCAGGAGGTAGATTCGAATCGCATTTAAAGCACAGGAAAAGCGGCAAAACCTCGACAATGATGCCCTTGGCCAAAAAGGGCGTATGCGTTTTTTCCTGAATATATTCAGGAAAAAACGCATACGCCCTTTTTGGCCAACCAAGCAACCTGGAAAGGCAAATCAGCGCTACAAAGAAGTCTCGCTTCGCATCGGTCAAAAGGGCCATGCTGAATAAAGGGTCAAAACCAGAAATGCAGGACAGGCCATGGAGAAACGGGAGCCTTGCTACGCTGATGGGCGGGATGTAAATTGCCAACAGCCACTCTGGAGAAGTGTACGGTGTGTCCTGAAACATCTAAAAAACACAGCTTAGAGAGCATAGGGCACTTCCACTCATGGGCGTATACATTGGGAAAACTAAAAATCAGCAAGTCACAGGCACCCCAAAGTTTAGGGCTGCTCTGTTGACAAGAACCTCCACTTCGTTACACCTTAAATATCCCAGGAAAGATAAAAATGGATAAAGAAGTTGTGGTCATTATGTACAAAGGAATATCACTCAGCCATGAAATCAACGTCATAAGGCTAGTAACAGCATGATGAGTGGATTTAGGTACGACGATTCTAATTGAAATAACTCACACAGAAAAAGACACTTGCCATAAGATATCACTTATAGAGGGAATGGAAAAACCGCTACACTGGAACTGAATTACAAAACAGAACAGAGTCACACGTTTAGAAAACACACTATAGCTGCTTAACGGGAAAGGTGAGGTGAGGTGATGCCTAAAACAAGGGTTTCAAATTAGCTCAGATACCGTTCCATAAACCCAATATTTAATAGACAAGACCTACTCCTTGCTCAGTGAACTGGACTCAACACCCCCTATTCACCGCCCAAGAATATATCTGAGTAGTAAGAATCTTAAAACCTATGTATTGATATCTCTCTGTAAGTGAGTCAAGTGCGTGTAAAGCGGCATAAAGACAGCAGTGAAAAGCAGCTAAACCCCATTATAAAAATCAATAACTTTTAAAAACCCGAGAAACAAAGACAGTGAAAGAGAGAGAAATTCTTACAAAATTCGTTCAGGGGCTGTGATGCCACCTGGATTGACCATATCTAGACCCACAGCTGATTGCGACATAAGGGTGGACACTCTTGGGGCTGAGAGGTTTGGTGAGGTTGGGTGAGCAAACGCAGACCCTTTAAAGTCATACTGCTTGGTACCCATTCCATGGGTCCCAAATCTCCAGGTTCAAGGGCATCTTCCTACATCGAAAACATGCATGAGAAACCCAGAAGATGGTACACCGTGTGATCAGGAAAGGTTGCTAAAACGCACCTCATTTCTCGTCTGATGGTGCTCGGGTTCGCCATTCTAGCCGCTTTACTAGCAATCTTCCTCCTTGGAGAATCAGCAGCTTTAACCTCCTGTTCCGTACAGGTTGCAATTTGTCCTGAGGATGAACGGGAAGAGGGGGAACCAATGGGAGACTAGCTCTAGGTGTTGGGACAGGCACAGGTCACTCTATTTTCCCATCAGGAAGAAGAATTAACCACAGGCTCATCCTGCCGCCCGGAACCCGAATAGGGCCTGAAGCAATCCTGCGCTTTTGCGGCCAGCTCCCAAGAAAGCGAGTTGAAAAATGGAGCTCAGGGGCACTGCAATTCACAAATCTGCAGAGTTATAAATGATAACTGTCGTCCACAAATATATTCAGGGAAGGCAACGAAGAGGATTTGAAAGCAAGGCAGAATTGCAGGAAACAGATTTCAGGAGGTAGATTCGAATCGCATTTAAAGCACAGGAAAAGCGGCAAAACCTCGACAATGATGCCCTTGGCCAAAAAGGGCGTATGCGTTTTTTCCTGAATATATTCAGGAAAAAACGCATACGCCCTTTTTGGCCAACCAAGCAACCTGGAAAGGCAAATCAGCGCTACAAAGAAGTCTCGCTTCGCATCGGTCAAAAGGGCCATGCTGAATAAAGGGTCAAAACCAGAAATGCAGGACAGGCCATGGAGAAACGGGAGCCTTGCTACGCTGATGGGCGGGATGTAAATTGCCAACAGCCACTCTGGAGAAGTGTACGGTGTGTCCTGAAACATCTAAAAAACACAGCTTAGAGAGCATAGGGCACTTCCACTCATGGGCGTATACATTGGGAAAACTAAAAATCAGCAAGTCACAGGCACCCCAAAGTTTAGGGCTGCTCTGTTGACAAGAACCTCCACTTCGTTACACCTTAAATATCCCAGGAAAGATAAAAATGGATAAAGAAGTTGTGGTCCTTACGTACAAAGGAATATCACTCAGCCATGAAATCAACGTCATAAGGCTAGTAACAGCATGATGAGTGGATTTAGGTACGACGATTCTAATTGAAATAAGTCACACAGAAAAAGACACTTGCCATAAGATATCACTTATAGAGGGAATGGAAAAACCGCTACACTGGAACTGAATTACAAAACAGAACAGAGTCACACGTTTAGAAAACACACTATAGCTGCTTAACGGGAAAGGTGAGGTGAGGTGATGCCTAAAACAAGGGTTTCAAATTAGCTCAGATACCGTTCCATAAACCCAATATTTAATAGACAAGACCTACTCCTTGCTCAGTGAACTGGACTCAACACCCCCTATTCACCGCCCAAGAATATATCTGAGTAGTAAGAATCTTAAAACCTATGTATTGATATCTCTCTGTAAGTGAGTCAAGTGCGTGTAAAGCGGCATAAAGACAGCAGTGAAAAGCAGCTAAACCCCATTATAAAAATCAATAACTTTTAAAAACCCGAGAAACAAAGACAGTGAAAGAGAGAGAAATTCTTACAAAATTCGTTCAGGGGCTGTGATGCCACCTGGATTGACCATATCTAGACCCACAGCTGATTGCGACATAAGGGTGGACACTCTTGGGGCTGAGAGGTTTGGTGAGGTTGGGTGAGCAAACGCAGACCCTTTAAAGTCATACTGCGTGGTACCCATCCCATGGGTCCCAAATCTCCAGGTTCAAGGGCATCTTCCTACATCGAAAACATGCATGAGAAACCCAGAAGATGGTACACCGTGTGATCGGGAAAGGTTGCTAAAACGCACCTCATTTCTCGTCTGATGGTGCTCGGGTTCGCCATTCTAGCCGCTTTACTAGCAATCTTCCTCCTTGGAGAATCAGCAGCTTTAACCTCCTGTTCCGTACAGGTTGCAATTTGTCCTGAGGATGAACGGGAAGAGGGGGAACCAATGGGAGACTAGCTCTAGGTGTTGGGACAGGCACAGGTCACTCTATTTTCCCATCAGGAAGAAGAATTAACCACAGGCTCATCCTGCCGCCCGGAACCCGAATAGGGCCTGAAGCAATCCTGCGCTTTTGCGGCCAGCTCCCAAGAAAGCGAGTTGAAAAATGGAGCTCAGGGGCACTGCAATTCACAAATCTGCAGAGTTATAAATGATAACTGTCGTCCACAAATATATTCAGGGAAGGCAACGAAGAGGATTTGAAAGCAAGGCAGAATTGCAGGAAACAGATTTCAGGAGGTAGATTCGAATCGCATTTAAAGCACAGGAAAAGCGGCAAAACCTCGACAATGATGCCCTTGGCCAAAAAGGGCGTATGCGTTTTTTCCTGAATATATTCAGGAAAAAACGCATACGCCCTTTTTGGCCAACCAAGCAACCTGGAAATGCAAATCAGCGCTACAAAGAAGTCTCGCTTCGCATCGGTCAAAAGGGCCATGCTGAATAAAGGGTCAAAACCAGAAATGCAGGACAGGCCATGGAGAAACGGGAGCCTTGCTACGCTGATGGGCGGGATGTAAATTGCCAACAGCCACTCTGGAGAAGTGTACGGTGTGTCCTGAAACATCTAAAAAACACAGCTTAGAGAGCATAGGGCACTTCCACTCATGGGCGTATACATTGGGAAAACTAAAAATCAGCAAGTCACAGGCACCCCAAAGTTTAGGGCTGCTCTGTTGACAAGAACCTCCACTTCGTTACACCTTAAATATCCCAGGAAAGATAAAAATGGATAAAGAAGTTGTGGTCCTTATGTACAAAGGAATATCACTCAGCCATGAAATCAACGTCATAAGGCTAGTAACAGCATGATGAGTGGATTTAGGTACGACGATTCTAATTGAAATAAGTCACACAGAAAAAGACACTTGCCATAAGATATCACTTATAGAGGGAATGGAAAAACCGCTACACTGGAACTGAATTACAAAACAGAACAGAGTCACACGTTTAGAAAACACACTATAGCTGCTTAACGGGAAAGGTGAGGTGAGGTGATGCCTAAAACAAGGGTTTCAAATTAGCTCAGATACCGTTCCATAAACCCAATATTTAATAGACAAGACCTACTCCTTGCTCAGTGAACTGGACTCAACACCCCCTATTCACTGCCCAAGAATATATCTGAGTAGTAAGAATCTTAAAACCTATGTATTGATATCTCTCTGTAAGTGAGTCAAGTGCGTGTAAAGCGGCATAAAGACAGCAGTGAAAAGCAGCTAAACCCCATTATAAAAATCAATAACTTTTAAAAACCCGAGAAACAAAGACAGTGAAAGAGAGAGAAATTCTTACAAAATTCGTTCAGGGGCTGTGATGCCACCTGGATTGACCATATCTAGACCCACAGCTGATTGCGACATAAGGGTGGACACTCTTGGGGCTGAGAGGTTTGGTGAGGTTGGGTGAGCAAACGCAGACCCTTTAAAGTCATACTGCGTGGTACCCATCCCATGGGTCCCAAATCTCCAGGTTCAAGGGCATCTTCCTACATCGAAAACATGCATGAGAAACCCAGAAGATGGTACACCGTGTGATCGGGAAAGGTTGCTAAAACGCACCTCATTTCTCGTCTGATGGTACTCGGGTTCGCCATTCCAGCCGCTTTACTAGCAATCTCCCTCCTTGGAGAATCAGCAGCTTTAACCTCCTGTTCCGTACAGGTTGCAATTTGTCCTGAGGATGAACGGGAAGAGGGGGAACCAATGGGAGACTAGCTCTAGGTGTTGGGACAGGCACAGGTCACTCTATTTTCCCATCAGGAAGAAGAATTAACCACAGGCTCATCCTGCCGCCCGGAACCCGAATAGGGCCTGAAGCAATCCTGCGCTTTTGCGGCCAGCTCCCAAGAAAGCGAGTTGAAAAATGGAGCTCAGGGGCACTGCAATTCACAAACCTGGAGAGTTATAAATGATAACTCTCGTCCACAAATATATTCAGGGAAGGCAACGAAGAGGATGTGAAAGCAAGGCAGAATTGCAGGAAACAGATTTCAGGAGGTAGATTCGAATCGCCTTTAAAGCACAGGAAAAGCGGCAAAACCTCGACAATGATGCCCTTGGCCAAAAAGGGCGTATGCGTTTTTTCCTGAATATATTCAGGAAAAAACGCATACGCCCTTTTTGGCCAACCAAGCAACCTGGAAAGGCAAATCAGCGCTACAAAGAAATCTCGCTTCGCATCGGTCAAAAGGGCCATGCTGAATAAAGGGTCAAAACCAGAAATGCAGGACAGGCCATGGAGAAACGGGAGCCTTGCTACGCTGATGGGCGGGATGTAAATTGCCAACAGCCACTCTGGAGAAGTGTACGGTGTGTCCTGAAACATCTAAAAAACACAGCTTAGAGAGCATAGGGCACTTCCACTCATGGGCGTATACATTGGGAAAACTAAAAATCAGCAAGACACAGGCACCCCAAAGTTTAGGGCTGCTCTGTTGACAAGAACCTCCACTTCGTTACACCTTAAATATCCCAGGAAAGAGAAAAATGGATAAAGAAGTTGTGGTCCTTATGTACAAAGGAATATCACTCAGCCATGAAATCAACGTCATAAGGCTCGTAGCAGCATGATGAGTGGATTTAGGTACGACGATTCTAAGTGAAATAAGTCACACAGAAAAAGACACTTGCCATAAGATATCACTTATAGAGGGAATGGAAAAACCGCTACACTGGAACTGAATTACAAAACAGAACAGAGTCACACGTTTAGAAAACACACTATAGCTGCTTAACGGGAAAGGTGAGGTGGGGTGATGCCTAAAACAAGGGTTTCAAATTAGCTCAGATACCGTTCCATAAACCCAATATGTAATAGACAAGACCTACTCCTTGCTCAGTGAACTGGACTCAACACCCCCTATTCACCGCCCAAGAATATATCTGACTAGTAAGAATCTTAAAACCTATGTATTGATATCTCTCTGTAAGTGAGTCAAGTGCGTGTAAAGCGGCATAAAGACAGCAGTGAAAAGCAGCTAAACCCCATTATAAAAATCAATAACTTTTAAAAACCCGTGAAACAAAGACAGTGAAAGAGAGAGAAATTCTTACAAAATTCGTTCAGGGGCTGTGACGCCACCTGGATTGACCATATCTAGACCCACAGCTGATTGCGACATAAGGGTGGACACTCTTGGGGCTGAGAGGTTTGGTGAGGTTGGGTGAGCAAACGCAGACCCTTTAAAGTCATACTGCTTGGTACCCATTCCATGGGTCCCAAATCTCCAGGTTCAAGGGCATCTTCCTACATCGAAAACATGCATGAGAAACCCAGAAGATGGTACACCGTGTGATCGGGAAAGGTTGCTAAAACGCACCTCATTTCTCGTCTGATGGTGCTCGGGTTCGCCATTCTAGCCGCTTTACTAGCAATCTTCCTCCTTGGAGAATCAGCAGCTTTAACCTCCTGTTCCGTACAGGTTGCAATTTGTCCTGAGGATGAACGGGAAGAGGGGGAACCAATGGGAGACTAGCTCTAGGTGTTGGGACAGGCACAGGTCACTCTATTTTCCCATCAGGAAGAAGAATTAACCACAGGCTCATCCTGCCGCCCGGAACCCGAATAGGGCCTGAAGCAATCCTGCGCTTTTGCGGCCAGCTCCCAAGAAAGCGAGTTGAAAAATGGAGCTCAGGGGCACTGCAATTCACAAACCTGCAGAGTTATAAATGATAACTCTCGTCCACAAATATATTCAGGGAAGGCAACGAAGAGGATTTGAAAGCAAGGCAGAATTGCAGGAAACAGATTTCAGGAGGTAGATTCGAATCGCCTTTAAAGCACAGGAAAAGCGGCAAAACCTCGACAATGACGCCCTTGGCCAAAAAGGGCGTATGCGTTTTTTCCTGAATATATTCAGGAAAAAACGCATACGCCCTTTTTGGCCAACCAAGCAACCTGGAAAGGCAAATCAGCGCTACAAAGAAGTCTCGCTTCGCATCGGTCAAAAGGGCCATGCTGAATAAAGGGTCAAAACCAGAAATGCAGGACAGGCCATGGAGAAACGGGAGCCTTGCTACGCTGATGGGCGGGATGTAAATTGCCAACAGCCACTCTGGAGAAGTGTACGGTGTGTCCTGAAACATCTAAAAAACACAGCTTAGAGAGCATAGGGCACTTCCACTCATGGGCGTATACATTGGGAAAACTAAAAATCAGCAAGACACAGGCACCCCAAAGTTTAGGGCTGCTCTGTTGACAAGAACCTCCACTTCGTTACACCTTAAATATCCCAGGAAAGAGAAAAATGGATAAAGAAGTTGTGGTCCTTATGTACAATGGAATATCACTCAGCCATGAAATCAACGTCATAAGGCTAGTAGCAGCATGATGAGTGGATTTAGGTACGACGATTCTAAGTGAAATAAGTCACACAGAAAAAGACACTTGCCATAAGATATCACTTATAGAGGGAATGGAAAAACCGCTACACTGGAACTGAATTACAAAACAGAACAGAGTCACACGTTTAGAAAACACACTATAGCTGCTTAACGGGAAAGGTGAGGTGAGGTGATGCCTAAAACAAGGGTTTCAAATTAGCTCAGATACCGTTCCATAAACCCAATATTTAATAGACAAGACCTACTCCTTGCTCAGTGAACTGGACTCAACACCCCCTATTCACCGCCCAAGAATATATCTGAGTAGTAAGAATCTTAAAACCTATGTATTGATATCTCTCTGTAAGTGAGTCAAGTGCGTGTAAAGCGGCATAAAGACAGCAGTGAAAAGCAGCTAAACCCCATTATAAAAATCAATAACTTTTAAAAACCCGAGAAACAAAGACAGTGAAAGAGAGAGAAATTCTTACAAAATTCGTTCAGGGGCTGTGATGCCACCTGGATTGACCATATCTAGACCCACAGCTGATTGCGACATAAGGGTGGACACTCTTGGGGCTGAGAGGTTTGGTGAGGTTGGGTGAGCAAACGCAGACCCTTTAAAGTCATACTGCGTGGTACCCATCCCATGGGTCCCAAATCTCCAGGTTCAAGGGCATCTTCCTACATCGAAAACATGCATGAGAAACCCAGAAGATGGTACACCGTGTGATCGGGAAAGGTTGCTAAAACGCACCTCATTTCTCGTCTGATGGTGCTCGGGTTCGCCATTCCAGCCGCTTTACTAGCAATCTCCCTCCTTGGAGAATCAGCAGCTTTAACCTCCTGTTCCGTACAGGTTGCAATTTGTCCTGAGGATGAACGGGAAGAGGGGGAACCAATGGGAGACTAGCTCTAGGTGTTGGGACAGGCACAGGTCACTCTATTTTCCCATCAGGAAGAAGAATTAACCACAGGCTCATCCTGCCGCCCGGAACCCGAATAGGGCCTGAAGCAATCCTGCGCTTTTGCGGCCAGCTCCCAAGAAAGCGAGTTGAAAAATGGAGCTCAGGGGCACTGCAATTCACAAACCTGGAGAGTTATAAATGATAACTCTCGTCCACAAATATATTCAGGGAAGGCAACGAAGAGGATGTGAAAGCAAGGCAGAATTGCAGGAAACAGATTTCAGGAGGTAGATTCGAATCGCCTTTAAAGCACAGGAAAAGCGGCAAAACCTCGACAATGATGCCCTTGGCCAAAAAGGGCGTATGCGTTTTTTCCTGAATATATTCAGGAAAAAACGCATACGCCCTTTTTGGCCAACCAAGCAACCTGGAAAGGCAAATCAGCGCTACAAAGAAGTCTCGCTTCGCATCGGTCAAAAGGGCCATGCTGAATAAAGGGTCAAAACCAGAAATGCAGGACAGGCCATGGAGAAACGGGAGCCTTGCTACGCTGATGGGCGGGATGTAAATTGCCAACAGCCACTCTGGAGAAGTGTACGGTGTGTCCTGAAACATCTAAAAAACACAGCTTAGAGAGCATAGGGCACTTCCACTCATGGGCGTATACATTGGGAAAACTAAAAATCAGCAAGACACAGGCACCCCAAAGTTTAGGGCTGCTCTGTTGACAAGAACCTCCACTTCGTTACACCTTAAATATCCCAGGAAAGAGAAAAATGGATAAAGAAGTTGTGGTCCTTATGTACAAAGGAATATCACTCAGCCATGAAATCAACGTCATAAGGCTCGTAGCAGCATGATGAGTGGATTTAGGTACGACGATTCTAAGTGAAATAAGTCACACAGAAAAAGACACTTGCCATAAGATATCACTTATAGAGGGAATGGAAAAACCGCTACACTGGAACTGAATTACAAAACAGAACAGAGTCACACGTTTAGAAAACACACTATAGCTGCTTAACGGGAAAGGTGAGGTGGGGTGATGCCTAAAACAAGGGTTTCAAATTAGCTCAGATACCGTTCCATAAACCCAATATGTAATAGACAAGACCTACTCCTTGCTCAGTGAACTGGACTCAACACCCCCTATTCACCGCCCAAGAATATATCTGACTAGTAAGAATCTTAAAACCTATGTATTGATATCTCTCTGTAAGTGAGTCAAGTGCGTGTAAAGCGGCATAAAGACAGCAGTGAAAAGCAGCTAAACCCCATTATAAAAATCAATAACTTTTAAAAACCCGTGAAACAAAGACAGTGAAAGAGAGAGAAATTCTTACAAAATTCGTTCAGGGGCTGTGATGCCACCTGGATTGACCATATCTAGACCCACAGCTCATTGCGACATAAGGGTGGACACTCTTGGGGCTGAGAGGTTTGGTGAGGTTGGGTGAGCAAACGCAGACCCTTTAAAGTCATACTGCTTGGTACCCATTCCATGGGTCCCAAATCTCCAGGTTCAAGGGCATCTTCCTACATCGAAAACATGCATGAGAAACCCAGAAGATGGTACACCGTGTGATCGGGAAAGGTTGCTAAAACGCACCTCATTTCTCGTCTGATGGTGCTCGGGTTCGCCATTCTAGCCACTTTACTAGCAATCTTCCTCCTTGGAGAATCAGCAGCTTTAACCTCCTGTTCCGTACAGGTTGCAATTTGTCCTGAGGATGAACGGGAAGAGGGGGAACCAATGGGAGACTAGCTCTAGGTGTTGGGACAGGCACAGGTCACTCTATTTTCCCATCAGGAAGAAGAATTAACCACAGGCTCATCCTGCCGCCCGGAACCCGAATAGGGCCTGAAGCAATCCTGCGCTTTTGCGGCCAGCTCCCAAGAAAGCGAGTTGAAAAATGGAGCTCAGGGGCACTGCAATTCACAAACCTGCAGAGTTATAAATGATAACTCTCGTCCACAAATATATTCAGGGAAGGCAACGAAGAGGATTTGAAAGCAAGGCAGAATTGCAGGAAACAGATTTCAGGAGGTAGATTCGAATCGCCTTTAAAGCACAGGAAAAGCGGCAAAACCTCGACAATGACGCCCTTGGCCAAAAAGGGCGTATGCGTTTTTTCCTGAATATATTCAGGAAAAAACGCATACGCCCTTTTTGGCCAACCAAGCAACCTGGAAAGTCAAATCAGCGCTACAAAGAAGTCTCGCTTCGCATCGGTCAAAAGGGCCATGCTGAATAAAGGGTCAAAACCAGAAATGCAGGACAGGCCATGGAGAAACGGGAGCCTTGCTACGCTGATGGGCGGGATGTAAATTGCCAACAGCCACTCTGGAGAAGTGTACGGTGTGTCCTGAAACATCTAAAAAACACAGCTTAGAGAGCATAGGGCACTTCCACTCATGGGCGTATACATTGGGAAAACTAAAAATCAGCAAGACACAGGCACCCCAAAGTTTAGGGCTGCTCTGTTGACAAGAACCTCCACTTCGTTACACCTTAAATATCCCAGGAAAGAGAAAAATGGATAAAGAAGTTGTGGTCCTTATGTACAAAGGAATATCACTCAGCCATGAAATCAACGTCATAAGGCTAGTAGCAGCATGATGAGTGGATTTAGGTACGACGATTCTAAGTGAAATAAGTCACACAGAAAAAGACACTTGCCATAAGATATCACTTATAGAGGGAATGGAAAAACCGCTACACTGGAACTGAATTACAAAACAGAACAGAGTCACACGTTTAGAAAACACACTATAGCTGCTTAACGGGAAAGGTGAGGTGGGGTGATGCCTAAAACAAGGGTTTCAAATTAGCTCAGATACCGTTCCATAAACCCAATATGTAATAGACAAGACCTACTCCTTGCTCAGTGAACTGGACTCAACACCCCCTATTCACCGCCCAAGAATATATCTGACTAGTAAGAATCTTAAAACCTATGTATTGATATCTCTCTGTAAGTGAGTCAAGTGCGTGTAAAGCGGCATAAAGACAGCAGTGAAAAGCAGCTAAACCCCATTATAAAAATCAATAACTTTTAAAAACCCGTGAAACAAAGACAGTGAAAGAGAGAGAAATTCTTACAAAATTCGTTCAGGGGCTGTGATGCCACCTGGATTGACCATATCTAGACCCACAGCTGATTGCGACATAAGGGTGGACACTCTTGGGGCTGAGAGGTTTGGTGAGGTTGGGTGAGCAAACGCAGACCCTTTAAAGTCATACTGCTTGGTACCCATTCCATGGGTCCCAAATCTCCAGGTTCAAGGGCATCTTCCTACATCGAAAACATGCATGAGAAACCCAGAAGATGGTACACCGTGTGATCGGGAAAGGTTGCTAAAACGCACCTCATTTCTCGTCTGATGGTGCTCGGGTTCGCCATTCTAGCCGCTTTACTAGCAATCTTCCTCCTTGGAGAATCAGCAGCTTTAACCTCCTGTTCCGTACAGGTTGCAATTTGTCCTGAGGATGAACGGGAAGAGGGGGAACCAATGGGAGACTAGCTCTAGGTGTTGGGACAGGCACAGGTCACTCTATTTTCCCATCAGGAAGAAGAATTAACCACAGGCTCATCCTGCCGCCCGGAACCCGAATAGGGCCTGAAGCAATCCTGCGCTTTTGCGGCCAGCTCCCAAGAAAGCGAGTTGAAAAATGGAGCTCAGGGGCACTGCAATTCACAAATCTGCAGAGTTATAAATGATAACTGTCGTCCACAAATATATTCAGGGAAGGCAACGAAGAGGATTTGAAAGCAAGGCAGAATTGCAGGAAACAGATTTCAGGAGGTAGATTCGAATCGCATTTAAAGCACAGGAAAAGCGGCAAAACCTCGACAATGATGCCCTTGGCCAAAAAGGGCGTATGCGTTTTTTCCTGAATATATTCAGGAAAAAACGCATACGCCCTTTTTGGCCAACCAAGCAACCTGGAAAGGCAAATCAGCGCTACAAAGAAGTCTCGCTTCGCATCGGTCAAAAGGGCCATGCTGAATAAAGGGTCAAAACCAGAAATGCAGGACAGGCCATGGAGAAACGGGAGCCTTGCTACGCTGATGGGCGGGATGTAAATTGCCAACAGCCACTCTGGAGAAGTGTACGGTGTGTCCTGAAACATCTAAAAAACACAGCTTAGAGAGCATAGGGCACTTCCACTCATGGGCGTATACATTGGGAAAACTAAAAATCAGCAAGTCACAGGCACCCCAAAGTTTAGGGCTGCTCTGTTGACAAGAACCTCCACTTCGTTACACCTTAAATATCCCAGGAAAGATAAAAATGGATAAAGAAGTTGTGGTCCTTATGTACAAAGGAATATCACTCAGCCATGAAATCAACGTCATAAGGCTAGTAGCAGCATGATGAGTGGATTTAGGTACGACGATTCTAAGTGAAATAAGTCACACAGAAAAAGACACTTGCCATAAGATATCACTTATAGAGGGAATGGAAAAACCGCTACACTGGAACTGAATTACAAAACAGAACAGAGTCACACGTTTAGAAAACACACTATAGCTGCTTAACGGGAAAGGTGAGGTGAGGTGATGCCTAAAACAAGGGTTTCAAATTAGCTCAGATACCGTTCCATAAACCCAATATTTAATAGACAAGACCTACTCCTTGCTCAGTGAACTGGACTCAACACCCCCTATTCACCGCCCAAGAATATATCTGAGTAGTAAGAATCTTAAAACCTATGTATTGATATCTCTCTGTAAGTGAGTCAAGTGCGTGTAAAGCGGCATAAAGACAGCAGTGAAAAGCAGCTAAACCCCATTATAAAAATCAATAACTTTTAAAAACCCGAGAAACAAAGACAGTGAAAGAGAGAGAAATTCTTACAAAATTCGTTCAGGGGCTGTGATGCCACCTGGATTGACCATATCTAGACCCACAGCTGATTGCGACATAAGGGTGGACACTCTTGGGGCTGAGAGGTTTGGTGAGGTTGGGTGAGCAAACGCAGACCCTTTAAAGTCATACTGCGTGGTACCCATCCCATGGGTCCCAAATCTCCAGGTTCAAGGGCATCTTCCTACATCGAAAACATGCATGAGAAACCCAGAAGATGGTACACCGTGTGATCGGGAAAGGTTGCTAAAACGCACCTCATTTCTCGTCTGATGGTGCTCGGGTTCGCCATTCCAGCCGCTTTACTAGCAATCTCCCTCCTTGGAGAATCAGCAGCTTTAACCTCCTGTTCCGTACAGGTTGCAATTTGTCCTGAGGATGAACGGGAAGAGGGGGAACCAATGGGAGACTAGCTCTAGGTGTTGGGACAGGCACAGGTCACTCTATTTTCCCATCAGGAAGAAGAATTAACCACAGGCTCATCCTGCCGCCCGGAACCCGAATAGGGCCTGAAGCAATCCTGCGCTTTTGCGGCCAGCTCCCAAGAAAGCGAGTTGAAAAATGGAGCTCAGGGGCACTGCAATTCACAAACCTGGAGAGTTATAAATGATAACTCTCGTCCACAAATATATTCAGGGAAGGCAACGAAGAGGATGTGAAAGCAAGGCAGAATTGCAGGAAACAGATTTCAGGAGGTAGATTCGAATCGCCTTTAAAGCACAGGAAAAGCGGCAAAACCTCGACAATGATGCCCTTGGCCAAAAAGGGCGTATGCGTTTTTTCCTGAATATATTCAGGAAAAAACGCATACGCCCTTTTTGGCCAACCAAGCAACCTGGAAAGGCAAATCAGCGCTACAAAGAAGTCTCGCTTCGCATCGGTCAAAAGGGCCATGCTGAATAAAGGGTCAAAACCAGAAATGCAGGACAGGCCATGGAGAAACGGGAGCCTTGCTACGCTGATGGGCGGGATGTAAATTGCCAACAGCCACTCTGGAGAAGTGTACGGTGTGTCCTGAAACATCTAAAAAACACAGCTTAGAGAGCATAGGGCACTTCCACTCATGGGCGTATACATTGGGAAAACTAAAAATCAGCAAGACACAGGCACCCCAAAGTTTAGGGCTGCTCTGTTGACAAGAACCTCCACTTCGTTACACCTTAAATATCCCAGGAAAGAGAAAAATGGATAAAGAAGTTGTGGTCCTTATGTACAAAGGAATATCACTCAGCCATGAAATCAACGTCATAAGGCTCGTAGCAGCATGATGAGTGGATTTAGGTACGACGATTCTAAGTGAAATAAGTCACACAGAAAAAGACACTTGCCATAAGATATCACTTATAGAGGGAATGGAAAAACCGCTACACTGGAACTGAATTACAAAACAGAACAGAGTCACACGTTTAGAAAACACACTATAGCTGCTTAACGGGAAAGGTGAGGTGGGGTGATGCCTAAAACAAGGGTTTCAAATTAGCTCAGATACCGTTCCATAAACCCAATATGTAATAGACAAGACCTACTCCTTGCTCAGTGAACTGGACTCAACACCCCCTATTCACCGCCCAAGAATATATCTGACTAGTAAGAATCTTAAAACCTATGTATTGATATCTCTCTGTAAGTGAGTCAAGTGCGTGTAAAGCGGCATAAAGACAGCAGTGAAAAGCAGCTAAACCCCATTATAAAAATCAATAACTTTTAAAAACCCGTGAAACAAAGACAGTGAAAGAGAGAGAAATTCTTACAAAATTCGTTCAGGGGCTGTGATGCCACCTGGATTGACCATATCTAGACCCACAGCTCATTGCGACATAAGGGTGGACACTCTTGGGGCTGAGAGGTTTGGTGAGGTTGGGTGAGCAAACGCAGACCCTTTAAAGTCATACTGCTTGGTACCCATTCCATGGGTCCCAAATCTCCAGGTTCAAGGGCATCTTCCTACATCGAAAACATGCATGAGAAACCCAGAAGATGGTACACCGTGTGATCGGGAAAGGTTGCTAAAACGCACCTCATTTCTCGTCTGATGGTGCTCGGGTTCGCCATTCTAGCCACTTTACTAGCAATCTTCCTCCTTGGAGAATCAGCAGCTTTAACCTCCTGTTCCGTACAGGTTGCAATTTGTCCTGAGGATGAACGGGAAGAGGGGGAACCAATGGGAGACTAGCTCTAGGTGTTGGGACAGGCACAGGTCACTCTATTTTCCCATCAGGAAGAAGAATTAACCACAGGCTCATCCTGCCGCCCGGAACCCGAATAGGGCCTGAAGCAATCCTGCGCTTTTGCGGCCAGCTCCCAAGAAAGCGAGTTGAAAAATGGAGCTCAGGGGCACTGCAATTCACAAACCTGCAGAGTTATAAATGATAACTCTCGTCCACAAATATATTCAGGGAAGGCAACGAAGAGGATTTGAAAGCAAGGCAGAATTGCAGGAAACAGATTTCAGGAGGTAGATTCGAATCGCCTTTAAAGCACAGGAAAAGCGGCAAAACCTCGACAATGACGCCCTTGGCCAAAAAGGGCGTATGCGTTTTTTCCTGAATATATTCAGGAAAAAACGCATACGCCCTTTTTGGCCAACCAAGCAACCTGGAAAGTCAAATCAGCGCTACAAAGAAGTCTCGCTTCGCATCGGTCAAAAGGGCCATGCTGAATAAAGGGTCAAAACCAGAAATGCAGGACAGGCCATGGAGAAACGGGAGCCTTGCTACGCTGATGGGCGGGATGTAAATTGCCAACAGCCACTCTGGAGAAGTGTACGGTGTGTCCTGAAACATCTAAAAAACACAGCTTAGAGAGCATAGGGCACTTCCACTCATGGGCGTATACATTGGGAAAACTAAAAATCAGCAAGACACAGGCACCCCAAAGTTTAGGGCTGCTCTGTTGACAAGAACCTCCACTTCGTTACACCTTAAATATCCCAGGAAAGAGAAAAATGGATAAAGAAGTTGTGGTCCTTATGTACAAAGGAATATCACTCAGCCATGAAATCAACGTCATAAGGCTAGTAGCAGCATGATGAGTGGATTTAGGTACGACGATTCTAAGTGAAATAAGTCACACAGAAAAAGACACTTGCCATAAGATATCACTTATAGAGGGAATGGAAAAACCGCTACACTGGAACTGAATTACAAAACAGAACAGAGTCACACGTTTAGAAAACACACTATAGCTGCTTAACGGGAAAGGTGAGGTGGGGTGATGCCTAAAACAAGGGTTTCAAATTAGCTCAGATACCGTTCCATAAACCCAATATGTAATAGACAAGACCTACTCCTTGCTCAGTGAACTGGACTCAACACCCCCTATTCACCGCCCAAGAATATATCTGACTAGTAAGAATCTTAAAACCTATGTATTGATATCTCTCTGTAAGTGAGTCAAGTGCGTGTAAAGCGGCATAAAGACAGCAGTGAAAAGCAGCTAAACCCCATTATAAAAATCAATAACTTTTAAAAACCCGTGAAACAAAGACAGTGAAAGAGAGAGAAATTCTTACAAAATTCGTTCAGGGGCTGTGATGCCACCTGGATTGACCATATCTAGACCCACAGCTGATTGCGACATAAGGGTGGACACTCTTGGGGCTGAGAGGTTTGGTGAGGTTGGGTGAGCAAACGCAGACCCTTTAAAGTCATACTGCTTGGTACCCATTCCATGGGTCCCAAATCTCCAGGTTCAAGGGCATCTTCCTACATCGAAAACATGCATGAGAAACCCAGAAGATGGTACACCGTGTGATCGGGAAAGGTTGCTAAAACGCACCTCATTTCTCGTCTGATGGTGCTCGGGTTCGCCATTCTAGCCGCTTTACTAGCAATCTTCCTCCTTGGAGAATCAGCAGCTTTAACCTCCTGTTCCGTACAGGTTGCAATTTGTCCTGAGGATGAACGGGAAGAGGGGGAACCAATGGGAGACTAGCTCTAGGTGTTGGGACAGGCACAGGTCACTCTATTTTCCCATCAGGAAGAAGAATTAACCACAGGCTCATCCTGCCGCCCGGAACCCGAATAGGGCCTGAAGCAATCCTGCGCTTTTGCGGCCAGCTCCCAAGAAAGCGAGTTGAAAAATGGAGCTCAGGGGCACTGCAATTCACAAATCTGCAGAGTTATAAATGATAACTGTCGTCCACAAATATATTCAGGGAAGGCAACGAAGAGGATTTGAAAGCAAGGCAGAATTGCAGGAAACAGATTTCAGGAGGTAGATTCGAATCGCATTTAAAGCACAGGAAAAGCGGCAAAACCTCGACAATGATGCCCTTGGCCAAAAAGGGCGTATGCGTTTTTTCCTGAATATATTCAGGAAAAAACGCATACGCCCTTTTTGGCCAACCAAGCAACCTGGAAAGGCAAATCAGCGCTACAAAGAAGTCTCGCTTCGCATCGGTCAAAAGGGCCATGCTGAATAAAGGGTCAAAACCAGAAATGCAGGACAGGCCATGGAGAAACGGGAGCCTTGCTACGCTGATGGGCGGGATGTAAATTGCCAACAGCCACTCTGGAGAAGTGTACGGTGTGTCCTGAAACATCTAAAAAACACAGCTTAGAGAGCATAGGGCACTTCCACTCATGGGCGTATACATTGGGAAAACTAAAAATCAGCAAGTCACAGGCACCCCAAAGTTTAGGGCTGCTCTGTTGACAAGAACCTCCACTTCGTTACACCTTAAATATCCCAGGAAAGATAAAAATGGATAAAGAAGTTGTGGTCCTTATGTACAAAGGAATATCACTCAGCCATGAAATCAACGTCATAAGGCTAGTAGCAGCATGATGAGTGGATTTAGGTACGACGATTCTAAGTGAAATAAGTCACACAGAAAAAGACACTTGCCATAAGATATCACTTATAGAGGGAATGGAAAAACCGCTACACTGGAACTGAATTACAAAACAGAACAGAGTCACACGTTTAGAAAACACACTATAGCTGCTTAACGGGAAAGGTGAGGTGAGGTGATGCCTAAAACAAGGGTTTCAAATTAGCTCAGATACCGTTCCATAAACCCAATATTTAATAGACAAGACCTACTCCTTGCTCAGTGAACTGGACTCAACACCCCCTATTCACCGCCCAAGAATATATCTGAGTAGTAAGAATCTTAAAACCTATGTATTGATATCTCTCTGTAAGTGAGTCAAGTGCGTGTAAAGCGGCATAAAGACAGCAGTGAAAAGCAGCTAAACCCCATTATAAAAATCAATAACTTTTAAAAACCCGAGAAACAAAGACAGTGAAAGAGAGAGAAATTCTTACAAAATTCGTTCAGGGGCTGTGATGCCACCTGGATTGACCATATCTAGACCCACAGCTGATTGCGACATAAGGGTGGACACTCTTGGGGCTGAGAGGTTTGGTGAGGTTGGGTGAGCAAACGCAGACCCTTTAAAGTCATACTGCGTGGTACCCATCCCATGGGTCCCAAATCTCCAGGTTCAAGGGCATCTTCCTACATCGAAAACATGCATGAGAAACCCAGAAGATGGTACACCGTGTGATCGGGAAAGGTTGCTAAAACGCACCTCATATCTCGTCTGATGGTGCTCGGGTTCGCCATTCCAGCCGCTTTACTAGCAATCTCCCTCCTTGGAGAATCAGCAGCTTTAACCTCCTGTTCCGTACAGGTTGCAATTTGTCCTGAGGATGAACGGGAAGAGGGGGAACCAATGGGAGACTAGCTCTAGGTGTTGGGACAGGCACAGGTCACTCTATTTTCCCATCAGGAAGAAGAATTAACCACAGGCTCATCCTGCCGCCCGGAACCCGAATAGGGCCTGAAGCAATCCTGCGCTTTTGCGGCCAGCTCCCAAGAAAGCGAGTTGAAAAATGGAGCTCAGGGGCACTGCAATTCACAAACCTGGAGAGTTATAAATGATAACTCTCGTCCACAAATATATTCAGGGAAGGCAACGAAGAGGATGTGAAAGCAAGGCAGAATTGCAGGAAACAGATTTCAGGAGGTAGATTCGAATCGCCTTTAAAGCACAGGAAAAGCGGCAAAACCTCGACAATGATGCCCTTGGCCAAAAAGGGCGTATGCGTTTTTTCCTGAATATATTCAGGAAAAAACGCATACGCCCTTTTTGGCCAACCAAGCAACCTGGAAAGGCAAATCAGCGCTACAAAGAAGTCTCGCTTCGCATCGGTCAAAAGGGCCATGCTGAATAAAGGGTCAAAACCAGAAATGCAGGACAGGCCATGGAGAAACGGGAGCCTTGCTACGCTGATGGGCGGGATGTAAATTGCCAACAGCCACTCTGGAGAAGTGTACGGTGTGTCCTGAAACATCTAAAAAACACAGCTTAGAGAGCATAGGGCACTTCCACTCATGGGCGTATACATTGGGAAAACTAAAAATCAGCAAGACACAGGCACCCCAAAGTTTAGGGCTGCTCTGTTGACAAGAACCTCCACTTCGTTACACCTTAAATATCCCAGGAAAGAGAAAAATGGATAAAGAAGTTGTGGTCCTTATGTACAAAGGAATATCACTCAGCCATGAAATCAACGTCATAAGGCTCGTAGCAGCATGATGAGTGGATTTAGGTACGACGATTCTAAGTGAAATAAGTCACACAGAAAAAGACACTTGCCATAAGATATCACTTATAGAGGGAATGGAAAAACCGCTACACTGGAACTGAATTACAAAACAGAACAGAGTCACACGTTTAGAAAACACACTATAGCTGCTTAACGGGAAAGGTGAGGTGGGGTGATGCCTAAAACAAGGGTTTCAAATTAGCTCAGATACCGTTCCATAAACCCAATATGTAATAGACAAGACCTACTCCTTGCTCAGTGAACTGGACTCAACACCCCCTATTCACCGCCCAAGAATATATCTGACTAGTAAGAATCTTAAAACCTATGTATTGATATCTCTCTGTAAGTGAGTCAAGTGCGTGTAAAGCGGCATAAAGACAGCAGTGAAAAGCAGCTAAACCCCATTATAAAAATCAATAACTTTTAAAAACCCGTGAAACAAAGACAGTGAAAGAGAGAGAAATTCTTACAAAATTCGTTCAGGGGCTGTGATGCCACCTGGATTGACCATATCTAGACCCACAGCTGATTGCGACATAAGGGTGGACACTCTTGGGGCTGAGAGGTTTGGTGAGGTTGGGTGAGCAAACGCAGACCCTTTAAAGTCATACTGCTTGGTACCCATTCCATGGGTCCCAAATCTCCAGGTTCAAGGGCATCTTCCTACATCGAAAACATGCATGAGAAACCCAGAAGATGGTACACCGTGTGATCGGGAAAGGTTGCTAAAACGCACCTCATTTCTCGTCTGATGGTGCTCGGGTTCGCCATTCTAGCCGCTTTACTAGCAATCTTCCTCCTTGGAGAATCAGCAGCTTTAACCTCCTGTTCCGTACAGGTTGCAATTTGTCCTGAGGATGAACGGGAAGAGGGGGAACCAATGGGAGACTAGCTCTAGGTGTTGGGACAGGCACAGGTCACTCTATTTTCCCATCAGGAAGAAGAATTAACCACAGGCTCATCCTGCCGCCCGGAACCCGAATAGGGCCTGAAGCAATCCTGCGCTTTTGCGGCCAGCTCCCAAGAAAGCGAGTTGAAAAATGGAGCTCAGGGGCACTGCAATTCACAAACCTGCAGAGTTATAAATGATAACTCTCGTCCACAAATATATTCAGGGAAGGCAACGAAGAGGATTTGAAAGCAAGGCAGAATTGCAGGAAACAGATTTCAGGAGGTAGATTCGAATCGCCTTTAAAGCACAGGAAAAGCGGCAAAACCTCGACAATGACGCCCTTGGCCAAAAAGGGCGTATGCGTTTTTTCCTGAATATATTCAGGAAAAAACTCATACGCCCTTTTTGGCCAACCAAGCAAACTGGAAAGGCAAATCAGCGCTACAAAGAAGTCTCGCTTCGCATCGGTTAAAAGGGCCATGCTGAATAAAGGGTCAAAACCAGAAATGCAGGACAGGCCATGGAGAAACGGGAGCCTTGCTACGCTGATGGGCGGGATGTAAATTGCCAACAGCCACTCTGGAGAAGTGTACGGTGTGTCCTGAAACATCTAAAAAACACAGCTTAGAGAGCATAGGGCACTTCCACTCATGGGCGTATACATTGGGAAAACTAAAAATCAGCAAGACACAGGCACCCCAAAGTTTAGGGCTGCTCTGTTGACAAGAACCTCCACTTCGTTACACCTTAAATATCCCAGGAAAGAGAAAAATGGATAAAGAAGTTGTGGTCCTTATGTACAAAGGAATATCACTCAGCCATGAAATCAACGTCATAAGGCTCGTAGCAGCATGATGAGTGGATTTAGGTACGACGATTCTAAGTGAAGTAAGTCACACAGAAAAAGACACTTGCCATAAGATATCACTTATAGAGGGAATGTAAAAACCGCTACACTTGAACTGAATTACAAAACAGAACAGAGTCACACGTTTAGAAAACACACTATAGCTGCTTAACGGGAAAGGTGAGGTGGGGTGATGCCTAAAACAAGGGTTTCAAATTAGCTCAGATATCGTTCCATAAACCCAATATGTAATAGACAAGACCTACTCCTTGCTCAGTGAACTGGACTCAACACCCCCTATTCACCGCCCAAGAATATATCTGACTAGTAAGAATCTTAAAACCTATGTATTGATATCTCTCTGTAAGTGAGTCAAGTGCGTGTAAAGCGGCATAAAGACAGCAGTGAAAAGCAGCTAAACCCCATTATAAAAATCAATAACTTTTAAAAACCCGTGAAACAAAGACAGTGAAAGAGAGAGAAATTCTTACAAAATTCGTTCAGGGGCTGTGATGCCACCTGGATTGACCATATCTAGACCCACAGCTGATTGCGACATAAGGGTGGACACTCTTGGGGCTGAGAGGTTTGGTGAGGTTGGGTGAGCAAACGCAGACCCTTTAAAGTCATACTGCTTGGTACCCATTCCATGGGTCCCAAATCTCCAGGTTCAAGGGCATCTTCCTACATCGAAAACATGCATGAGAAACCCAGAAGATGGTACACCGTGTGATCGGGAAAGGTTGCTAAAACGCACCTCATTTCTCGTCTGATGGTGCTCGGGTTCGCCATTCTAGCCGCTTTACTAGCAATCTTCCTCCTTGGAGAATCAGCAGCTTTAACCTCCTGTTCCGTACAGGTTGCAATTTGTCCTGAGGATGAACGGGAAGAGGGGGAACCAATGGGAGACTAGCTCTAGGTGTTGGGACAGGCACAGGTCACTCTATTTTCCCATCAGGAAGAAGAATTAACCACAGGCTCATCCTGCCGCCCGGAACCCGAATAGGGCCTGAAGCAATCCTGCGCTTTTGCGGCCAGCTCCCAAGAAAGCGAGTTGAAAAATGGAGCTCAGGGGCACTGCAATTCACAAACCTGCAGAGTTATAAATGATAACTCTCGTCCACAAATATATTCAGGGAAGGCAACGAAGAGGATTTGAAAGCAAGGCAGAATTGCAGGAAACAGATTTCAGGAGGTAGATTCGAATCGCCTTTAAAGCACAGGAAAAGCGGCAAAACCTCGACAATGACGCCCTTGGCCAAAAAGGGCGTATGCGTTTTTTCCTGAATATATTCAGGAAAAAACGCATACGCCCTTTTTGGCCAACCAAGCAACCTGGAAAGGCAAATCAGCGCTACAAAGAAGTCTCGCTTCGCATCGGTCAAAAGGGCCATGCTGAATAAAGGGTCAAAACCAGAAATGCAGGACAGGCCATGGAGAAACGGGAGCCTTGCTACGCTGATGGGCGGGATGTAAATTGCCAACAGCCACTCTGGAGAAGTGTACGGTGTGTCCTGAAACATCTAAAAAACACAGCTTAGAGAGCATAGGGCACTTCCACTCATGGGCGTATACATTGGGAAAACTAAAAATCAGCAAGACACAGGCACCCCAAAGTTTAGGGCTGCTCTGTTGACAAGAACCTCCACTTCGTTACACCTTAAATATCCCAGGAAAGAGAAAAATGGATAAAGAAGTTGTGGTCCTTATGTACAAAGGAATATCACTCAGCCATGAAATCAACGTCATAAGGCTAGTAGCAGCATGATGAGTGGATTTAGGTACGACGATTCTAAGTGAAATAAGTCACACAGAAAAAGACACTTGCCATAAGATATCACTTATAGAGGGAATGGAAAAACCGCTACACTGGAACTGAATTACAAAACAGAACAGAGTCACACGTTTAGAAAACACACTATAGCTGCTTAACGGGAAAGGTGAGGTGGAGTGATGCCTAAAACAAGGGTTTCAAATTAGCTCAGATACCGTTCCATAAACCCAATATGTAATAGACAAGACCTACTCCTTGCTCAGTGAACTGGACTCAACACCCCCTATTCACCGCCCAAGAATATATCTGACTAGTAAGAATCTTAAAACCTATGTATTGATATCTCTCTGTAAGTGAGTCAAGTGCGTGTAAAGCGGCATAAAGACAGCAGTGAAAAGCAGCTAAACCCCATTATAAAAATCAATAACTTTTAAAAACCCGTGAAACAAAGACAGTGAAAGAGAGAGAAATTCTTACAAAATTCGTTCAGGGGCTGTGATGCCACCTGGATTGACCATATCTAGACCCACAGCTGATTGCGACATAAGGGTGGACACTCTTGGGGCTGAGAGGTTTGGTGAGGTTGGGTGAGCAAACGCAGACCCTTTAAAGTCATACTGCTTGGTACCCATTCCATGGGTCCCAAATCTCCAGGTTCAAGGGCATCTTCCTACATCGAAAACATGCATGAGAAACCCAGAAGATGGTACACCGTGTGATCGGGAAAGGTTGCTAAAACGCACCTCATTTCTCGTCTGATGGTGCTCGGGTTCGCCATTCTAGCCGCTTTACTAGCAATCTTCCTCCTTGGAGAATCAGCAGCTTTAACCTCCTGTTCCGTACAGGTTGCAATTTGTCCTGAGGATGAACGGGAAGAGGGGGAACCAATGGGAGACTAGCTCTAGGTGTTGGGACAGGCACAGGTCACTCTATTTTCCCATCAGGAAGAAGAATTAACCACAGGCTCATCCTGCCGCCCGGAACCCGAATAGGGCCTGAAGCAATCCTGCGCTTTTGCGGCCAGCTCCCAAGAAAGCGAGTTGAAAAATGGAGCTCAGGGGCACTGCAATTCACAAATCTGCAGAGTTATAAATGATAACTGTCGTCCACAAATATATTCAGGGAAGGCAACGAAGAGGATTTGAAAGCAAGGCAGAATTGCAGGAAACAGATTTCAGGAGGTAGATTCGAATCGCATTTAAAGCACAGGAAAAGCGGCAAAACCTCGACAATGATGCCCTTGGCCAAAAAGGGCGTATGCGTTTTTTCCTGAATATATTCAGGAAAAAACGCATACGCCCTTTTTGGCCAACCAAGCAACCTAGAAAGGCAAATCAGCGCTACAAAGAAGTCTCGCTTCGCATCGGTCAAAAGGGCCATGTTGAATAAAGGGTCAAAACCAGAAATGCAGGACAGGCCATGGAGAAACGGGAGCCTTGCTACGCTGATGGGCAGGATGTAAATTGCCAACAGCCACTCTGGAGAAGTGTACGGTGTGTCCTGAAACATCTAAAAAACACAGCTTAGAGAGCATAGGGCACTTCCACTCATGGGCGTATACATTGGGAAAACTAAAAATCAGCAAGTCACAGGCACCCCAAAGTTTAGGGCTGCTCTGTTGACAAGAACCTCCACTTCGTTACACCTTAAATATCCCAGGAAAGAGAAAAATGGATAAAGAAGTTGTGGTCCTTATGTACAAAGGAATATCACTCAGCCATGAAATCAACGTCATAAGGCTAGTAGCAGCATGATGAGTGGATTTAGGTACGACGATTCTAATTGAAATAAGTCACACAGAAAAAGACACTTGCCATAAGATATCACTTATAGAGGGAATGGAAAAACCGCTACACTGGAACTGAATTACAAAACAGAACAGAGTCACACGTTTAGAAAACACACTATAGCTGCTTAACGGGAAAGGTGAGGTGAGGTGATGCCTAAAACAAGGGTTTCAAATTAGCTCAGATACCGTTCCATAAACCCAATATTTAATAGACAAGACCTACTCCTTGCTCAGTGAACTGGACTCAACACCCCCTATTCACCGCCCAAGAATATATCTGAGTAGTAAGAATCTTAAAACCTATGTATTGATATCTCTCTGTAAGTGAGTCAAGTGCGTGTAAAGCGGCATAAAGACAGCAGTGAAAAGCAGCTAAACCCCATTATAAAAATCAATAACTTTTAAAAACCCGAGAAACAAAGACAGTGAAAGAGAGAGAAATTCTTACAAAATTCGTTCAGGGGCTGTGATGCCACCTGGATTGACCATATCTAGACCCACAGCTGATTGCGACATAAGGGTGGACACTCTTGGGGCTGAGAGGTTTGGTGAGGTTGGGTGAGCAAACGCAGACCCTTTAAAGTCATACTGCGTGGTACCCATCCCATGGGTCCCAAATCTCCAGGTTCAAGGGCATCTTCCTACATCGAAAACATGCATGAGAAACCCAGAAGATGGTACACCGTGTGATCGGGAAAGGTTGCTAAAACGCACCTCATTTCTCGTCTGATGGTGCTCGGGTTCGCCATTCTAGCCGCTTTACTAGCAATCTCCCTCCTTGGAGAATCAGCAGCTTTAACCTCCTGTTCCGTACAGGTTGCAATTTGTCCTGAGGATGAACGGGAAGAGGGGGAACCAATGGGAGACTAGCTCTAGGTGTTGGGACAGGCACAGGTCACTCTATTTTCCCATCAGGAAGAAGAATTAACCACAGGCTCATCCTGCCGCCCGGAACCCGAATAGGGCCTGAAGCAATCCTGCGCTTTTGCGGCCAGCTCCCAAGAAAGCGAGTTGAAAAATGGAGCTCAGGGGCACTGCAATTCACAAACCTGGAGAGTTATAAATGATAACTCTCGTCCACAAATATATTCAGGGAAGGCAACGAAGAGGATGTGAAAGCAAGGCAGAATTGCAGGAAACAGATTTCAGGAGGTAGATTCGAATCGCCTTTAAAGCACAGGAAAAGCGGCAAAACCTCGACAATGATGCCCTTGGCCAAAAAGGGCGTATGCGTTTTTTCCTGAATATATTCAGGAAAAAACGCATACGCCCTTTTTGGCCAACCAAGCAACCTGGAAAGGCAAATCAGCGCTACAAAGAAGTCTCGCTTCGCATCGGTCAAAAGGGCCATGCTGAATAAAGGGTCAAAACCAGAAATGCAGGACAGGCCATGGAGAAACGGGAGCCTTGCTACGCTGATGGGCGGGATGTAAATTGCCAACAGCCACTCTGGAGAAGTGTACGGTGTGTCCTGAAACATCTAAAAAACACAGCTTAGAGAGCATAGGGCACTTCCACTCATGGGCGTATACATTGGGAAAACTAAAAATCAGCAAGACACAGGCACCCCAAAGTTTAGGGCTGCTCTGTTGACAAGAACCTCCACTTCGTTACACCTTAAATATCCCAGGAAAGAGAAAAATGGATAAAGAAGTTGTGGTCCTTATGTACAAAGGAATATCACTCAGCCATGAAATCAACGTCATAAGGCTCGTAGCAGCATGATGAGTGGATTTAGGTACGACGATTCTAAGTGAAATAAGTCACACAGAAAAAGACACTTGCCATAAGATATCACTTATAGAGGGAATGGAAAAACCGCTACACTGGAACTGAATTACAAAACAGAACAGAGTCACACGTTTAGAAAACACACTATAGCTGCTTAACGGGAAAGGTGAGGTGGGGTGATGCCTAAAACAAGGGTTTCAAATTAGCTCAGATACCGTTCCATCAACCCAATATGTAATAGACAAGACCTACTCCTTGCTCAGTGAACTGGACTCAACACCCCCTATTCACCGCCCAAGAATATATCTGACTAGTAAGAATCTTAAAACCTATGTATTGATATCTCTCTGTAAGTGAGTCAAGTGCGTGTAAAGCGGCATAAAGACAGCAGTGAAAAGCAGCTAAACCCCATTATAAAAATCAATAACTTTTAAAAACCCGTGAAACAAAGACAGTGAAAGAGAGAGAAATTCTTACAAAATTCGTTCAGGGGCTGTGATGCCACCTGGATTGACCATATCTAGACCCACAGCTGATTGCGACATAAGGGTGGACACTCTTGGGGCTGAGAGGTTTGGTGAGGTTGGGTGAGCAAACGCAGACCCTTTAAAGTCATACTGCTTGGTACCCATTCCATGGGTCCCAAATCTCCAGGTTCAAGGGCATCTTCCTACATCGAAAACATGCATGAGAAACCCAGAAGATGGTACACCGTGTGATCGGGAAAGGTTGCTAAAACGCACCTCATTTCTCGTCTGATGGTGCTCGGGTTCGCCATTCTAGCCGCTTTACTAGCAATCTTCCTCCTTGGAGAATCAGCAGCTTTAACCTCCTGTTCCGTACAGGTTGCAATTTGTCCTGAGGATGAACGGGAAGAGGGGGAACCAATGGGAGACTAGCTCTAGGTGTTGGGACAGGCACAGGTCACTCTATTTTCCCATCAGGAAGAAGAATTAACCACAGGCTCATCCTGCCGCCCGGAACCCGAATAGGGCCTGAAGCAATCCTGCGCTTTTGCGGCCAGCTCCCAAGAAAGCGAGTTGAAAAATGGATCTCAGGGGCACTGCAATTCACAAATCTGCAGAGTTATAAATGATAACTGTCGTCCACAAATATATTCAGGGAAGGCAACGAAGAGGATTTGAAAGCAAGGCAGAATTGCAGGAAACAGATTTCAGGAGGTAGATTCGAATCGCCTTTAAAGCACAGGAAAAGCGGCAAAACCTCGACAATGATGCCCTTGGCCAAAAAGGGCGTATGCGTTTTTTCCTGAATATATTCAGGAAAAAACGCATACGCCCTTTTTGGCCAACCAAGCAACCTGGAAAGGCAAATCAGCGCTACAAAGAAGTCTCGCTTCGCATCGGTCAAAAGGGCCATGCTGAATAAAGGGTCAAAACCAGAAATGCAGGACAGGCCATGGAGAAACGGGAGCCTTGCTACGCTGATGGGCGGGATGTAAATTGCCAACAGCCACTCTGGAGAAGTGTACGGTGTGTCCTGAAACATCTAAAAAACACAGCTTAGAGAGCATAGGGCACTTCCACTCATGGGCGTATACATTGGGAAAACTAAAAATCAGCAAGACACAGGCACCCCAAAGTTTAGGGCTGCTCTGTTGACAAGAACCTCCACTTCGTTACACCTTAAATATCCCAGGAAAGAGAAAAATGGATAAAGAAGTTGTGGTCCTTATGTACAAAGGAATATCACTCAGCCATGAAATCAACGTCATAAGGCTCGTAGCAGCATGATGAGTGGATTTAGGTACGACAATTCTAAGTGAAATAAGTCACACAGAAAAAGACACTTGCCATAAGATATCACTTATAGAGGGAATGTAAAAACCGCTACACTTGAACTGAATTACAAAACAGAACAGAGTCACACGTTTAGAAAACACACTATAGCTGCTTAACGGGAAAGGTGAGGTGGGGTGATGCCTAAAACAAGGGTTTCAAATTAGCTCAGATACCGTTCCATCAACCCAATATGTAATAGACAAGACCTACGCCTTGCTCAGTGAACTGGACTCAACACCCCCTATTCACCGCCCAAGAATATATCTGAGTAGTAAGAATCTTAAAACCTATGTATTGATATCTCTCTGTAAGTGAGTCAAGTGCGTGTAAAGCGGCATAAAGACAGCAGTGAAAAGCAGCTAAACCCCATTATAAAAATCAATAACTTTTAAAAACCCGAGAAACAAAGACAGTGAAAGAGAGAGAAATTCTTACAAAATTCGTTCAGGGGCTGTGATGCCACCTGGATTGACCATATCTAGACCCACAGCTGATTGCGACATAAGGGTGGACACTCTTGGGGCTGAGAGGTTTGGTGAGGTTGGGTGAGCAAACGCAGACCCTTTAAAGTCATACTGCGTGGTACCCATCCCATGGGTCCCAAATCTCCAGGTTCAAGGGCATCTTCCTACATCGAAAACATGCATGAGAAACCCAGAAGATGGTCCACCGAGTGATCGGGAAAGGTTTCTAAAACGCACCTCATTTCTCATCTCCTTGTGCTCGGGTTCGCCATTCCAGCCGCTTTACTAGCAATCTCCCTCCTTGGAGAATCAGCAGCTTTAACCTCCTGTTCCGTACAGGTTGCAATTTGTCCTGAGGATGAACGGGAAGAGGGGGAACCAATGGGAGACTAGCTCTAGGTGTTGGGACAGGCACAGGTCACTCTATTTTCCCATCAGGAAGAAGAATTAACCACAGGCTCATCCTGCCGCCCGGAACCCGAATAGGGCCTGAAGCAATCCTGCGCTTTTGCGGCCATCTCCCAAGAAAGCGAGTTGAAAAATGGAGCTCAGGGGCACTGCAATTCACAAACCTGGAGAGTTATAAATGATAACTCTCGTCCACAAATATATTCAGGGAAGGCAACGAAGAGGATGTGAAAGCAAGGCAGAATTGCAGGAAACAGATTTCAGGAGGTAGATTCGAATCGCCTTTAAAGCACAGGAAAAGCGGCAAAACCTCGACAATGATGCCCTTGGCCAAAAAGGGCGTATGCGTTTTTTCCTGAATATATTCAGGAAAAAACGCATACGCCCTTTTTGGCCAACCAAGCAACCTGGAAAGGCAAATCAGCGCTACAAAGAAGTCTCGCTTCCCATCGGTCAAAAGGGCCATGCTGAATAAAGTGTCAAAACCAGAAATGCAGGACAGGCCACGGAGAAACGGGAGCCTTGCTACGCTGATGGGCGGGATGTAAATTGCCAACAGCCACTCTGGAGAAGTGTACGGTGTGTCCTGAAACATTTACAAAACTCAGCTTAGAGAGCATAGGGCACTTCCACTCATGGGCGTATAAATTGGGAAAACTAAAAATCAGCAAGACACAAGCACCCCAAAGTTTAGGGCTGCTCTGTTGACAAGAACCTCCACTTCGTTACACCTTAAATATCCCAGGAAAGAGAAAAATGGATAAAGAAGTTGTGGTCCTTATGTACAATGGAATATCACTCAGCCATGAAATCAACGTCATAAGGCTAGTAGCAGCATGATGAGTGGATTTAGGTACGACGATTCTAAGTCAAATAAGTCACACAGAAAAAGACACTTATCATAAGATATCACTTATAGAGGGAATGTAAAAACCGCTACCCTTGAACTGAATTACAAAACAGAACAGAGTCACACGGTTAGAAAACACACTATGGCTGCCTAACGGGAAAGGTGAGGTGGGGTGATGCATAAAACAAGGGTTTCAAATTAGCTCAGATACCGTTCCATAAACCCAATACGTAATAGACAAGACCTACTCCTTGCTCAGGGAACTGGACTCAACACCCCCTATTCACCGCCCAAGAGTATATCTGACTAGTAAGAATCTTAAAACCTATGTATTGATATCTCTCTGTAAGTGAGTCAAGTGGGTGTAAAGCTGCATAAACACAGCAGTGAAAAGCAGCTAAACCCTATTATAAAACTCAATTAATTTTAAAAACCCGTGAAACAAAGACAGTGAAAGGGAGAGAAATTCTTACAAAATTCGTTCAGGGGCTGTGATGCCACCTGGATTGACCATATTTAGACCTGCACCTGATTGAGACATAAGGGTGGACAGTCTTGGGGCTGAGAGGTTTGGTGAGGTTGGGTGAGCAAACGCAGACGCTTTAAAGTAATACTGCGTGGTACCCATCCCATGGGTCCCAAATCTCCAGGTTCAAGGGCATCTTCCTACATCGAAAACATGCATGAGAAACCCAGAAGATGGTCCACCGAGTGATCGGGAAAGGTTTCTAAAACGCACCTCATTTCTCATCTCCTTGTGCTCGGGTTCGCCATTCCAGCCGCTTTACTAGCAATCTCCCTCCTTGGAGAATCAGCACCTTTAACCTCCTGTTCCATACAGGTTGCAATTTGTCCTGAGGGTGAACGGGAAGAGGGGGAACCAATGAGAGACTAGCTCTAGGTGTTGGGACAGGCACAGGTCACTCTATTTTCCCATCAGGAAGAAGAATTAACCACAGGCTCAGTCTGCCGCCCGGAAGCAGAATAGGGCCTAAAGCAATCCTGCGCTTTTGCGGCCAGCTCCCAAGAGAGCGAGTTGAAAAATGGAGCTCAGGGGCACTGCAATTCACAAACCTGCAGACTTATAAATGATAACTCTCGTCTACAAATATATTGAGGGAAGGCAACAAAGAGGATTTGAAAGCAAGGCAGAATTGCAGGAAACAGATTTCAGGAGGCAGATTCGAATCGCCTTTAAAGCACAGGAAAAGCGGCAAAACCTCGACAATGATGCCCTTGGCCAAAAAGGGCGTATGCGTTTTTTCCTGAATATATTCAGGAAAAAACGCATACGCCCTTTTTGGCCAACCAAGCAACCTGGAAAGGCAAATCAGCGCTACAAAGAAGTCTCGCTTCCCACCGGTCAAAAGGGCCATGCTGAATAAAGTGTCAAAACCAGAAATGCAGGACAGGCCACGGAGAAACGGGAGCCTTGCTACGCTGATGGGTGGGATGTAAATTGCCAACAGCCACTCTGGAGAAGTGTACGGTGTGTCCTGAAACATTTACAAAACTCAGCTTAGAGAGCATAGGGCACTTCCACTCATGGGCGTATAAATTGGGAAAACTAAAAATCAGCAAGACACAAGCACCCCAAAGTTTAGGGCTGCTCTGTTGACAAGAACCTCCACTTCGTTACACCTTAAATATCCCAGGAAAGAGAAAAATGGATAAAGAAGTTGTGGTCCTTATGTACAATGGAATATCACTCAGCCATGAAATCAACGTCATAAGGCTAGTAGCAGCATGATGAGTGGATTTAGGTACGACGATTCTAAGTCAAATAAGTCACACAGAAAAAGACACTTATCATAAGATATCACCTATAGAGGGAATGTAAAAACCGCTACCCTTGAACTGAATTACAAAACAGAACAGAGTCACACGGTTAGAAAACACACTATGGCTGCCTAACGGGAAAGGTGAGGTGGGGTGATGCATAAAACAAGGGTTTCAAATTAGCTCAGATACCGTTCCATAAACCCAATACGTAATAGACAAGACCTACTCCTTGCTCAGGGAACTGGACTCAACACCCCCTATTCACCGCCCAAGAGTATATCTGACTAGTAACAATCTTAAAACCTATGTAATGATATCTCTCTGTAAGTGAGTCAAGTGGGTGTAAAGCTGCATAAACACAGCAGTGAAAAGCAGCTAAACCCCATTATAAAACTCAATTAATTTTAAAAACCCGTGAAACAAAGACAGTGAAAGGGAGAGAAATTCTTACAAAATTCGTTCAGGCCCTGTGATGCCACCTGGATTGACCATATCTAGACCGGCAGCTGATTGAGACATAAGGGTGGACACTCTTGGGGCTGAGAGGTTTGGTGAGGTTGGGTGAGCAAACGCAGACGCTTTAAAGTAATACTGCGTGGTACCCATCCCATGGGTCCCAAATCTCCAGGTTCAAGGGCATCTTCCTACATCGAAAACATGCATGAGAAACCCAGAAGATGGTCCACCGAGTGATCGGGAAAGGTTTATAAAACGCACCTCATTTCTCATCTCCTTGTTCTCGGGTTCGCCATTCCAGCCGCTTTACTAGCAATCTCCCTCCTTGGAGAATCAGCACCTTTAACCTCCTGTTCCATACAAGTTGCAATTTGTCCTGAGGGTGAACGGGAAGAGGGGGAACCAATGAGAGACTAGCTCTAGGTGTTGGGACAGGCACAGGTCACTCTATTTTCCCATCAGGAAGAAGAATTAACCACAGGCTCAGTCTGCCGCCCGGAAGCAGAATAGGGCCTAAAGCAATCCTGCGCTTTTGCGGCCAGCTCCCAAGAGAGCGAGTTGAAAAATGGAGCTCAGGGGCACTGCAATTCACAAACCTGCAGACTTATAAATGATAACTCTCGTCTACAAATATATTGAGGGAAGGCAACAAAGAGGATTTGAAAGCAAGGCAGAATTGCAGGAAACAGATTTCAGGAGGCAGATTCGAATCGCCTTTAAAGCACAGGAAAAGCGGCAAAACCTCGACAATGATGCCCTTGGCCAAAAAGGGCGTATGCGTTTTTTCCTGAATATATTCAGGAAAAAACGCATACGCCCTTTTTGGCCAACCAAGCAACCTGGAAAGGCAAATCAGCGCTACAAAGAAGTCTCGCTTCCCATCGGTCAAAAGGGCCATGCTGAATAAAGTGTCAAAACCAGAAATGCAGGACAGGCCACGGAGAAACGGAAGCCTTGCTACGCTGATGGGCGGGATGTAAATTGCCAACAGCCACTCTAGAGAAGTGTACGGTGTGTCCTGAAACATTTACAAAACTCAGCTTAGAGAGCATAGGGCACTTCCACTCATGGGCGTATAAATTGGGAAAACTAAAAATCAGCAAGACACAAGCACCCCAAAGTTTAGGGCTGCTCTGTTGACAAGAACCTCCACTTCGTTACACCTTAAATATCCCAGGAAAGAGAAAAATGGATAAAGAAGTTGTGGTCCTTATGTACAATGGAATATCACTCAGCCATGAAATCAACGTCATAAGGCTAGTAGCAGCATGATGAGTGGATTTAGGTACGACGATTCTAAGTCAAATAAGTCACACAGAAAAAGACACTTATCATAAGATATCACCTATAGAGGGAATGTAAAAACCGCTACCCTTGAACTCAATTACAAAACAGAACAGAGTCACACGGTTAGAAAACACACTATGGCTGCCTAACGGGAAAGGTGAGGTGGGGTGATGCATAAAACAAGGGTTTCAAATTAGCTCAGATACCGTTCCATAAACCCAATACGTAATAGACAAGACCTACTCCTTGCTCAGGGAACTGGACTCAACACCCCCTATTCACCGCCCAAGAGTATATCTGACTAGTAAGAATCTTAAAACCTATGTATTGATATCTCTCTGTAAGTGAGTCAAGTGGGTGTAAAGCTGCATAAACACAGCAGTGAAAAGCAGCTAAACCCCATTATAAAACTCAATTAATTTTAAAAACCCGTGAAACAAAGACAGTGAAAGGGAGAGAAATTCTTACAAAATTCGTTCAGGCGCTGTGATGCCACCTGGATTGACCATATCTAGACCCGCAGCTGATTGAGACATAAGGGTGGACACTCTTGGGGCTGAGGGGTTTGGTGAGGTTCGGTGAGCAAACGCAGACGCTTTAAAGTAATACTGCGTGGTACCCATCCCATGGGTCCCAAATCTCCAGGTTCAAGGGCATCTTCCTACATCGAAAACATGCATGAGAAACCCAGAAGATGGTCCACCGAGTGATCGGGAAAGGTTTCTAAAACGCGCCTCATTTCTCATCTCCTTGTGCTCGGGTTCGCCATTCCAGCCGCTTTACAAGCAATCTCCCCCCTTGGAGAATCAGCACCTTTAACCTCCTGTTCCATACAGGTGGCAATTTGAACTGAGGATGAACGGGAAGACGGGGAACCAATGAGAGACTAGCTCTAGGTGTTGGGACAGGCACAGGTCACTCTATTTTCCCATCAGGAAGAAGAATTAACCACAGGCTCAGTCTGCCGCCCGGAAGCAGAATAGGGCCTAAAGCAATCCTGCGCTTTTGTGGCCAGCTCCCAAGAGAGCGAGTTGAAAAATGGAGCTCAGGGGCACTGCAATTCACAAACCTGCAGACTTATAAATGATAACTCTCGTCTACAAATATATTGAGGGAAGGCAACAAAGAGGATTTGAAAGCAAGGCAGAATTGCAGGAAACAGATTTCAGGAGGCAGATTCGCATCGCCTTTAAAGCACAGGAAAAGCGGCAAAACCTCGACAATGATGCCCTTGGCCAAAAAGGGCGTATGCGTTTTTTCCTGAATATATTCAGGAAAAAACGCATACGCCCTTTTTGGCCAACCAAGCAACCTGGAAAGGCAAATCAGCGCTACAAAGAATTTTCGCTTCCCATCGGTCAAAAGGGCCATGCTGAATAAAGTGTCAAAACCAGAAATGCAGAACAGGCCACGGAGAAACGGGAGCCTTGCTACGCTGATGGGCGGGATGTAAATTGCCAACAGCCACTCTGGAGAAGTGTACGGTGTGTCCTGAAACATTTACAAAACTCAGCTTAGAGAGCATAGGGCACTTCCACTCATGGGCGTATAAATTGGGAAAACTAAAAATCAGCAAGACACAAGCACCCCAAAGTTTAGGGCTGCTCTGTTGACAAGAACCTCCACTTCGTTACACCTTAAATATCCCAGGAAAGAGAAAAATGGATAAAGAAGTTGTGGTCCTTATGTACAATGGAATATCACTCAGCCATGAAATCAACGTCATAAGGCTAGTAGCAGCATGATGAGTGGATTTAGGTACGACGATTCTAAGTCAAATAAGTCACACAGAAAAAGACACTTATCATAAGATATCACTTATAGAGGGAATGTAAAAACCGCTACCCTTGAACTGAATTACAAAACAGAACAGAGTCACACGGTTAGAAAACACACTATGGCTGCCTAACGGGAAAGGTGAGGTGGGGTGATGCATAAAGCAAGGGTTTCAAATTAGCTCAGATACCGTTCCATAAACCCAATATGTAATAGACAAGACCTACTCCTTACTCAGGGAACTGGACTCAACACCCCCTATTCACCGCCCAAGAATATATCTGACTAGTAAGAATCTTAAAACTTATGTATTGATATCTCTCTGTAAGTGAGTCAAGTGGGTGTAAAGCTGCATAAACACAGCAGTGAAAAACAGCTAAACCCCATTATAAAACTCAATTAATTTTAAAAACCCGTGAAACAAAGACAGTGAAAGAGAGAGAAATTCTTACAAAATTCGTTCAGGGGCTGTGATGCCACCTGGATTGACCATATTTAGACCTGCACCTGATTAAGACATAAGGGTGGACAGTCTTGGGGCTGAGAGGTTTGGTGAGGTTGGGTGAGCAAACGCAGACGCTTTAAAGTAATACTGCGTGGTACCCATCCCATGGGTCCCAAATCTCCAGGTTCAAGGGCATCTTCCTACATCGAAAACATGCATGAGAAACCCAGAAGATGGTCCACCGAGTGATCGGGAAAGGTTTCTAAAACGCACCTCATTTCTCATCTCCTTGTGCTCGGGTTCGCCATTCCAGCCGCTTTACTAGCAATCTCCCTCCTTGGAGAATCAGCACCTTTAACCTCCTGTTCCATACAAGTTGCAATTTGTCCTGAGGGTGAACGGGAAGAGGGGGAACCAATGAGAGACTAGCTCTAGGTGTTGGGACAGGCACAGGTCACTCTATTTTCCCATCAGGAAGAAGAATTAACCACAGGCTCAGTCTGCCGCCCGGAAGCAGAATAGGGCCTAAAGCAATCCTGCGCTTTTGCGGCCAGCTCCCAAGAGAGCGAGTTGAAAAATGGAGCTCAGGGGCACTGCAATTCACAAACCTGCAGACTTATAAATGATAACTCTCGTCTACAAATATATTGAGGGAAGGCAACAAAGAGGATTTGAAAGCAAGGCAGAATTGCAGGAAACAGATTTCAGGAGGCAGATTCGAATCGCCTTTAAAGCACAGGAAAAGCGGCAAAACCTCGACAATGATGCCCTTGGCCAAAAAGGGCGTATGCGTTTTTTCCTGAATATATTCAGGAAAAAACGCATACGCCCTTTTTGGCCAACCAAGCAACCTGGAAAGGCAAATCAGCGCTACAAAGAAGTCTCGCTTCCCATCGGTCAAAAGGGCCATGCTGAATAAAGTGTCAAAACCAGAAATGCAGGACAGGCCACGGAGAAACGGAAGCCTTGCTACGCTGATGGGCGGGATGTAAATTGCCAACAGCCACTCTAGAGAAGTGTACGGTGTGTCCTGAAACATTTACAAAACTCAGCTTAGAGAGCATAGGGCACTTCCACTCATGGGCGTATAAATTGGGAAAACTAAAAATCAGCAAGACACAAGCACCCCAAAGTTTAGGGCTGCTCTGTTGACAAGAACCTCCACTTCGTTACACCTTAAATATCCCAGGAAAGAGAAAAATGGATAAAGAAGTTGTGGTCCTTATGTACAATGGAATATCACTCAGCCATGAAATCAACGTCATAAGGCTAGTAGCAGCATGATGAGTGGATTTAGGTACGACGATTCTAAGTCAAATAAGTCACACAGAAAAAGACACTTATCATAAGATATCACCTATAGAGGGAATGTAAAAACCGCTACCCTTGAACTCAATTACAAAACAGAACAGAGTCACACGGTTAGAAAACACACTATGGCTGCCTAACGGGAAAGGTGAGGTGGGGTGATGCATAAAACAAGGGTTTCAAATTAGCTCAGATACCGTTCCATAAACCCAATACGTAATAGACAAGACCTACTCCTTGCTCAGGGAACTGGACTCAACACCCCCTATTCACCGCCCAAGAGTATATCTGACTAGTAAGAATCTTAAAACCTATGTATTGATATCTCTCTGTAAGTGAGTCAAGTGGGTGTAAAGCTGCATAAACACAGCAGTGAAAAGCAGCTAAACCCCATTATAAAACTCAATTAATTTTAAAAACCCGTGAAACAAAGACAGTGAAAGGGAGAGAAATTCTTACAAAATTCGTTCAGGCGCTGTGATGCCACCTGGATTGACCATATCTAGACCCGCAGCTGATTGAGACATAAGGGTGGACACTCTTGGGGCTGAGGGGTTTGGTGAGGTTCGGTGAGCAAACGCAGACGCTTTAAAGTAATACTGCGTGGTACCCATCCCATGGGTCCCAAATCTCCAGGTTCAAGGGCATCTTCCTACATCGAAAACATGCATGAGAAACCCAGAAGATGGTCCACCGAGTGATCGGGAAAGGTTTCTAAAACGCACCTCATTTCTCGTCTCCTTGTGCTCGGGTTCGCCATTCCAGCCGCTTTACAAGCAATCTCCCCCCTTGGAGAATCAGCACCTTTAACCTCCTGTTCCATACAGGTGGCAATTTGAACTGAGGATGAACGGGAAGACGGGGAACCAATGAGAGACTAGCTCTAGGTGTTGGGACAGGCACAGGTCACTCTATTTTCCCATCAGGAAGAAGAATTAACCACAGGCTCAGTCTGCCGCCCGGAAGCAGAATAGGGCCTAAAGCAATCCTGCGCTTTTGTGGCCAGCTCCCAAGAGAGCGAGTTGAAAAATGGAGCTCAGGGGCACTGCAATTCACAAACCTGCAGACTTATAAATGATAACTCTCGTCTACAAATATATTGAGGGAAGGCAACAAAGAGGATTTGAAAGCAAGGCAGAATTGCAGGAAACAGATTTCAGGAGGCAGATTCGCATCGCCTTTAAAGCACAGGAAAAGCGGCAAAACCTCGACAATGATGCCCTTGGCCAAAAAGGGCGTATGCGTTTTTTCCTGAATATATTCAGGAAAAAACGCATACGCCCTTTTTGGCCAACCAAGCAACCTGGAAAGGCAAATCAGCGCTACAAAGAATTTTCGCTTCCCATCGGTCAAAAGGGCCATGCTGAATAAAGTGTCAAAACCAGAAATGCAGGACAGGCCACGGAGAAACGGGAGCCTTGCTACGCTGATGGGCGGGATGTAAATTGCCAACAGCCACTCTGGAGAAGTGTACGGTGTGTCCTGAAACATTTACAAAACTCAGCTTAGAGAGCATAGGGCACTTCCACTCATGGGCGTATAAATTGGGAAAACTAAAAATCAGCAAGACACAAGCACCCCAAAGTTTAGGGCTGCTCTGTTGACAAGAACCTCCACTTCGTTACACCTTAAATATCCCAGGAAAGAGAAAAATGGATAAAGAAGTTGTGGTCCTTATGTACAATGGAATATCACTCAGCCATGAAATCAACGTCATAAGGCTAGTAGCAGCATGATGAGTGGATTTAGGTACGACGATTCTAAGTCAAATAAGTCACACAGAAAAAGACACTTATCATAAGATATCACTTATAGAGGGAATGTAAAAACCGCTACCCTTGAACTGAATTACAAAACAGAACAGAGTCACACGGTTAGAAAACACACTATGGCTGCCTAACGGGAAAGGTGAGGTGGGGTGATGCATAAAGCAAGGGTTTCAAATTAGCTCAGATACCGTTCCATAAACCCAATATGTAATAGACAAGACCTACTCCTTACTCAGGGAACTGGACTCAACACCCCCTATTCACCGCCCAAGAATATATCTGACTAGTAAGAATCTTAAAACTTATGTATTGATATCTCTCTGTAAGTGAGTCAAGTGGGTGTAAAGCTGCATAAACACAGCAGTGAAAAACAGCTAAACCCCATTATAAAACTCAATTAATTTTAAAAACCCGTGAAACAAAGACAGTGAAAGAGAGAGAAATTCTTACAAAATTCGTTCAGGGGCTGTGATGCCACCTGGATTGACCATATTTAGACCTGCACCTGATTGAGACATAAGGGTGGACAGTCTTGGGGCTGAGAGGTTTGGTGAGGTTGGGTGAGCAAACGCAGACGCTTTAAAGTAATACTGCGTGGTACCCATCCCATGGGTCCCAAATCTCCAGGTTCAAGGGCATCTTCCTACATCGAAAACATGCATGAGAAACCCAGAAGATGGTCCACCGAGTGATCGGGAAAGGTTTCTAAAACGCACCTCATTTCTCATCTCCTTGTGCTCGGGTTCGCCATTCCAGCCGCTTTACTAGCAATCTCCCTCCTTGGAGAATCAGCACCTTTAACCTCCTGTTCCATACAGGTTGCAATTTGTCCTGAGGGTGAACGGGAAGAGGGGGAACCAATGAGAGACTAGCTCTAGGTGTTGGGACAGGCACAGGTCACTCTATTTTCCCATCAGGAAGAAGAATTAACCACAGGCTCAGTCTGCCGCCCGGAAGCAGAATAGGGCCTAAAGCAATCCTGCGCTTTTGCGGCCAGCTCCCAAGAGAGCGAGTTGAAAAATGGAGCTCAGGGGCACTGCAATTCACAAACCTGCAGACTTATAAATGATAACTCTCGTCTACAAATATATTGAGGGAAGGCAACAAAGAGGATTTGAAAGCAAGGCAGAATTGCAGGAAACAGATTTCAGGAGGCAGATTCGAATCGCCTTTAAAGCACAGGAAAAGCGGCAAAACCTCGACAATGATGCCCTTGGCCAAAAAGGGCGTATGCGTTTTTTCCTGAATATATTCAGGAAAAAACGCATACGCCCTTTTTGGCCAACCAAGCAACCTGGAAAGGCAAATCAGCGCTACAAAGAAGTCTCGCTTCCCATCGGTCAAAAGGGCCATGCTGAATAAAGTGTCAAAACCAGAAATGCAGGACAGGCCACGGAGAAACGGGAGCCTTGCTACGCTGATGGGTGGGATGTAAATTGCCAACAGCCACTCTGGAGAAGTGTACGGTGTGTCCTGAAACATTTACAAAACTCAGCTTAGAGAGCATAGGGCACTTCCACTCATGGGCGTATAAATTGGGAAAACTAAAAATCAGCAAGACACAAGCACCCCAAAGTTTAGGGCTGCTCTGTTGACAAGAACCTCCACTTCGTTACACCTTAAATATCCCAGGAAAGAGAAAAATGGATAAAGAAGTTGTGGTCCTTATGTACAATGGAATATCACTCAGCCATGAAATCAACGTCATAAGGCTAGTAGCAGCATGATGAGTGGATTTAGGTACGACGATTCTAAGTCAAATAAGTCACACAGAAAAAGACACTTATCATAAGATATCACCTATAGAGGGAATGTAAAAACCGCTACCCTTGAACTCAATTACAAAACAGAACAGAGTCACACGGTTAGAAAACACACTATGGCTGCCTAACGGGAAAGGTGAGGTGGGGTGATGCATAAAACAAGGGTTTCAAATTAGCTCAGATACCGTTCCATAAACCCAATACTTAATAGACAAGACCTACTCCTTGCTCAGGGAACTGGACTCAACACCCCCTATTCACCGCCCAAGAGTATATCTGACTAGTAACAATCTTAAAACCTATGTAATGATATCTCTCTGTAAGTGAGTCAAGTGGGTGTAAAGCTGCATAAACACAGCAGTGAAAAGCAGCTAAACCCCATTATAAAACTCAATTAATTTTAAAAACCAGTGAAACAAAGACAGTGAAAGGGAGAGAAATTCTTACAAAATTCGTTCAGGCCCTGTGATGCCACCTGGATTGAACATATCTAGACCGGCAGCTGATTGAGACATAAGGGTGGACACTCTTGGGGCTGAGAGGTTTGGTGAGGTTGGGTGAGCAAACGCAGACGCTTTAAAGTAATACTGCGTGGTACCCATCCCATGGGTCCCAAATCTCCAGGTTCAAGGGTATCTTCCTACATCGAAAACATGCATGAGAAACCCAGAAGATGGTCCACCGAGTGATCGGGAAAGGTTTATAAAACGCACCTCATTTCTCATCTCCTTGTGCTCGGGTTCGCCATTCCAGCCGCTTTACTAGCAATCTCCCTCCTTGGAGAATCAGCACCTTTAACCTCCTGTTCCATACAAGTTGCAATTTGTCCTGAGGGTGAACGGGAAGAGGGGGAACCAATGAGAGACTAGCTCTAGGTGTTGGGACAGGCACAGGTCACTCTATTTTCCCATCAGGAAGAAGAATTAACCACAGGCTCAGTCTGCCGCCCGGAAGCAGAATAGGGCCTAAAGCAATCCTGCGCTTTTGCGGCCAGCTCCCAAGAGAGCGAGTTGAAAAATGGAGCTCAGGGGCACTGCAATTCACAAACCTGCAGACTTATAAATGATAACTCTCGTCTAAAAATATATTGAGGGAAGGCAACAAAGAGGATTTGAAAGCAAGGCAGAATTGCAGGAAACAGATTTCAGGAGGCAGATTCGAATCGCCTTTAAAGCACAGGAAAAGCGGCAAAACCTCGACAATGATGCCCTTGGCCAAAAAGGGCGTATGCGTTTTTTCCTGAATATATTCAGGAAAAAACGCATACGCCCTTTTTGGCCAACCAAGCAACCTGGAAAGGCAAATCAGCGCTACAAAGAAGTCTCGCTTCCCATCGGTCAAAAGGGCCATGCTGAATAAAGTGTCAAAACCAGAAATGCAGGACAGGCCACGGAGAAACGGAAGCCTTGCTACGCTGATGGGCGGGATGTAAATTGCCAACAGCCACTCTGGAGAAGTGTACGGTGTGTCCTGAAACATTTACAAAACTCAGCTTAGAGAGCATAGGGCACTTCCACTCATGGGCGTATAAATTGGGAAAACTAAAAATCAGCAAGACACAAGCACCCCAAAGTTTAGGGCTGCTCTGTTGACAAGAACCTCCACTTCGTTACACCTTAAATATCCCAGGAAAGAGAAAAATGGATAAAGAAGTTGTGGTCCTTATGTACAATGGAATATCACTCAGCCATGAAATCAACGTCATAAGGCTAGTAGCAGCATGATGAGTGGATTTAGGTACGACGATTCTAAGTCAAATAAGTCACACAGAAAAAGACACTTATCATAAGATATCACCTATAGAGGGAATGTAAAAACCGCTACCCTTGAACTCAATTACAAAACAGAACAGAGTCACACGGTTAGAAAACACACTATGGCTGCCTAACGGGAAAGGTGAGGTGGGGTGATGCATAAAACAAGGGTTTCAAATTAGCTCAGATACCGTTCCATAAACCCAGTACGTAATAGACAAGACCTACTCCTTGCTCAGGGAACTGGACTCAACACCCCCTATTCACCGCCCAAGAGTATATCTGACTAGTAAGAATCTTAAAACCTATGTATTGATATCTCTCTGTAAGTGAGTCAAGTGGGTGTAAAGCTGCATAAACACAGCAGTGAAAAGCAGCTAAACCCCATTATAAAACTCAATTAATTTTAAAAACCCGTGAAACAAAGACAGTGAAAGGGAGAGAAATTCTTACAAAATTCGTTCAGGCGCTGTGATGCCACCTGGATTGACCATATCTAGACCCGCAGCTGATTGAGACATAAGGGTGGACACTCTTGGGGCTGAGTGGTTTGGTGAGGTTCGGTGAGCAAACGCAGACGCTTTAAAGTAATACTGTGTGGTACCCATCCCATGGGTCCCAAATCTCCAGGTTCAAGGGCATCTTCCTACATCGAAAACATGCATGAGAATCCCAGAAGATGGTCCACCGAGTGATCGGGAAAGGTTTCTAAAACGCACCTCATTTCTCATCTCCTTGTGCTCGGGTTCGCCATTCCAGCCGCTTTACAAGCAATCTCCCTCCTTGGAGAATCAGCACCTTTAACCTCCTGTTCCATACAGGTGGCAATTTGAACTGAGGATGAACGGGAAGACGGGGAACCAATGAGAGACTAGCTCTAGGTGTTGGGACAGGCACAGGTCACTCTATTTTCCCATCAGGAAGAAGAATTAACCACAGGCTCAGTCTGCCGCCCGGAAGCAGAATAGGGCCTAAAGCAATCCTGCGCTTTTGTGGCCAGCTCCCAAGAGAGCGAGTTGAAAAATGGAGCTCAGGGGCACTGCAATTCACAAACCTGCAGACTTATAAATGATAACTCTCGTCTACAAATATATTGAGGGAAGGCAACAAAGAGGATTTGAAAGCAAGGCAGAATTGCAGGAAACAGATTTCAGGAGGCAGATTCGCATCGCCTTTAAAGCACAGGAAAAGCGGCAAAACCTCGACAATGATGCCCTTGGCCAAAAAGGGCGTATGCGTTTTTTCCTGAATATATTCAGGAAAAAACGCATACGCCCTTTTTGGCCAACCAAGCAACCTGGAAAGGCAAATCAGCGCTACAAAGAATTTTCGCTTCCCATCGGTCAAAAGGGCCATGCTGAATAAAGTGTCAAAACCAGAAATGCAGGACAGGCCACGGAGAAACGGGGGCCTTGCTACGCTGATGGGCGGGATGTAAATTGCCAACAGCCACTCTGGAGAAGTGTACGGTGTGTCCTGAAACATTTACAAAACTCAGCTTAGAGAGCATAGGGCACTTCCACTCATGGGCGTATAAATTGGGAAAACTAAAAATCAGCAAGACACAAGCACCCCAAAGTTTAGGGCTGCTCTGTTGACAAGAACCTCCACTTCGTTACACCTTAAATATCCCAGGAAAGAGAAAAATGGATAAAGAAGTTGTGGTCCTTATGTACAATGGAATATCACTCAGCCATGAAATCAACGTCATAAGGCTAGTAGCAGCATGATGAGTGGATTTAGGTACGACGATTCTAAGTCAAATAATTCACACAGAAAAAGACACTTATCATAAGATATCACTTATAGAGGGAATGTAAAAACCGCTACCCTTGAACTGAATTACAAAACAGAACAGAGTCACACGGTTAGAAAACACACTATGGCTGCCTAACGGGAAAGGTGAGGTGGGGTGATGCATAAAGCAAGGGTTTCAAATTAGCTCAGATACCGTTCCATAAACCCAATATGTAATAGACAAGACCTACTCCTTACTCAGGGAACTGGACTCAACACCCCCTATTCACCGCCCAAGAATATATCTGACTAGTAAGAATCTTAAAACTTATGTATTGATATCTCTCTGTAAGTGAGTCAAGTGGGTGTAAAGCTGCATAAACACAGCAGTGAAAAACAGCTAAACCCCATTATAAAACTCAATTAATTTTAAAAACCCGTGAAACAAAGACAGTGAAAGAGAGAGAAATTCTTACAAAATTCGTTCAGGGGCTGTGATGCCACCTGGATTGACCATATTTAGACCTGCACCTGATTGAGACATGAGGGTGGACAGTCTTGGGGCTGAGAGGTTTGGTGAGGTTGGGTGAGCAAACGCAGACGCTTTAAAGTAATACTGCGTGGTACCCATCCCATGGGTCCCAAATCTCCAGGTTCAAGGGCATCTTCCTACATCGAAAACATGCATGAGAAACCCAGAAGATGGTCCACCGAGTGATCGGGAAAGGTTTCTAAAACGCACCTCATTTCTCATCTCCTTGTGCTCGGGTTCGCCATTCCAGCCGCTTTACTAGCAATCTCCCTCCTTGGAGAATCAGCACCTTTAACCTCCTGTTCCATACAGGTTGCAATTTGTCCTGAGGGTGAACGGGAAGAGGGGGAACCAATGAGAGACTAGCTCTAGGTGTTGGGACAGGCACAGGTCACTCTATTTTCCCATCAGGAAGAAGAATTAACCACAGGCTCAGTCTGCCGCCCGGAAGCAGAATAGGGCCTAAAGCAATCCTGCGCTTTTGCGGCCAGCTCCCAAGAGAGCGAGTTGAAAAATGGAGCTCAGGGGCACTGCAATTCACAAACCTGCAGACTTATAAATGATAACTCTCGTCTACAAATATATTGAGGGAAGGCAACAAAGAGGATTTGAAAGCAAGGCAGAATTGCAGGAAACAGATTTCAGGAGGCAGATTCGAATCGCCTTTAAAGCACAGGAAAAGCGGCAAAACCTCGACAATGATGCCCTTGGCCAAAAAGGGCGTATGCGTTTTTTCCTGAATATATTCAGGAAAAAACGCATACGCCCTTTTTGGCCAACCAAGCAACCTGGAAAGGCAAATCAGCGCTACAAAGAAGTCTCGCTTCCCATCGGTCAAAAGGGCCATGCTGAATAAAGTGTCAAAACCAGAAATGCAGGACAGGCCACGGAGAAACGGGAGCCTTGCTACGCTGATGGGTGGGATGTAAATTGCCAACAGCCACTCTGGAGAAGTGTACGGTGTGTCCTGAAACATTTACAAAACTCAGCTTAGAGAGCATAGGGCACTTCCACTCATGGGCGTATAAATTGGGAAAACTAAAAATCAGCAAGACACAAGCACCCCAAAGTTTAGGGCTGCTCTGTTGACAAGAACCTCCACTTTGTTACACCTTAAATATCCCAGGAAAGAGAAAAATGGATAAAGAAGTTGTGGTCCTTATGTACAATGGAATATCACTCAGCCATGAAATCAACGTCATAAGGCTAGTAGCAGCATGATGAGTGGATTTAGGTATGACGATTCTAAGTCAAATAAGTCACACAGAAAAAGACACTTATCATAAGATATCACCTATAGAGGGAATGTAAAAACCGCTACCCTTGAACTGAATTACAAAACAGAACAGAGTCACACGGTTAGAAAACACACTATGGCTGCCTAACGGGAAAGGTGAGGTGGGGTGATGCATAAAACAAGGGTTTCAAATTAGCTCAGATACCGTTCCATAAACCCAATACGTAATAGACAAGACCTACTCCTTGCTCAGGGAACTGGACTCAACACCCCCTATTCACCGCCCAAGAGTATATCTGACTAGTAACAATCTTAAAACCTATGTAATGATATCTCTCTGTAAGTGAGTCAAGTGGGTGTAAAGCTGCATAAACACAGCAGTGAAAAGCAGCTAAACCCCATTATAAAACTCAATTAATTTTAAAAACCAGTGAAACAAAGACAGTGAAAGGGAGAGAAATTCTTACAAAATTCGTTCAGGCCCTGTGATGCCACCTGGATTGAACATATCTAGACCGGCAGCTGATTGAGACATAAGGGTGGACACTCTTGGGGCTGAGAGGTTTGGTGAGGTTGGGTGAGCAAACGCAGACGCTTTAAAGTAATACTGCGTGGTACCCATCCCATGGGTCCCAAATCTCCAGGTTCAAGGGTATCTTCGTACATCGAAAACATGCATGAGAAACCCAGAAGATGGTCCACCGAGTGATCGGGAAAGGTTTCTAAAACGCACCTCATTTCTCATCTCCTTGTGCTCGGGTTCGCCATTCCAGCCGCTTTACTAGCAATCTCCCTCCTTGGAGAATCAGCACCTTTAACCTCCTGTTCCATACAAGTTGCAATTTGTCCTGAGGGTGAACGGGAAGAGGGGGAACCAATGAGAGACTAGCTCTAGGTGTTGGGACAGGCACAGGTCACTCTATTTTCCCATCAGGAAGAAGAATTAACCACAGGCTCAGTCTGCCGCCCGGAAGCAGAATAGGGCCTAAAGCAATCCTGCGCTTTTGCGGCCAGCTCCCAAGAGAGCGAGTTGAAAAATGGAGCTCAGGGGCACTGCAATTCACAAACCTGCAGACTTATAAATGATAACTCTCGTCTACAAATATATTGAGGGAAGGCAACAAAGAGGATTTGAAAGCAAGGCAGAATTGCAGGAAACAGATTTCAGGAGGCAGATTCGAATCGCCTTTAAAGCACAGGAAAAGCGGCAAAACCTCGACAATGATGCCCTTGGCCAAAAAGGGCGTATGCGTTTTTTCCTGAATATATTCAGGAAAAAACGCATACGCCCTTTTTGGCCAACCAAGCAACCTGGAAAGGCAAATCAGCGCTACAAAGAAGTCTCGCTTCCCATCGGTCAAAAGGGCCATGCTGAATAAAGTGTCAAAACCAGAAATGCAGGACAGGCCACGGAGAAACGGAAGCCTTGCTACGCTGATGGGCGGGATGTAAATTGCCAACAGCCACTCTGGAGAAGTGTACGGTGTGTCCTGAAACATTTACAAAACTCAGCTTAGAGAGCATAGGGCACTTCCACTCATGGGCGTATAAATTGGGAAAACTAAAAATCAGCAAGACACAAGCACCCCAAAGTTTAGGGCTGCTCTGTTGACAAGAACCTCCACTTCGTTACACCTTAAATATCCCAGGAAAGAGAAAAATGGATAAAGAAGTTGTGGTCCTTATGTACAATGGAATATCACTCAGCCATGAAATCAACGTCATAAGGCTAGTAGCAGCATGATGAGTGGATTTAGGTACGACGATTCTAAGTCAAATAAGTCACACAGAAAAAGACACTTATCATAAGATATCACCTATAGAGGGAATGTAAAAACCGCTACCCTTGAACTCAATTACAAAACAGAACAGAGTCACACGGTTAGAAAACACACTATGGCTGCCTAACGGGAAAGGTGAGGTGGGGTGATGCATAAAACAAGGGTTTCAAATTAGCTCAGATACCGTTCCATAAACCCAGTACGTAATAGACAAGACCTACTCCTTGCTCAGGGAACTGGACTCAACACCCCCTATTCACCGCCCAAGAGTATATCTGACTAGTAAGAATCTTAAAACCTATGTATTGATATCTCTCTGTAAGTGAGTCAAGTGGGTGTAAAGCTGCATAAACACAGCAGTGAAAAGCAGCTAAACCCCATTATAAAACTCAATTAATTTTAAAAACCCGTGAAACAAAGACAGTGAAAGGGAGAGAAATTCTTACAAAATTCGTTCAGGCGCTGTGATGCCACCTGGATTGACCATATCTAGACCCGCAGCTGATTGAGACATAAGGGTGGACACTCTTGGGGCTGAGGGGTTTGGTGAGGTTCGGTGAGCAAACGCAGACGCTTTAAAGTAATACTGTGTGGTACCCATCCCATGGGTCCCAAATCTCCAGGTTCAAGGGCATCTTCCTACATCGAAAACATGCATGAGAATCCCAGAAGATGGTCCACCGAGTGATCGGGAAAGGTTTCTAAAACGCACCTCATTTCTCATCTCCTTGTGCTCGGGTTCGCCATTCCAGCCGCTTTACAAGCAATCTCCCTCCTTGGAGAATCAGCACCTTTAACCTCCTGTTCCATACAGGTGGCAATTTGAACTGAGGATGAACGGGAAGACGGGGAACCAATGAGAGACTAGCTCTAGGTGTTGGGACAGGCACAGGTCACTCTATTTTCCCATCAGGAAGAAGAATTAACCACAGGCTCAGTCTGCCGCCCGGAAGCAGAATAGGGCCTAAAGCAATCCTGCGCTTTTGTGGCCAGCTCCCAAGAGAGCGAGTTGAAAAATGGAGCTCAGGGGCACTGCAATTCACAAACCTGCAGACTTATAAATGATAACTCTCGTCTACAAATATATTGAGGGAAGGCAACAAAGAGGATTTGAAAGCAAGGCAGAATTGCAGGAAACAGATTTCAGGAGGCAGATTCGCATCGCCTTTAAAGCACAGGAAAAGCGGCAAAACCTCGACAATGATGCCCTTGGCCAAAAAGGGCGTATGCGTTTTTTCCTGAATATATTCAGGAAAAAACGCATACGCCCTTTTTGGCCAACCAAGCAACCTGGAAAGGCAAATCAGCGCTACAAAGAATTTTCGCTTCCCATCGGTCAAAAGGGCCATGCTGAATAAAGTGTCAAAACCAGAAATGCAGGACAGGCCACGGAGAAACGGGAGCCTTGCTACGCTGATGGGCGGGATGTAAATTGCCAACAGCCACTCTGGAGAAGTGTACGGTGTGTCCTGAAACATTTACAAAACTCAGCTTAGAGAGCATAGGGCACTTCCACTCATGGGCGTATAAATTGGGAAAACTAAAAATCAGCAAGACACAAGCACCCCAAAGTTTAGGGCTGCTCTGTTGACAAGAACCTCCACTTCGTTACACCTTAAATATCCCAGGAAAGAGAAAAATGGATAAAGAAGTTGTGGTCCTTATGTACAATGGAATATCACTCAGCCATGAAATCAACGTCATAAGGCTAGTAGCAGCATGATGAGTGGATTTAGGTACGACGATTCTAAGTGAAATAAGTCACACAGAAAAAGGCACTTATCATAAGATATCACTTATAGAGGGAATGTAAAAACCGCTACCCTTGAACTGAATTACAAAACAGAACAGAGTCACACGGTTAGAAAACACACTATGGCTGCCTAACGGGAAAGGTGAGGTGGGGTGATGCATAAAGCAAGGGTTTCAAATTAGCTCAGATACCGTTCCATAAACCCAATATGTAATAGACAAGACCTACTCCTTACTCAGGGAACTGGACTCAACACCCCCTATTCACCGCCCAAGAATATATCTGACTAGTAAGAATCTTAAAACTTATGTATTGATATCTCTCTGTAAGTGAGTCAAGTGGGTGTAAAGCTGCATAAACACAGCAGTGAAAAACAGCTAAACCCCATTATAAAACTCAATTAATTTTAAAAACCCGTGAAACAAAGACAGTGAAAGAGAGAGAAATTCTTACAAAATTCGTTCAGGGGCTGTGATGCCACCTGGATTGACCATATTTAGACCTGCACCTGATTGAGACATAAGGGTGGACAGTCTTGGGGCTGAGAGGTTTGGTGAGGTTGGGTGAGCAAACGCAGACGCTTTAAAGTAATACTGCGTGGTACCCATCCCATGGGTCCCAAATCTCCAGGTTCAAGGGCATCTTCCTACATCGAAAACATGCATGAGAAACCCAGAAGATGGTCCACCGAGTGATCGGGAAAGGTTTCTAAAACGCACCTCATTTCTCATCTCCTTGTGCTCGGGTTCGCCATTCCAGCCGCTTTACTAGCAATCTCCCTCCTTGGAGAATCAGCACCTTTAACCTCCTGTTCCATACAGGTTGCAATTTGTCCTGAGGGTGAACGGGAAGAGGGGGAACCAATGAGAGACTAGCTCTAGGTGTTGGGACAGGCACAGGTCACTCTATTTTCCCATCAGGAAGAAGAATTAACCACAGGCTCAGTCTGCCGCCCGGAAGCAGAATAGGGCCTAAAGCAATCCTGCGCTTTTGCGGCCAGCTCCCAAGAGAGCGAGTTGAAAAATGGAGCTCAGGGGCACTGCAATTCACAAACCTGCAGACTTATAAATGATAACTCTCGTCTACAAATATATTGAGGGAAGGCAACAAAGAGGATTTGAAAGCAAGGCAGAATTGCAGGAAACAGATTTCAGGAGGCAGATTCGAATCGCCTTTAAAGCACAGGAAAAGCGGCAAAACCTCGACAATGATGCCCTTGGCCAAAAAGGGCGTATGCGTTTTTTCCTGAATATATTCAGGAAAAAACGCATACGCCCTTTTTGGCCAACCAAGCAACCTGGAAAGGCAAATCAGCGCTACAAAGAAGTCTCGCTTCCCATCGGTCAAAAGGGCCATGCTGAATAAAGTGTCAAAACCAGAAATGCAGGACAGGCCACGGAGAAACGGGAGCCTTGCTACGCTGATGGGTGGGATGTAAATTGCCAACAGCCACTCTGGAGAAGTGTACGGTGTGTCCTGAAACATTTACAAAACTCAGCTTAGAGAGCATAGGGCACTTCCACTCATGGGCGTATAAATTGGGAAAACTAAAAATCAGCAAGACACAAGCACCCCAAAGTTTGGGGCTGCTCTGTTGACAAGAACCTCCACTTTGTTACACCTTAAATATCCCAGGAAAGAGAAAAATGGATAAAGAAGTTGTGGTCCTTATGTACAATGGAATATCATTCAGCCATGAAATCAACGTCATAAGGCTAGTAGCAGCATGATGAGTGGATTTAGGTACGACGATTCTAAGTCAAATAAGTCACACAGAAAAAGACACTTATCATAAGATATCACCTATAGAGGGAATGTAAAAACCGCTACCCTTGAACTGAATTACAAAACAGAACAGAGTCACACGGTTAGAAAACACACTATGGCTGCCTAACGGGAAAGGTGAGGTGGGGTGATGCATAAAACAAGGGTTTCAAATTAGCTCAGATACCGTTCCATAAACCCAATACGTAATAGACAAGACCTACTCCTTGCTCAGGGAACTGGACTCAACACCCCCTATTCACCGCCCAAGAGTATATCTGACTAGTAACAATCTTAAAACCTATGTAATGATATCTCTCTGTAAGTGAGTCAAGTGGGTGTAAAGCTGCATAAACACAGCAGTGAAAAGCAGCTAAACCCCATTATAAAACTCAATTAATTTTAAAAACCCGTGAAACAAAGACAGTGAAAGGGAGAGAAATTCTTACAAAATTCGTTCAGGCCCTGTGATGCCACCTGGATTGACCATATCTAGACCGGCAGCTGATTGAGACATAAGGGTGGACACTCTTGGGGCGGAGAGGTTTGGTGAGGTTGGGTGAGCAAACGCAGACGCTTTAAAGTAATACTGCGTGGTACCCATCCCATGGGTCCCAAATCTCCAGGTTCAAGGGCATCTTCCTACATCGAAAACATGCATGAGAAACCCAGAAGATGGTCCACCGAGTGATCGGGAAAGGTTTCTAAAACGCACCTCATTTCTCATCTCCTTGTGCTCGGGTTCGCCATTCCAGCCGCTTTACTAGCAATCTCCCTCCTTGGAGAATCAGCACCTTTAACCTCCTGTTCCATACAAGTTGCAATTTGTCCTGAGGGTGAACGGGAAGAGGGGGAACCAATGAGAGACTAGCTCTAGGTGTTGGGACAGGCACAGGTCACTCTATTTTCCCATCAGGAAGAAGAATTAACCACAGGCTCAGTCTGCCGCCCGGAAGCAGAATAGGGCCTAAAGCAATCCTGCGCTTTTGCGGCCAGCTCCCAAGAGAGCGAGTTGAAAAATGGAGCTCAGGGGCACTGCAATTCACAAACCTGCAGACTTATAAATGATAACTCTCGTCTACAAATATATTGAGGGAAGGCAACCAAGAGGATTTGAAAGCAAGGCAGAATTGCAGGAAACAGATTTCAGGAGGCAGATTCGAATCGCCTTTAAAGCACAGGAAAAGCGGCAAAACCTCGACAATGATGCCCTTGGCCAAAAAGGGCGTATGCGTTTTTTCCTGAATATATTCAGGAAAAAACGCATACGCCCTTTTTGGCCAACCAAGCAACCTGGAAAGGCAAATCAGCGCTACAAAGAAGTCTCGCTTCCCATCGGTCAAAAGGGCCATGCTGAATAAAGTGTCAAAACCAGAAATGCAGGACAGGCCACGGAGAAACGGAAGCCTTGCTACGCTGATGGGCGGGATGTAAATTGCCAACAGCCACTCTGGAGAAGTGTACGGTGTGTCCTGAAACATTTACAAAACTCAGCTTAGAGAGCATAGGGCACTTCCACTCATGGGCGTATAAATTGGGAAAACTAAAAATCAGCAAGACACAAGCACCCCAAAGTTTAGGGCTGCTCTGTTGACAAGAACCTCCACTTCGTTACACCTTAAATATCCCAGGAAAGAGAAAAATGGATAAAGAAGTTGTGGTCCTTATGTACAATGGAATATCACTCAGCCATGAAATCAACGTCATAAGGCTAGTAGCAGCATGATGAGTGGATTTAGGTACGACGATTCTAAGTCAAATAAGTCACACAGAAAAAGACACTTATCATAAGATATCACCTATAGAGGGAATGTAAAAACCGCTACCCTTGAACTGAATTACAAAACAGAACAGAGTCACACGGTTAGAAAACACACTATGGCTGCCTAACGGGAAAGGTGAGGTGGGGTGATGCATAAAACAAGGGTTTCAAATTAGCTCAGATACCGTTCCATAAACCCAGTACGTAATAGACAAGACCTACTCCTTGCTCAGGGAACTGGACACAACACCCCCTATTCACCGCCCAAGAGTATATCTGACTAGTAAGAATCTTAAAACCTATGTATTGATATCTCTCTGTAAGTGACTCAAGTGGGTGTAAAGCTGCATAAACACAGCAGTGAAAAGCAGCTAAACCCCATTATAAAACTCAATTAATTTTAAAAACCCGTGAAACAAAGACAGTGAAAGGGAGAGAAATTCTTACAAAATTCGTTCAGGCGCTGTGATGCCACCTGGATTGACCATATCTAGACCCGCAGTTTATTGAGACATAAGGGTGGACACTCTTGGGGCTGAGGGGTTTGGTGAGGTTCGGTGAGCAAACGCAGACGCTTTAAAGTAATACTGCGTGGTACCCATCCCATTGGTCCCAAATCTCCAGGTTCAAGGGCATCTTCCTACATCGAAAACATGCATGAGAAACCCAGAAGATGGTCCACCGAGTGATCGGGAAAGGTTTCTAAAACGCACCTCATTTCTCATCTCCTTGTGCTCGGGTTCGCCATTCCAGCCGCTTTACTAGCAATCTCCCTCCTTGGAGAATCAGCACCTTTAACCTCCTGTTCCATACAGGTTGCAATTTGTCCTGAGGGTGAACGGGAAGAGGGGGAACCAATGAGAGACTAGCTCTAGGTGTTGGGACAGGCACAGGTCACTCTATTTTCCCATCAGGAAGAAGAATTAACCACAGGCTCAGTCTGCCGCCCGGAAGCAGAATAGGGCCTAAAGCAATCCTGCGCTTTTGCGGCCAGCTCCCAAGAGAGCGAGTTGAAAAATGGAGCTCAGGGGCACTGCAATTCACAAACCTGCAGACTTATAAATGATAACTCTCGTCTACAAATATATTGAGGGAAGGCAACCAAGAGGATTTGAAAGCAAGGCAGAATTGCAGGAAACAGATTTCAGGAGGCAGATTCGAATCGCCTTTAAAGCACAGGAAAAGCGGCAAAACCTCGACAATGATGCCCTTGGCCAAAAAGGGCGTATGCGTTTTTTCCTGAATATATTCAGGAAAAAACGCATACGCCCTTTTTGGCCAACCAAGCAACCTGGAAAGGCAAATCAGCGCTACAAAGAAGTCTCGCTTCCCATCGGTCAAAAGGGCCATGCTGAATAAAGTGTCAAAACCAGAAATGCAGGACAGGCCACGGAGAAACGGGAGCCTTGCTACGCTGATGGGCGGGATGTAAATTGCCAACAGCCACTCTGGAGAAGTGTACGGTGTGTCCTGAAACATTTACAAAACTCAGCTTAGAGAGCATAGGGCACTTCCACTCATGGGCGTATAAATTGGGAAAACTAAAAATCAGCAAGACACAAGCACCCCAAAGTTTAGGGCTGCTCTGTTGACAAGAACCTCCACTTCGTTACACCTTAAATATCCCAGGAAAGAGAAAAATGGATAAAGAAGTTGTGGTCCTTATGTACAATGGAATATCACTCAGCCATGAAATCAACGTCATAAGGCTAGTAGCAGCATGATGAGTGGATTTAGGTACGACGATTCTAAGTCAAATAAGTCACACAGAAAAAGACACTTATCATAAGATATCACCTATAGAGGGAATGTAAAAACCGCTACCCTTGAACTCAATTACAAAACAGAACAGAGTCACACGGTTAGAAAACACACTATGGCTGCCTAACGGGAAAGGTGAGGTGGGGTGATGCATAAAACAAGGGTTTCAAATTAGCTCAGATACCGTTCCATAAACCCAATACGTAATAGACAAGACCTACTACTTGCTCAGGGAACTGGACTCAACACCCCCTATTCACCGCCCAATAGTATATCTGACTAGTAAGAATCTTAAAACCTATGTATTGATATCTCTCTGTAAGTGAGTCAAGTGGGTGTAAAGCTGCATAAACACAGCAGTGAAAAGCAGCTAAACCCCATTATAAAACTCAATTAATTTTAAAAACCCGTGAAACAAAGACAGTGAAAGGGAGAGAAATTCTTACAAAATTCGTTCAGGCGCTGTGATGCCACCTGGATTGACCATATCTAGACCCGCAGCTGATTGAGACATAAGGGTGGACACTCTTGGGGCTGAGGGGTTTGGTGAGGTTCGGTGAGCAAACGCAGATGCTTTAAAGTAATACTGCGTGGTACCCATTCCATGGGTCCCAAATCTCCAGGTTCAAGGGCATCTTCCTACATCGAAAACATGCATGAGAAACCCAGAAGATGGTCCACCGAGTGATCGGGAAAGGTTTCTAAAACGCACCTCATTTCTCATCTCCTTGTGCTCGGGTTCGCCATTCCAGCCGCTTTACTAGCAATCTCCCTCCTTGGAGAATCAGCACCTTTAACCTCCTGTTCCATACAGGTTGCAATTTGTCCTGAGGGTGAACGGGAAGAGGGGGAACCAATGAGAGACTATCTCTAGGTGTTGGGACAGGCACAGGTCACTCTATTTTCCCATCAGGAAGAAGAATTAACCACAGGCTCAGTCTGCCGCCCGGAAGCAGAATAGGGCCTAAAGCAATCCTGCGCTTTTGCGGCCAGCTCCCAAGAGAGCGAGTTGAAAAATGGAGCTCAGGGGCACTGCAATTCACAAACCTGCAGACTTATAAATGATAACTCTCGTCTACAAATATATTGAGGGAAGGCAACCAAGAGGATTTGAAAGCAAGGCAGAATTGCAGGAAACAGATTTCAGGAGGCAGATTCGAATCGCCTTTAAAGCACAGGAAAAGCGGCAAAACCTCGACAATGATGCCCTTGGCCAAAAAGGGCGTATGCGTTTTTTCCTGAATATATTCAGGAAAAAACGCATACGCCCTTTTTGGCCAACCAAGCAACCTGGAAAGGCAAATCAGCGCTACAAAGAAGTCTCGCTTCCCATCGGTCAAAAGGGCCATGCTGAATAAAGTGTCAAAACCAGAAATGCAGGACAGGCCACGGAGAAACGGGAGCCTTGCTACGCTGATGGGCGGGATGTAAATTGCCAACAGCCACTCTGGAGAAGTGTACGGTGTGTCCTGAAACATTTACAAAACTCAGCTTAGAGAGCATAGGGCACTTCCACTCATGGGCGTATAAATTGGGAAAACTAAAAATCAGCAAGACACAAGCACCCCAAAGTTTAGGGCTGCTCTGTTGACAAGAACCTCCACTTCGTTACACCTTAAATATCCCAGGAAAGAGAAAAATGGATAAAGAAGTTGTGGTCCTTATGTACAATGGAATATCACTCAGCCATGAAATCAACGTCATAAGGCTAGTAGCAGCATGATGAGTGGATTTAGGTACGACGATTCTAAGTCAAATAAGTCACACAGAAAAAGACACTTATCATAAGATATCACCTATAGAGGGAATGTAAAAACCGCTACCCTTGAACTCAATTACAAAACAGAACAGAGTCACACGGTTAGAAAACACACTATGGCTGCCTAACGGGAAAGGTGAGGTGGGGTGATGCATAAAACAAGGGTTTCAAATTAGCTCAGATACCGTTCCATAAACCCAATACGTAATAGACAAGACCTACTACTTGCTCAGGGAACTGGACTCAACACCCCCTATTCACCGCCCAAGAGTATATCTGACTAGTAAGAATCTTAAAACCTATGTATTGATATCTCTCTGTAAGTGAGTCAAGTGGTGTAAAGCTGCATAAACACAGCAGTGAAAAGCAGCTAAACCCCATTATAAAACTCAATTAATTTTAAAAACCCGTGAAACAAAGACAGTGAAAGGGAGAGAAATTCTTACAAAATTCGTTCAGGCGCTGTGATGCCACCTGGATTGACCATATCTAGACCCGCAGCTGATTGAGACATAAGGGTGGACACTCTTGGGGCTGAGGGGTTTGGTGAGGTTCGGTGAGCAAACGCAGACGCTTTAAAGTAATACTGCGTGGTACCCATCCCATGGGTCCCAAATCTCCAGGTTCAAGGGCATCTTCCTACATCGAAAACATGCATGAGAATCCCAGAAGATGGTCCACCGAGTGATCGGGAAAGGTTTCTAAAACGCACCTCATTTCTCATCTCCTTGTGCTCGGGTTCGCCATTCCAGCCGCTTTACTAGCAATCTCCCTCCTTGGAGAATCAGCACCTTTAACCTCCTGTTCCATACAGGTTGCAATTTGTCCTGAGGGTGAACGGGAAGAGGGGGAACCAATGAGAGACTAGCTCTAGGTGTTGGGACAGGCACAGGTCACTCTATTTTCCCATCAGGAAGAAGAATTAACCACAGGCTCAGTCTGCCGCCCGGAAGCAGAATAGGGCCTAAAGCAATCCTGCGCTTTTGCGGCCAGCTCCCAAGAGAGCGAGTTGAAAAATGGAGCTCAGGGGCACTGCAATTCACAAACCTGCAGACTTATAAATGATAACTCTCGTCTACAAATATATTGAGGGAAGGCAACCAAGAGGATTTGAAAGCAAGGCAGAATTGCAGGAAACAGATTTCAGGAGGCAGATTCGAATCGCCTTTAAAGCACAGGAAAAGCGGCAAAACCTCGACAATGATGCCCTTGGCCAAAAAGGGCGTATGCGTTTTTTCCTGAATATATTCAGGAAAAAACGCATACGCCCTTTTTGGCCAACCAAGCAACCTGGAAAGGCAAATCAGCGCTACAAAGAAGTCTCGCTTCCCATCGGTCAAAAGGGCCATGCTGAATAAAGTGTCAAAACCAGAAATGCAGGACAGGCCACGGAGAAACGGGAGCCTTGCTACGCTGATGGGCGGGATGTAAATTGCCAACAGCCACTCTGGAGAAGTGTACGGTGTGTCCTGAAACATTTACAAAACTCAGCTTAGAGAGCATAGGGCACTTCCACTCATGGGCGTATAAATTGGGAAAACTAAAAATCAGCAAGACACAAGCACCCCAAAGTTTAGGGCTGCTCTGTTGACAAGAACCTCCACTTCGTTACACCTTAAATATCCCAGGAAAGAGAAAAATGGATAAAGAAGTTGTGGTCCTTATGTACAATGGAATATCACTCAGCCATGAAATCAACGTCATAAGGCTAGTAGCAGCATGATGAGTGGATTTAGGTACGACGATTCTAAGTCAAATAAGTCACACAGAAAAAGACACTTATCATAAGATATCACCTATAGAGGGAATGTAAAAACCGCTACCCTTGAACTCAATTACAAAACAGAACAGAGTCACACGGTTAGAAAACACACTATGGCTGCCTAACGGGAAAGGTGAGGTGGGGTGATGCATAAAACAAGGGTTTCAAATTAGCTCAGATACCGTTCCATAAACCCAATACGTAATAGACAAGACCTACTACTTGCTCAGGGAACTGGACTCAACACCCCCTATTCACCGCCCAAGAGTATATCTGACTAGTAAGAATCTTAAAACCTATGTATTGATATCTCTCTGTAAGTGAGTCAAGTGGTGTAAAGCTGCATAAACACAGCAGTGAAAAGCAGCTAAACCCCATTATAAAACTCAATTAATTTTAAAAACCCGTGAAACAAAGACAGTGAAAGGGAGAGAAATTCTTACAAAATTCGTTCAGGCGCTGTGATGCCACCTGGATTGACCATATCTAGACCCGCAGCTGATTGAGACATAAGGGTGGACACTCTTGGGGCTGAGGGGTTTGGTGAGGTTCGGTGAGCAAACGCAGACGCTTTAAAGTAATACTGCGTGGTACCCATCCCATGGGTCCCAAATCTCCAGGTTCAAGGGCATCTTCCTACATCGAAAACATGCATGAGAATCCCAGAAGATGGTCCACCGAGTGATCGGGAAAGGTTTCTAAAACGCACCTCATTTCTCATCTCCTTGTGCTCGGGTTCGCCATTCCAGCCGCTTTACTAGCAATCTCCCTCCTTGGAGAATCAGCACCTTTAACCTCCTGTTCCATACAGGTTGCAATTTGTCCTGAGGGTGAACGGGAAGAGGGGGAACCAATGAGAGACTAGCTCTAGGTGTTGGGACAGGCACAGGTCACTCTATTTTCCCATCAGGAAGAAGAATTAACCACAGGCTCAGTCTGCCGCCCGGAAGCAGAATAGGGCCTAAAGCAATCCTGCGCTTTTGCGGCCAGCTCCCAAGAGAGCGAGTTGAAAAATGGAGCTCAGGGGCACTGCAATTCACAAACCTGCAGACTTATAAATGATAACTCTCGTCTACAAATATATTGAGGGAAGGCAACCAAGAGGATTTGAAAGCAAGGCAGAATTGCAGGAAACAGATTTCAGGAGGCAGATTCGAATCGCCTTTAAAGCACAGGAAAAGCGGCAAAACCTCGACAATGATGCCCTTGGCCAAAAAGGGCGTATGCGTTTTTTCCTGAATATATTCAGGAAAAAACGCATACGCCCTTTTTGGCCAACCAAGCAACCTGGAAAGGCAAATCAGCGCTACAAAGAAGTCTCGCTTCCCATCGGTCAAAAGGGCCATGCTGAATAAAGTGTCAAAACCAGAAATGCAGGACAGGCCACGGAGAAACGGAAGCCTTGCTACGCTGATGGGCGGGATGTAAATTGCCAACAGCCACTCTGGAGAAGTGTACGGTGTGTCCTGAAACATTTACAAAACTCAGCTTAGAGAGCATAGGGCACTTCCACTCATGGGCGTATAAATTGGGAAAACTAAAAATCAGCAAGACACAAGCACCCCAAAGTTTAGGGCTGCTCTGTTGACAAGAACCTCCACTTCGTTACACCTTAAATATCCCAGGAAAGAGAAAAATGGATAAAGAAGTTGTGGTCCTTATGTACAATGGAATATCACTCAGCCATGAAATCAACGTCATAAGGCTAGTAGCAGCATGATGAGTGGATTTAGGTACGACGATTCTAAGTCAAATAAGTCACACAGAAAAAGACACTTATCATAAGATATCACCTATAGAGGGAATGTAAAAAACTCTAACCTTGAACTGAATTACAAAACAGAACAGAGTCACACGGTTAGAAAACACACTATGGCTGCCTAACGGGAAAGGTGAGGTGGGGTGATGCATAAAACAAGGGTTTCAAATTAGCTCAGATACCGTTCCATAAACCCAATATGTAATAGACAAGACCTACTCCTTGCTCAGGGAACTGGACTCAACACCCCCTATTCACCGCCCAAGAGTATATCTGACTAGTAAGAATCTTAAAACCTATGTATTGATATCTCTCTGTAAGTGAGTCAAGTGGGTGTAAAGCTGCATAAACATAGCAGTGAAAAGCAGCTAAACCCCATTATAAAACTCAATTAATTTTAAAAACCCGTGAAACAAAGACAGTGAAAGGGAGAGAAATTCTTACAAAATTCGTTCAGGCGCTGTGATGCCACCTGGATTGACCATATCTAGACCCGCAGCTGATTGAGACATAAGGGTGGACACTCTTGGGGCTGAGGGGTTTGGTGAGGTTCGGTGAGCAAACGCAGACGCTTTAAAGTAATACTGCGTGGTACCCATCCCATGGGTCCCAAATCTCCAGGTTCAAGGGCATCTTCCTACATCGAAAACATGCATGAGAAACCCAGAAGATGGTCCACCGAGTGATCGGGAAAGGTTTCTAAAACGCACCTCATTTCTCATCTCCTTGTGCTCGGGTTCGCCATTCCAGCCGCTTTACTAGCAATCTCCCTCCTTGGAGAATCAGCACCTTTAACCTCCTGTTCCATACAGGTGGCAATTTAAACTGAGGATGAATGGGAAGACGGGGAACCAATGAGAGACTAGCTCTAGGTGTTGGGACAGGCACAGGTCACTCTATTTTCCCATCAGGAAGAAGAATTAACCACAGGCTCAGTCTGCCGCCCGGAAGCAGAATAGGGCCTAAAGCAATCCTGCGCTTTTGCGGCCAGCTCCCAAGAGAGCGAGTTGAAAAATGGAGCTCAGGGGCACTGCAATTCACAAACCTGCAGACTTATAAATGATAACTCTCGTCTACAAATATATTGAGGGAAGGCAACAAAGAGGATTTGAAAGCAAGGCAGAATTGCAGGAAACAGATTTCAAGAGGCAGATTCGAATCGCCTTTAAAGCACAGGAAAAGCGGCAAAACCTCGACAATGATGCCCTTGGCCAAAAAGGGCGTATGGGTTTTTTCCTGAATATATTCAGGATAAAACGCATACGCCCTTTTTGGCCAACCAAGCAACCTGGAAAGGCAAATCAGCGCTACAAAGAAGTCTCGCTTCCCATCGGTCAAAAGGGCCGTGCTGAATAAAGTGTCAAAACCAGAAATGCAGGACAGGCCACGGAGAAACGGGAGCCTTGCTACGCTGATGGGCGGGATGTAAATTGCCAACAGCCACTCTGGAGAAGTGTACGGTGTGTCCTGAAACATTTACAAAACTCAGCTTAGAGAGCATAGGGCACTTCCACTCATGGGCGTATAAATTGGGAAAACTAAAAATCAGCAAGACACAAGCACCCCAAAGTTTAGGGCTGCTCTGTTGACAAGAACCTCCACTTCGTTACACCTTAAATATCCCAGGAAAGAGAAAAATGGATAAAGAAGTTGTGGTCCTTATGTACAATGGAATATCACTCAGCCATGAAATCAACGTCATAAGGCTAGTAGCAGCATGATGAGTGGATTTAGGTACGACGATTCTAAGTCAAATAAGTCACACAGAAAAAGACACTTATCATAAGATATCACTTATAGAGGGAATGTAAAAACCGCTACCCTTGAACTGAATTACAAAACAGAACAGAGTCACACGGTTAGAAAACACACTATGGCTGCCTAACGGGAAAGGTGAGGTGGGGTGATGCATAAAACAAGGGTTTCAAATTAGCTCAGATACCGTTAAATAAACCCAATACGTAATAGACAAGACCTACTCCTTGCTCAGGGAACTGGACTCAACACCCCCTATTCACCGCCCAAGAGTATATCTGACTAGTAAGAATCTTAAAACCTATGTATTGATATCTCTCTGTAAGTGAGTCAAGTGGGTGTAAAGCTGCATAAACACAGCAGTGAAAAGCAGCTAAACCCCATTATAAAACTCAATTAATTTTAAAAACCCGTGAAACAAAGACAGTGAAAGGGAGAGAAATTCTTACAAAATTCGTTCAGGCGCTGTGATGCCACCTGGATTGACCATATCTAGACACGCAGCTGATTGAGACATAAGGGTGGACACTCTTGGGGCTGAGGGGTTTGGTGAGGTTCGGTGAGCAAACGCAGACGCTTTAAAGTAATACTGTGTGGTACCCATCCCATGGGTCCCAAATCTCCAGGTTCAAGGGCATCTTCCTACATCGAAAACATGCATGAGAAACCCAGAAGATGGTCCACCGAGTGATCGGGAAAGGTTTCTAAAACGCACCTCATTTCTCATCTCCTTGTGCTCGGGTTCACCATTCCAGCCGCTTTACTAGCAATCTCCCTCCTTGGAGAATCAGCACCTTTAACCTCCTGTTCCATACAGGTGGCAATTTGAACTGAGGATGAACGGGAAGACGGGGAACCAATGAGAGACTAGCTCTAGGTGTTGGGACAGGCACAGGTCACTCTATTTTCCCATCAGGAAGAAGAATTAACCACATGCTCAGTCTGCCGCCCGGAAGCAGAATAGGGCCTAAAGCAATCCTGCGCTTTTGCGGCCAGCTCCCAAGAGAGCGAGTTGAAAAATGGAGCTCAGGGGCACTGCAATTCACAAACCTGCAGACTTATAAATGATAACTCTCGTCTACAAATATATTGAGGGAAGGCAACAAAGAGGATTTGAAAGCAAGGCAGAATTGCAGGAAACAGATTTCAGGAGGCAGATTCGAATCGCCTTTAAAGCACAGGAAAAACGGCAAAACCTCGACAATGATGCCCTTGGCCAAAAAGGGCGTATGCGTTTTTTCCTGAATATATTCAGGAAAAAACGCATACGCCCTTTTTGGCCAACCAAGCAACCTGGAAAGGCAAATCAGCGCTACAAAGAAGTCTCGCTTCCCATCGGTCAAAAGGGCCATGCTGAATAAAGTGTCAAAACCAGAAATGCAGGACAGGCCACGGAGAAACGGGAGCCTTGCTACGCTGATGGGCGGGATGTAAATTGCCAACAGCCACTCTGGAGAAGTGTACGGTGTGTCCTGAAACATTTACAAAACTCAGCTTAGAGAGCATAGGGCACTTCCACTCATGGGCGTATAAATTGGGAAAACTAAAAATCAGCAAGACACAAGCACCCCAAAGTTTAGGGCTGCCCTGTTGACAAGAACCTCCACTTCGTTACACCTTAAATATCCCAGGAAAGAGAAAAATGGATAAAGAAGTTGTGGTCCTTATGTACAATGGAATATCACTCAGCCATGAAATCAACGTCATAAGGCTAGTAGCAGCATGATGAGTGGATTTAGGTACGACGATTCTAAGTCAAATAAGTCACACAGAAAAAGACACTTATCATAAGATATCACCTATAGAGGGAATGTAAAAACCGCTACCCTTGAACTGAATTACAAAACAGAACAGAGTCACACGGTTAGAAAACACACTATGGCTGCCTAACGGGAAAGGTGAGGTGGGGTGATGCATAAAACAAGGGTTTCAAATTAGCTCAGATACCGTTCCATAAACCCAATACGTAATAGACAAGACCTACTCCTTGCTCAGGGAACTGGACTCAACACCCCCTATTCACCGCCCAAGAGTATATCTGACTAGTAACAATCTTAAAACCTATGTAATGATATCTCTCTGTAAGTGAGTCAAGTGGGTGTAAAGCTGCATAAACACAGCAGTGAAAAGCAGCTAAACCCCATTATAAAACTCAATTAATTTTAAAAACCCGTGAAACAAAGACAGTGAAAGGGAGAGAAATTCTTACAAAATTCGTTCAGGGGCTGTGATGCCACCTGGATTGACCATATCTAGACCGGCAGCTGATTGAGACATAAGGGTGGACACTCTTGGGGCTGAGAGGTTTGGTGAGGTTGGGTGAGCAAACGCAGACGCTTTAAAGTAATACTGCGTGGTACCCATCCCATGGGTCCCAAATCTCCAGGTTCAAGGGCATCTTCCTACATCGAAAACATGCATGAGAAACCCAGAAGATGGTCCACCGAGTGATCGGGAAAGGTTTATAAAACGCACCTCATTTCTCATCTCCTTGTGCTCGGGTTCGCCATTCCAGCCGCTTTACTAGCAATCTCCCTCCTTGGAGAATCAGCACCTTTAACCTCCTGTTCCATACAGGTTGCAATTTGTCCTGAGGGTGAACGGGAAGAGGGGGAACCAATGAGAGACTAGCTCTAGGTGTTGGGACAGGCACAGGTCACTCTATTTTCCCATCAGGAAGAAGAATTAACCACAGGCTCAGTCTGCCGCCCGGAAGCAGAATAGGGCCTAAAGCAATCCTGCGCTTTTGCGGCCAGCTCCCAAGAGAGCGAGTTGAAAAATGGAGCTCAGGGGCACTGCAATTCACAAACCTGCAGACTTATAAATGATAACTCTCGTCTACAAATATATTGAGGGAAGGCAACAAAGAGGATTTGAAAGCAAGGCAGAATTGCAGGAAACAGATTTCAGGAGGCAGATTCGAATCGCCTTTAAAGCACAGGAAAAGCGGCAAAACCTCGACAATGATGCCCTTGGCCAAAAAGGGCGTATGCGTTTTTTCCTGAATATATTCAGGAAAAAACGCATACGCCCTTTTTGGCCAACCAAGCAACCTGGAAAGGCAAATCAGCGCTACAAAGAAGTCTCGCTTCCCATCGGTCAAAAGGGCCATGCTGAATAAAGTGTCAAAACCAGAAATGCAGGACAGGCCACGGAGAAACGGGAGCCTTGCTACGCTGATGGGCGGGATGTAAATTGCCAACAGCCACTCTGGAGAAGTGTACGGTGTGTCCTGAAACATTTACAAAACTCAGCTTAGAGAGCATAGGGCACTTCCACTCATGGGCGTATAAATTGGGAAAACTAAAAATCAGCAAGACACAAGCACCCCAAAGTTTAGGGCTGCTCTGTTGACAAGAACCTCCACTTCGTTACACCTTAAATATCCCAGGAAAGAGAAAAATGGATAAAGAAGTTGTGGTCCTTATGTACAATGGAATATCACTCAGCCATGAAATCAACGTCATAAGGCTAGTAGCAGCATGATGAGTGGATTTAGGTACGACGATTCTAAGTCAAATAAGTCACACAGAAAAAGACACTTATCATAAGATATCACCTATAGAGGGAATGTAAAAACCGCTACCCTTGAACTCAATTACAAAACAGAACAGAGTCACACGGTTAGAAAACACACTATGGCTGCCTAACGGGAAAGGTGAGGTGGGGTGATGCATAAAACAAGGGTTTCAAATTAGCTCAGATACCGTTCCATAAACCCAATACGTAATAGACAAGACCTACTCCTTGCTCAGGGAACTGGACTCAACACCCCCTATTCACCGCCCAAGAGTATATCTGACTAGTAAGAATCTTAAAACCTATGTATTGATATCTCTCTGTAAGTGAGTCAAGTGGGTGTAAAGCTGCATAAACACAGCAGTGAAAAGCAGCTAAACCCCATTATAAAACTCAATTAATTTTAAAAACCCGTGAAACAAAGACAGTGAAAGGGAGAGAAATTCTTACAAAATTCGTTCAGGCGCTGTGATGCCACCTGGATTGACCATATCTAGACCCGCAGCTGATTGAGACATAAGGGTGGACACTCTTGGGGCTGAGGGGTTTGGTGAGGTTCGGTGAGCAAACGCAGACGCTTTAAAGTAATACTGTGTGGTACCCATCCCATGGGTCCCAAATCTCCAGGTTCAAGGGCATCTTCCTACATCGAAAACATGCATGAGAAACCCAGAAGATGGTCCACCGAGTGATCGGGAAAGGTTTCTAAAACGCACCTCATTTCTCATCTCCTTGTGCTCGGGTTCGCCATTCCAGCCGCTTTACAAGCAATCTCCCTCCTTGGAGAATCAGCACCTTTAACCTCCTGTTCCATACAGGTGGCAATTTGAACTGAGGATGAACGGGAAGACGGGGAACCAATGAGAGACTAGCTCTAGGTGTTGGGACAGGCACAGGTCACTCTATTTTCCCATCAGGAAGAAGAATTAACCACAGGCTCAGTCTGCCGCCCGGAAGCAGAATAGGGCCTAAAGCAATCCTGCGCTTTTGCGGCCAGCTCCCAAGAGAGCGAGTTGAAAAATGGAGCTCAGGGGCACTGCAATTCACAAACCTGCAGACTTATAAATGATAACTCTCGTCTACAAATATATTGAGGGAAGGCAACAAAGAGGATTTGAAAGCAAGGCAGAATTGCAGGAAACAGATTTCAGGAGGCAGATTCGAATCGCCTTTAAAGCACAGGAAAAGCGGCAAAACCTCGACAATGATGCCCTTGGCCAAAAAGGGCGTATGCGTTTTTTCCTGAATATATTCAGGAAAAAACGCATACGCCCTTTTTGGCCAACCAAGCAACCTGGAAAGGCAAATCAGCGCTACAAAGAAGTCTCGCTTCCCATCGGTCAAAAGGGCCATGCTGAATAAAGTGTCAAAACCAGAAATGCAGGACAGGCCACGGAGAAACGGGAGCCTTGCTACGCTGATGGGCGGGATGTAAATTGCCAACAGCCACTCTGGAGAAGTGTACGGTGTGTCCTGAAACATTTACAAAACTCAGCTTAGAGAGCATAGGGCACTTCCACTCATGGGCGTATAAATTGGGAAAACTAAAAATCAGCAAGACACAAGCACCCCAAAGTTTAGGGCTGCTCTGTTGACAAGAACCTCCACTTCGTTACACCTTAAATATCCCAGGAAAGAGAAAAATGGATAAAGAAGTTGTGGTCCTTATGTACAATGGAATATCACTCAGCCATGAAATCAACGTCATAAGGCTAGTAGCAGCATGATGAGTGGATTTAGGTACGACGATTCTAAGTCAAATAAGTCACACAGAAAAAGACACTTATCATAAGATATCACCTATAGAGGGAATGTAAAAACCGCTACCCTTGAACTCAATTACAAAACAGAACAGAGTCACACGGTTAGAAAACACACTATGGCTGCCTAACGGGAAAGGTGAGGTGGGGTGATGCATAAAACAAGGGTTTCAAATTAGCTCAGATACCGTTCCATAAACCCAATACGTAATAGACAAGACCTACTCCTTGCTCAGGGAACTGGACTCAACACCCCCTATTCACCGCCCAAGAGTATATCTGACTAGTAAGAATCTTAAAACCTATGTATTGATATCTCTCTGTAAGTGAGTCAAGTGGGTGTAAAGCTGCATAAACACAGCAGTGAAAAGCAGCTAAACCCCATTATAAAACTCAATTAATTTTAAAAACCCGTGAAACAAAGACAGTGAAAGGGAGAGAAATTCTTACAAAATTCGTTCAGGCGCTGTGATGCCACCTGGATTGACCATATCTAGACCCGCAGCTGATTGAGACATAAGGGTGGACACTCTTGGGGCTGAGGGGTTTGGTGAGGTTCGGTGAGCAAACGCAGACGCTTTAAAGTAATACTGTGTGGTACCCATCCCATGGGTCCCAAATCTCCAGGTTCAAGGGCATCTTCCTACATCGAAAACATGCATGAGAAACCCAGAAGATGGTCCACCGAGTGATCGGGAAAGGTTTCTAAAACGCACCTCATTTCTCATCTCCTTGTGCTCGGGTTCGCCATTCCAGCCGCTTTACAAGCAATCTCCCTCCTTGGAGAATCAGCACCTTTAACCTCCTGTTCCATACAGGTGGCAATTTGAACTGAGGATGAACGGGAAGACGGGGAACCAATGAGAGACTAGCTCTAGGTGTTGGGACAGGCACAGGTCACTCTATTTTCCCATCAGGAAGAAGAATTAACCACAGGCTCAGTCTGCCGCCCGGAAGCAGAATAGGGCCTAAAGCAATCCTGCGCTTTTGCGGCCAGCTCCCAAGAGAGCGAGTTGAAAAATGGAGCTCAGGGGCACTGCAATTCACAAACCTGCAGACTTATAAATGATAACTCTCGTCTACAAATATATTGAGGGAAGGCAACAAAGAGGATTTGAAAGCAAGGCAGAATTGCAGGAAACAGATTTCAGGAGGCAGATTCGAATCGCCTTTAAAGCACAGGAAAAGCGGCAAAACCTCGACAATGATGCCCTTGGCCAAAAAGGGCGTATGCGTTTTTTCCTGAATATATTCAGGAAAAAACGCATACGCCCTTTTTGGCCAACCAAGCAACCTGGAAAGGCAAATCAGCGCTACAAAGAAGTCTCGCTTCCCATCGGTCAAAAGGGCCATGCTGAATAAAGTGTCAAAACCAGAAATGCAGGACAGGCCACGGAGAAACGGGAGCCTTGCTACGCTGATGGGCGGGATGTAAATTGCCAACAGCCACTCTGGAGAAGTGTACGGTGTGTCCTGAAACATTTACAAAACTCAGCTTAGAGAGCATAGGGCACTTCCACTCATGGGCGTATAAATTGGGAAAACTAAAAATCAGCAAGACACAAGCACCCCAAAGTTTAGGGCTGCTCTGTTGACAAGAACCTCCACTTCGTTACACCTTAAATATCCCAGGAAAGAGAAAAATGGATAAAGAAGTTGTGGTCCTTATGTACAATGGAATATCACTCAGCCATGAAATCAACGTCATAAGGCTAGTAGCAGCATGATGAGTGGATTTAGGTACGACGATTCTAAGTCAAATAAGTCACACAGAAAAAGACACTTATCATAAGATATCACTTATAGAGGGAATGTAAAAACCGCTACCCTTGAACTGAATTACAAAACAGAACAGAGTCACACGGTTAGAAAACACACTATGGCTGCCTAACGGGAAAGGTGAGGTGGGGTGATGCATAAAGCAAGGGTTTCAAATTAGCTCAGATACCGTTCCATAAACCCAATATGTAATAGACAAGACCTACTCCTTACTCAGGGAACTGGACTCAACACCCCCTATTCACCGCCCAAGAATATATCTGACTAGTAAGAATCTTAAAACTTATGTATTGATATCTCTCTGTAAGTGAGTCAAGTGGGTGTAAAGCTGCATAAACACAGCAGTGAAAAACAGCTAAACCCCATTATAAAACTCAATTAATTTTAAAAACCCGTGAAACAAAGACAGTGAAAGAGAGAGAAATTCTTACAAAATTCGTTCAGGGGCTGTGATGCCACCTGGATTGACCATATTTAGACCTGCACCTGATTGAGACATAAGGGTGGACAGTCTTGGGGCTGAGAGGTTTGGTGAGGTTGGGTGAGCAAACGCAGACGCTTTAAAGTAATACTGCGTGGTACCCATCCCATGGGTCCCAAATCTCCAGGTTCAAGGGCATCTTCCTACATCGAAAACATGCATGAGAAACCCAGAAGATGGTCCACCGAGTGATCGGGAAAGGTTTCTAAAACGCACCTCATTTCTCATCTCCTTGTGCTCGGGTTCGCCATTCCAGCCGCTTTACTAGCAATCTCCCTCCTTGGAGAATCAGCACCTTTAACCTCCTGTTCCATACAGGTTGCAATTTGTCCTGAGGGTGAACGGGAAGAGGAGGAACCAATGAGAGACTAGCTCTAGGTGTTGGGACAGGCACAGGTCACTCTATTTTCCCATCAGGAAGAAGAATTAACCACAGGCTCAGTCTGCCGCCCGGAAGCAGAATAGGGCCTAAAGCAATCCTGGGCTTTTGCGGCCAGCTCCCAAGAGAGCGAGTTGAAAAATGGAGCTCAGGGGCACTGCAATTCACAAACCTGCAGACTTATAAATGATAACTCTCGTCTACAAATATATTGAGGGAAGGCAACAAAGAGGATTTGAAAGCAAGGCAGAATTGCAGGAAACAGATTTCAGGAGGCAGATACGAATCGCCTTTAAAGCACAGGAAAAGCGGCAAAACCTCGACAATGATGCCCTTGGCCAAAAAGGGCGTATGCGTTTTTTCCTGAATATATTCAGGAAAAAACGCATACGCCCTTTTTGGCCAACCAAGCAACCTGGAAAGGCTAATCAGCGCTACAAAGAAGTCTCGCTTCCCATCGGTCAAAAGGGCCATGCTGAATAAAGTGTCAAAACCAGAAATGCAGGACAGGCCACGGAGAAACGGAAGCCTTGCTACGCTGATGGGCGGGATGTAAATTGCCAACAGCCACTCTGGAGAAGTGTACGGTGTGTCCTGAAACATTTACAAAACTCAGCTTAGAGAGCATAGGGCACTTCCACTCATGGGCGTATAAATTGGGAAAACTAAAAATCAGCAAGACACAAGCACCCCAAAGTTTAGGGCTGCTCTGTTGACAAGAACCTCCACTTCGTTACACCTTAAATATCCCAGGAAAGAGAAAAATGGATAAAGAAGTTGTGGTCCTTATGTACAATGGAATATCACTCAGCCATGAAATCAACGTCATAAGGCTAGTAGCAGCATGATGAGTGGATTTAGGTATGACGATTCTAAGTCAAATAAGTCACACAGAAAAAGACACTTATCATAAGATATCACCTATAGAGGGAATGTAAAAACCGCTACCCTTGAACTGAATTACAAAACAGAACAGAGTCACACGGTTAGAAAACACACTATGGCTGCCTAACGGGAAAGGTGAGGTGGGGTGATGCATAAAACAAGGGTTTCAAATTAGCTCAGATACCGTTCCATAAACCCAGTACGTAATAGACAAGACCTACTCCTTGCTCAGGGAACTGGACACAACACCCCCTATTCACCGCCCAAGAGTATATCTGACTAGTAAGAATCTTAAAACCTATGTATTGATATCTCTCTGTAAGTGAGTCAAGTGGGTGTAAAGCTGCATAAACACAGCAGTGAAAAGCAGCTAAACCCCATTATAAAACTCAATTAATTTTAAAAACCCGTGAAACAAAGACAGTGAAAGGGAGAGAAATTCTTACAAAATTCGTTCAGGCGCTGTGATGCCACCTGGATTGACCATATCTAGACCCGCAGCTGATTGAGACATAAGGGTGGACACTCTTGGGGCTGAGGGGTTTGGTGAGGTTCGGTGAGCAAACGCAGACGCTTTAAAGTAATACTGCGTGGTACCCATCCCATGGGTCCCAAATCTCCAGGTTCAAGGGCATCTTCCTACATCGAAAACATGCATGAGAAACCCAGAAGATGGTCCACCGAGTGATCGGGAAAGGTTTCTAAAACGCACCTCATTTCTCATCTCCTTGTGCTCGGGTTCGCCATTCCAGCCGCTTTACTAGCAATCTCCCTCCTTGGAGAATCAGCACCTTTAACCTCCTGTTCCATACAGGTTGCAATTTGTCCTGAGGGTGAACGGGAAGAGGGGGAACCAATGAGAGACTAGCTCTAGGTGTTGGGACAGGCACAGGTCACTCTATTTTCCCATCAGGAAGAAGATTTAACCACAGGCTCAGTCTGCCGCCCGGAAGCAGAATAGGGCCTAAAGCAATCCTGCGCTTTTGCGGCCAGCTCCCAAGAGAGCGAGTTGAAAAATGGAGCTCAGGGGCACTGCAATTCACAAACCTGCAGACTTATTAATGATAACTCTCGTCTACAAATATATTGAGGGAAGGCAACAAAGAGGATTTGAAAGCAAGGCAGAATTGCAGGAAACAGATTTCAGGAGGCAGATTCGAATCGCCTTTAAAGCACAGGAAAAGCGGCAAAACCTCGACAATGATGCCCTTGGCCAAAAAGGGCGTATGCGTTTTTTCCTGAATATATTCAGGAAAAAACGCATACGCCCTTTTTGGCCAACCAAGCAACCTGGAAAGGCAAATCAGCGCTACAAAGAAGTCTCGCTTCCCATCGGTCAAAAGGGCCATGCTGAATAAAGTGTCAAAACCAGAAATGCAGGACAGGCCACGGAGAAACGGGAGCCTTGCTACGCTGATGGGCGGGATGTAAATTGCCAACAGCCACTCTGGAGAAGTGTACGGTGTGTCCTGAAACATTTACAAAACTCAGCTTAGAGAGCATAGGGCACTTCCACTCATGGGCGTATAAATTGGGAAAACTAAAAATCAGCAAGACACAAGCACCCCAAAGTTTAGGGCTGCTCTGTTGACAAGAACCTCCACTTCGTTACACCTTAAATATCCCAGGAAAGAGAAAAATGGATAAAGAAGTTGTGGTCCTTATGTACAATGGAATATCACTCAGCCATGAAATCAACGTCATAAGGCTAGTAGCAGCATGATGAGTGGATTTAGGTACGACGATTCTAAGTCAAATAAGTCACACAGAAAAAGACACTTATCATAAGATATCACCTATAGAGGGAATGTAAAAACCGCTACCCTTGAACTCAATTACAAAACAGAACAGAGTCACACGGTTAGAAAACACACTATGGCTGCCTAACGGGAAAGGTGAGGTGGGGTGATGCATAAAACAAGGGTTTCAAATTAGCTCAGATACCGTTCCATAAACCCAATACGTAATAGACAAGACCTACTACTTGCTCAGGGAACTGGACTCAACACCCCCTATTCACCGCCCAAGAGTATATCTGACTAGTAAGAATCTTAAAACCTATGTATTGATATCTCTCTGTAAGTGAGTCAAGTGGTGTAAAGCTGCATAAACACAGCAGTGAAAAGCAGCTAAACCCCATTATAAAACTCAATTAATTTTAAAAACCCGTGAAACAAAGACAGTGAAAGGGAGAGAAATTCTTACAAAATTCGTTCAGGCGCTGTGATGCCACCTGGATTGACCATATCTAGACCCGCAGCTGATTGAGACATAAGGGTGGACACTCTTGGGGCTGAGGGGTTTGGTGAGGTTCGGTGAGCAAACGCAGACGCTTTAAAGTAATACTGCGTGGTACCCATCCCATGGGTCCCAAATCTCCAGGTTCAAGGGCATCTTCCTACATCGAAAACATGCATGAGAATCCCAGAAGATGGTCCACCGAGTGATCGGGAAAGGTTTCTAAAACGCACCTCATTTCTCATCTCCTTGTGCTCGGGTTCGCCATTCCAGCCGCTTTACTAGCAATCTCCCTCCTTGGAGAATCAGCACCTTTAACCTCCTGTTCCATACAGGTTGCAATTTGTCCTGAGGGTGAACGGGAAGAGGGGGAACCAATGAGAGACTAGCTCTAGGTGTTGGGACAGGCACAGGTCACTCTATTTTCCCATCAGGAAGAAGAATTAACCACAGGCTCAGTCTGCCGCCCGGAAGCAGAATAGGGCCTAAAGCAATCCTGCGCTTTTGCGGCCAGCTCCCAAGAGAGCGAGTTGAAAAATGGAGCTCAGGGGCACTGCAATTCACAAACCTGCAGACTTATAAATGATAACTCTCGTCTACAAATATATTGAGGGAAGGCAACCAAGAGGATTTGAAAGCAAGGCAGAATTGCAGGAAACAGATTTCAGGAGGCAGATTCGAATCGCCTTTAAAGCACAGGAAAAGCGGCAAAACCTCGACAATGATGCCCTTGGCCAAAAAGGGCGTATGCGTTTTTTCCTGAATATATTCAGGAAAAAACGCATACGCCCTTTTTGGCCAACCAAGCAACCTGGAAAGGCAAATCAGCGCTACAAAGAAGTCTCGCTTCCCATCGGTCAAAAGGGCCATGCTGAATAAAGTGTCAAAACCAGAAATGCAGGACAGGCCACGGAGAAACGGGAGCCTTGCTACGCTGATGGGCGGGATGTAAATTGCCAACAGCCACTCTGGAGAAGTGTACGGTGTGTCCTGAAACATTTACAAAACTCAGCTTAGAGAGCATAGGGCACTTCCACTCATGGGCGTATAAATTGGGAAAACTAAAAATCAGCAAGACACAAGCACCCCAAAGTTTAGGGCTGCTCTGTTGACAAGAACCTCCACTTCGTTACACCTTAAATATCCCAGGAAAGAGAAAAATGGATAAAGAAGTTGTGGTCCTTATGTACAATGGAATATCACTCAGCCATGAAATCAACGTCATAAGGCTAGTAGCAGCATGATGAGTGGATTTAGGTACGACGATTCTAAGTCAAATAAGTCACACAGAAAAAGACACTTATCATAAGATATCACCTATAGAGGGAATGTAAAAACCGCTACCCTTGAACTCAATTACAAAACAGAACAGAGTCACACGGTTAGAAAACACACTATGGCTGCCTAACGGGAAAGGTGAGGTGGGGTGATGCATAAAACAAGGGTTTCAAATTAGCTCAGATACCGTTCCATAAACCCAATACGTAATAGACAAGACCTACTACTTGCTCAGGGAACTGGACTCAACACCCCCTATTCACCGCCCAAGAGTATATCTGACTAGTAAGAATCTTAAAACCTATGTATTGATATCTCTCTGTAAGTGAGTCAAGTGGTGTAAAGCTGCATAAACACAGCAGTGAAAAGCAGCTAAACCCCATTATAAAACTCAATTAATTTTAAAAACCCGTGAAACAAAGACAGTGAAAGGGAGAGAAATTCTTACAAAATTCGTTCAGGCGCTGTGATGCCACCTGGATTGACCATATCTAGACCCGCAGCTGATTGAGACATAAGGGTGGACACTCTTGGGGCTGAGGGGTTTGGTGAGGTTCGGTGAGCAAACGCAGACGCTTTAAAGTAATACTGCGTGGTACCCATCCCATGGGTCCCAAATCTCCAGGTTCAAGGGCATCTTCCTACATCGAAAACATGCATGAGAATCCCAGAAGATGGTCCACCGAGTGATCGGGAAAGGTTTCTAAAACGCACCTCATTTCTCATCTCCTTGTGCTCGGGTTCGCCATTCCAGCCGCTTTACTAGCAATCTCCCTCCTTGGAGAATCAGCACCTTTAACCTCCTGTTCCATACAGGTTGCAATTTGTCCTGAGGGTGAACGGGAAGAGGGGGAACCAATGAGAGACTAGCTCTAGGTGTTGGGACAGGCACAGGTCACTCTATTTTCCCATCAGGAAGAAGAATTAACCACAGGCTCAGTCTGCCGCCCGGAAGCAGAATAGGGCCTAAAGCAATCCTGCGCTTTTGCGGCCAGCTCCCAAGAGAGCGAGTTGAAAAATGGAGCTCAGGGGCACTGCAATTCACAAACCTGCAGACTTATAAATGATAACTCTCGTCTACAAATATATTGAGGGAAGGCAACCAAGAGGATTTGAAAGCAAGGCAGAATTGCAGGAAACAGATTTCAGGAGGCAGATTCGAATCGCCTTTAAAGCACAGGAAAAGCGGCAAAACCTCGACAATGATGCCCTTGGCCAAAAAGGGCGTATGCGTTTTTTCCTGAATATATTCAGGAAAAAACGCATACGCCCTTTTTGGCCAACCAAGCAACCTGGAAAGGCAAATCAGCGCTACAAAGAAGTCTCGCTTCCCATCGGTCAAAAGGGCCATGCTGAATAAAGTGTCAAAACCAGAAATGCAGGACAGGCCACGGAGAAACGGAAGCCTTGCTACGCTGATGGGCGGGATGTAAATTGCCAACAGCCACTCTGGAGAAGTGTACGGTGTGTCCTGAAACATTTACAAAACTCAGCTTAGAGAGCATAGGGCACTTCCACTCATGGGCGTATAAATTGGGAAAACTAAAAATCAGCAAGACACAAGCACCCCAAAGTTTAGGGCTGCTCTGTTGACAAGAACCTCCACTTCGTTACACCTTAAATATCCCAGGAAAGAGAAAAATGGATAAAGAAGTTGTGGTCCTTATGTACAATGGAATATCACTCAGCCATGAAATCAACGTCATAAGGCTAGTAGCAGCATGATGAGTGGATTTAGGTACGACGATTCTAAGTCAAATAAGTCACACAGAAAAAGACACTTATCATAAGATATCACCTATAGAGGGAATGTAAAAAACTCTAACCTTGAACTGAATTACAAAACAGAACAGAGTCACACGGTTAGAAAACACACTATGGCTGCCTAACGGGAAAGGTGAGGTGGGGTGATGCATAAAACAAGGGTTTCAAATTAGCTCAGATACCGTTCCATAAACCCAATATGTAATAGACAAGACCTACTCCTTGCTCAGGGAACTGGACTCAACACCCCCTATTCACCGCCCAAGAGTATATCTGACTAGTAAGAATCTTAAAACCTATGTATTGATATCTCTCTGTAAGTGAGTCAAGTGGGTGTAAAGCTGCATAAACATAGCAGTGAAAAGCAGCTAAACCCCATTATAAAACTCAATTAATTTTAAAAACCCGTGAAACAAAGACAGTGAAAGGGAGAGAAATTCTTACAAAATTCGTTCAGGCGCTGTGATGCCACCTGGATTGACCATATCTAGACCCGCAGCTGATTGAGACATAAGGGTGGACACTCTTGGGGCTGAGGGGTTTGGTGAGGTTCGGTGAGCAAACGCAGACGCTTTAAAGTAATACTGCGTGGTACCCATCCCATGGGTCCCAAATCTCCAGGTTCAAGGGCATCTTCCTACATCGAAAACATGCATGAGAAACCCAGAAGATGGTCCACCGAGTGATCGGGAAAGGTTTCTAAAACGCACCTCATTTCTCATCTCCTTGTGCTCGGGTTCGCCATTCCAGCCGCTTTACTAGCAATCTCCCTCCTTGGAGAATCAGCACCTTTAACCTCCTGTTCCATACAGGTGGCAATTTAAACTGAGGATGAATGGGAAGACGGGGAACCAATGAGAGACTAGCTCTAGGTGTTGGGACAGGCACAGGTCACTCTATTTTCCCATCAGGAAGAAGAATTAACCACAGGCTCAGTCTGCCGCCCGGAAGCAGAATAGGGCCTAAAGCAATCCTGCGCTTTTGCGGCCAGCTCCCAAGAGAGCGAGTTGAAAAATGGAGCTCAGGGGCACTGCAATTCACAAACCTGCAGACTTATAAATGATAACTCTCGTCTACAAATATATTGAGGGAAGGCAACAAAGAGGATTTGAAAGCAAGGCAGAATTGCAGGAAACAGATTTCAAGAGGCAGATTCGAATCGCCTTTAAAGCACAGGAAAAGCGGCAAAACCTCGACAATGATGCCCTTGGCCAAAAAGGGCGTATGGGTTTTTTCCTGAATATATTCAGGATAAAACGCATACGCCCTTTTTGGCCAACCAAGCAACCTGGAAAGGCAAATCAGCGCTACAAAGAAGTCTCGCTTCCCATCGGTCAAAAGGGCCGTGCTGAATAAAGTGTCAAAACCAGAAATGCAGGACAGGCCACGGAGAAACGGGAGCCTTGCTACGCTGATGGGCGGGATGTAAATTGCCAACAGCCACTCTGGAGAAGTGTACGGTGTGTCCTGAAACATTTACAAAACTCAGCTTAGAGAGCATAGGGCACTTCCACTCATGGGCGTATAAATTGGGAAAACTAAAAATCAGCAAGACACAAGCACCCCAAAGTTTAGGGCTGCTCTGTTGACAAGAACCTCCACTTCGTTACACCTTAAATATCCCAGGAAAGAGAAAAATGGATAAAGAAGTTGTGGTCCTTATGTGCAATGGAATATCACTCAGCCATGAAATCAACGTCATAAGGCTAGTAGCAGCATGATGAGTGGATTTAGGTACGACGATTCTAAGTCAAATAAGTCACACAGAAAAAGACACTTATCATAAGATATCACTTATAGAGGGAATGTAAAAACCGCTACCCTTGAACTGAATTACAAAACAGAACAGAGTCACACGGTTAGAAAACACACTATGGCTGCCTAACGGGAAAGGTGAGGTGGGGTGATGCATAAAACAAGGGTTTCAAATTAGCTCAGATACCGTTAAATAAACCCAATACGTAATAGACAAGACCTACTCCTTGCTCAGGGAACTGGACTCAACACCCCCTATTCACCGCCCAAGAGTATATCTGACTAGTAAGAATCTTAAAACCTATGTATTGATATCTCTCTGTAAGTGAGTCAAGTGGGTGTAAAGCTGCATAAACACAGCAGTGAAAAGCAGCTAAACCCCATTATAAAACTCAATTAATTTTAAAAACCCGTGAAACAAAGACAGTGAAAGGGAGAGAAATTCTTACAAAATTCGTTCAGGCGCTGTGATGCCACCTGGATTGACCATATCTAGACACGCAGCTGATTGAGACATAAGGGTGGACACTCTTGGGGCTGAGGGGTTTGGGGAGGTTCGGTGAGCAAACGCAGACGCTTTAAAGTAATACTGTGTGGTACCCATCCCATGGGTCCCAAATCTCCAGGTTCAAGGGCATCTTCCTACATCGAAAACATGCATGAGAAACCCAGAAGATGGTCCACCGAGTGATCGGGAAAGGTTTCTAAAACGCACCTCATTTCTCATCTCCTTGTGCTCGGGTTCACCATTCCAGCCGCTTTACTAGCAATCTCCCTCCTTGGAGAATCAGCACCTTTAACCTCCTGTTCCATACAGGTGGCAATTTGAACTGAGGATGAACGGGAAGACGGGGAACCAATGAGAGACTAGCTCTAGGTGTTGGGACAGGCACAGGTCACTCTATTTTCCCATCAGGAAGAAGAATTAACCACATGCTCAGTCTGCCGCCCGGAAGCAGAATAGGGCCTAAAGCAATCCTGCGCTTTTGCGGCCAGCTCCCAAGAGAGCGAGTTGAAAAATGGAGCTCAGGGGCACTGCAATTCACAAACCTGCAGACTTATAAATGATAACTCTCGTCTACAAATATATTGAGGGAAGGCAACAAAGAGGATTTGAAAGCAAGGCAGAATTGCAGGAAACAGATTTCAGGAGGCAGATTCGAATCGCCTTTAAAGCACAGGAAAAACGGCAAAACCTCGACAATGATGCCCTTGGCCAAAAAGGGCGTATGCGTTTTTTCCTGAATATATTCAGGAAAAAACGCATACGCCCTTTTTGGCCAACCAAGCAACCTGGAAAGGCAAATCAGCGCTACAAAGAAGTCTCGCTTCCCATCGGTCAAAAGGGCCATGCTGAATAAAGTGTCAAAACCAGAAATGCAGGACAGGCCACGGAGAAACGGGAGCCTTGCTACGCTGATGGGCGGGATGTAAATTGCCAACAGCCACTCTGGAGAAGTGTACGGTGTGTCCTGAAACATTTACAAAACTCAGCTTAGAGAGCATAGGGCACTTCCACTCATGGGCGTATAAATTGGGAAAACTAAAAATCAGCAAGACACAAGCACCCCAAAGTTTAGGGCTGCCCTGTTGACAAGAACCTCCACTTCGTTACACCTTAAATATCCCAGGAAAGAGAAAAATGGATAAAGAAGTTGTGGTCCTTATGTACAATGGAATATCACTCAGCCATGAAATCAACGTCATAAGGCTAGTAGCAGCATGATGAGTGGATTTAGGTACGACGATTCTAAGTCAAATAAGTCACACAGAAAAAGACACTTATCATAAGATATCACCTATAGAGGGAATGTAAAAACCGCTACCCTTGAACTGAATTACAAAACAGAACAGAGTCACACGGTTAGAAAACACACTATGGCTGCCTAACGGGAAAGGTGAGGTGGGGTGATGCATAAAACAAGGGTTTCAAATTAGCTCAGATACCGTTCCATAAACCCAATACGTAATAGACAAGACCTACTCCTTGCTCAGGGAACTGGACTCAACACCCCCTATTCACCGCCCAAGAGTATATCTGACTAGTAACAATCTTAAAACCTATGTAATGATATCTCTCTGTAAGTGAGTCAAGTGGGTGTAAAGCTGCATAAACACAGCAGTGAAAAGCAGCTAAACCCCATTATAAAACTCAATTAATTTTAAAAACCCGTGAAACAAAGACAGTGAAAGGGAGAGAAATTCTTACAAAATTCGTTCAGGGGCTGTGATGCCACCTGGATTGACCATATCTAGACCGGCAGCTGATTGAGACATAAGGGTGGACACTCTTGGGGCTGAGAGGTTTGGTGAGGTTGGGTGAGCAAACGCAGACGCTTTAAAGTAATACTGCGTGGTACCCATCCCATGGGTCCCAAATCTCCAGGTTCAAGGGCATCTTCCTACATCGAAAACATGCATGAGAAACCCAGAAGATGGTCCACCGAGTGATCGGGAAAGGTTTATAAAACGCACCTCATTTCTCATCTCCTTGTGCTCGGGTTCGCCATTCCAGCCGCTTTACTAGCAATCTCCCTCCTTGGAGAATCAGCACCTTTAACCTCCTGTTCCATACAGGTTGCAATTTGTCCTGAGGGTGAACGGGAAGAGGGGGAACCAATGAGAGACTAGCTCTAGGTGTTGGGACAGGCACAGGTCACTCTATTTTCCCATCAGGAAGAAGAATTAACCACAGGCTCAGTCTGCCGCCCGGAAGCAGAATAGGGCCTAAAGCAATCCTGCGCTTTTGCGGCCAGCTCCCAAGAGAGCGAGTTGAAAAATGGAGCTCAGGGGCACTGCAATTCACAAACCTGCAGACTTATAAATGATAACTCTCGTCTACAAATATATTGAGGGAAGGCAACAAAGAGGATTTGAAAGCAAGGCAGAATTGCAGGAAACAGATTTCAGGAGGCAGATTCGAATCGCCTTTAAAGCACAGGAAAAGCGGCAAAACCTCGACAATGATGCCCTTGGCCAAAAAGGGCGTATGCGTTTTTTCCTGAATATATTCAGGAAAAAACGCATACGCCCTTTTTGGCCAACCAAGCAACCTGGAAAGGCAAATCAGCGCTACAAAGAAGTCTCGCTTCCCATCGGTCAAAAGGGCCATGCTGAATAAAGTGTCAAAACCAGAAATGCAGGACAGGCCACGGAGAAACGGGAGCCTTGCTACGCTGATGGGCGGGATGTAAATTGCCAACAGCCACTCTGGAGAAGTGTACGGTGTGTCCTGAAACATTTACAAAACTCAGCTTAGAGAGCATAGGGCACTTCCACTCATGGGCGTATAAATTGGGAAAACTAAAAATCAGCAAGACACAAGCACCCCAAAGTTTAGGGCTGCTCTGTTGACAAGAACCTCCACTTCGTTACACCTTAAATATCCCAGGAAAGAGAAAAATGGATAAAGAAGTTGTGGTCCTTATGTACAATGGAATATCACTCAGCCATGAAATCAACGTCATAAGGCTAGTAGCAGCATGATGAGTGGATTTAGGTACGACGATTCTAAGTCAAATAAGTCACACAGAAAAAGACACTTATCATAAGATATCACCTATAGAGGGAATGTAAAAACCGCTACCCTTGAACTCAATTACAAAACAGAACAGAGTCACACGGTTAGAAAACACACTATGGCTGCCTAACGGGAAAGGTGAGGTGGGGTGATGCATAAAACAAGGGTTTCAAATTAGCTCAGATACCGTTCCATAAACCCAATACGTAATAGACAAGACCTACTCCTTGCTCAGGGAACTGGACTCAACACCCCCTATTCACCGCCCAAGAGTATATCTGACTAGTAAGAATCTTAAAACCTATGTATTGATATCTCTCTGTAAGTGAGTCAAGTGGGTGTAAAGCTGCATAAACACAGCAGTGAAAAGCAGCTAAACCCCATTATAAAACTCAATTAATTTTAAAAACCCGTGAAACAAAGACAGTGAAAGGGAGAGAAATTCTTACAAAATTCGTTCAGGCGCTGTGATGCCACCTGGATTGACCATATCTAGACCCGCAGCTGATTGAGACATAAGGGTGGACACTCTTGGGGCTGAGGGGTTTGGTGAGGTTCGGTGAGCAAACGCAGACGCTTTAAAGTAATACTGTGTGGTACCCATCCCATGGGTCCCAAATCTCCAGGTTCAAGGGCATCTTCCTACATCGAAAACATGCATGAGAAACCCAGAAGATGGTCCACCGAGTGATCGGGAAAGGTTTCTAAAACGCACCTCATTTCTCATCTCCTTGTGCTCGGGTTCGCCATTCCAGCCGCTTTACAAGCAATCTCCCTCCTTGGAGAATCAGCACCTTTAACCTCCTGTTCCATACAGGTGGCAATTTGAACTGAGGATGAACGGGAAGACGGGGAACCAATGAGAGACTAGCTCTAGGTGTTGGGACAGGCACAGGTCACTCTATTTTCCCATCAGGAAGAAGAATTAACCACAGGCTCAGTCTGCCGCCCGGAAGCAGAATAGGGCCTAAAGCAATCCTGCGCTTTTGCGGCCAGCTCCCAAGAGAGCGAGTTGAAAAATGGAGCTCAGGGGCACTGCAATTCACAAACCTGCAGACTTATAAATGATAACTCTCGTCTACAAATATATTGAGGGAAGGCAACCAAGAGGATTTGAAAGCAAGGCAGAATTGCAGGAAACAGATTTCAGGAGGCAGATTCGAATCGCCTTTAAAGCACAGGAAAAGCGGCAAAACCTCGACAATGATGCCCTTGGCCAAAAAGGGCGTATGCGTTTTTTCCTGAATATATTCAGGAAAAAACGCATACGCCCTTTTTGGCCAACCAAGCAACCTGGAAAGGCAAATCAGCGCTACAAAGAATTTTCGCTTCCCATCGGTCAAAAGGGCCATGCTGAATAAAGTGTCAAAACCAGAAATGCAGGACAGGCCACGGAGAAACGGGAGCCTTGCTACGCTGATGGGCGGGATGTAAATTGCCAACAGCCACTCTGGAGAAGTGTACGGTGTGTCCTGAAACATTTACAAAACTCAGCTTAGAGAGCATAGGGCACTTCCACTCATGGGCGTATAAATTGGGAAAACTAAAAATCAGCAAGACACAAGCACCCCAAAGTTTAGGGCTGCTCTGTTGACAAGAACCTCCACTTCGTTACACCTTAAATATCCCAGGAAAGAGAAAAATGGATAAAGAAGTTGTGGTCCTTATGTACAATGGAATATCACTCAGCCATGAAATCAACGTCATAAGGCTAGTAGCAGCATGATGAGTGGATTTAGGTACGACGATTCTAAGTCAAATAAGTCACACAGAAAAAGACACTTATCATAAGATATCACCTATAGAGGGAATGTAAAAACCGCTACCCTTGAACTCAATTACAAAACAGAACAGAGTCACACGGTTAGAAAACACACTATGGCTGCCTAACGGGAAAGGTGAGGTGGGGTGATGCATAAAACAAGGGTTTCAAATTAGCTCAGATACCGTTCCATAAACCCAATACGTAATAGACAAGACCTACTCCTTGCTCAGGGAACTGGACTCAACACCCCCTATTCACCGCCCAAGAGTATATCTGACTAGTAAGAATCTTAAAACCTATGTATTGATATCTCTCTGTAAGTGAGTCAAGTGGGTGTAAAGCTGCATAAACACAGCAGTGAAAAGCAGCTAAACCCCATTATAAAACTCAATTAATTTTAAAAACCCGTGAAACAAAGACAGTGAAAGGGAGAGAAATTCTTACAAAATTCGTTCAGGCGCTGTGATGCCACCTGGATTGACCATATCTAGACCCGCAGCTGATTGAGACATAAGGGTGGACACTCTTGGGGCTGAGGGGTTTGGTGAGGTTCGGTGAGCAAACGCAGACGCTTTAAAGTAATACTGTGTGGTACCCATCCCATGGGTCCCAAATCTCCAGGTTCAAGGGCATCTTCCTACATCGAAAACATGCATGAGAAACCCAGAAGATGGTCCACCGAGTGATCGGGAAAGGTTTCTAAAACGCACCTCATTTCTCATCTCCTTGTGCTCGGGTTCGCCATTCCAGCCGCTTTACAAGCAATCTCCCTCCTTGGAGAATCAGCACCTTTAACCTCCTGTTCCATACAGGTGGCAATTTGAACTGAGGATGAACGGGAAGACGGGGAACCAATGAGAGACTAGCTCTAGGTGTTGGGACAGGCACAGGTCACTCTATTTTCCCATCAGGAAGAAGAATTAACCACAGGCTCAGTCTGCCGCCCGGAAGCAGAATAGGGCCTAAAGCAATCCTGCGCTTTTGCGGCCAGCTCCCAAGAGAGCGAGTTGAAAAATGGAGCTCAGGGGCACTGCAATTCACAAACCTGCAGACTTATAAATGATAACTCTCGTCTACAAATATATTGAGGGAAGGCAACAAAGAGGATTTGAAAGCAAGGCAGAATTGCAGGAAACAGATTTCAGGAGGCAGATTCGAATCGCCTTTAAAGCACAGGAAAAGCGGCAAAACCTCGACAATGATGCCCTTGGCCAAAAAGGGCGTATGCGTTTTTTCCTGAATATATTCAGGAAAAAACGCATACGCCCTTTTTGGCCAACCAAGCAACCTGGAAAGGCAAATCAGCGCTACAAAGAAGTCTCGCTTCCCATCGGTCAAAAGGGCCATGCTGAATAAAGTGTCAAAACCAGAAATGCAGGACAGGCCACGGAGAAACGGGAGCCTTGCTACGCTGATGGGCGGGATGTAAATTGCCAACAGCCACTCTGGAGAAGTGTACGGTGTGTCCTGAAACATTTACAAAACTCAGCTTAGAGAGCATAGGGCACTTCCACTCATGGGCGTATAAATTGGGAAAACTAAAAATCAGCAAGACACAAGCACCCCAAAGTTTAGGGCTGCTCTGTTGACAAGAACCTCCACTTCGTTACACCTTAAATATCCCAGGAAAGAGAAAAATGGATAAAGAAGTTGTGGTCCTTATGTACAATGGAATATCACTCAGCCATGAAATCAACGTCATAAGGCTAGTAGCAGCATGATGAGTGGATTTAGGTACGACGATTCTAAGTCAAATAAGTCACACAGAAAAAGACACTTATCATAAGATATCACTTATAGAGGGAATGTAAAAACCGCTACCCTTGAACTGAATTACAAAACAGAACAGAGTCACACGGTTAGAAAACACACTATGGCTGCCTAACGGGAAAGGTGAGGTGGGGTGATGCATAAAGCAAGGGTTTCAAATTAGCTCAGATACCGTTCCATAAACCCAATATGTAATAGACAAGACCTACTCCTTACTCAGGGAACTGGACTCAACACCCCCTATTCACCGCCCAAGAATATATCTGACTAGTAAGAATCTTAAAACTTATGTATTGATATCTCTCTGTAAGTGAGTCAAGTGGGTGTAAAGCTGCATAAACACAGCAGTGAAAAACAGCTAAACCCCATTATAAAACTCAATTAATTTTAAAAACCCGTGAAACAAAGACAGTGAAAGAGAGAGAAATTCTTACAAAATTCGTTCAGGGGCTGTGATGCCACCTGGATTGACCATATTTAGACCTGCACCTGATTGAGACATAAGGGTGGACAGTCTTGGGGCTGAGAGGTTTGGTGAGGTTGGGTGAGCAAACGCAGACGCTTTAAAGTAATACTGCGTGGTACCCATCCCATGGGTCCCAAATCTCCAGGTTCAAGGGCATCTTCCTACATCGAAAACATGCATGAGAAACCCAGAAGATGGTCCACCGAGTGATCGGGAAAGGTTTCTAAAACGCACCTCATTTCTCATCTCCTTGTGCTCGGGTTCGCCATTCCAGCCGCTTTACTAGCAATCTCCCTCCTTGGAGAATCAGCACCTTTAACCTCCTGTTCCATACAGGTTGCAATTTGTCCTGAGGGTGAACGGGAAGAGGAGGAACCAATGAGAGACTAGCTCTAGGTGTTGGGACAGGCACAGGTCACTCTATTTTCCCATCAGGAAGAAGAATTAACCACAGGCTCAGTCTGCCGCCCGGAAGCAGAATAGGGCCTAAAGCAATCCTGGGCTTTTGCGGCCAGCTCCCAAGAGAGCGAGTTGAAAAATGGAGCTCAGGGGCACTGCAATTCACAAACCTGCAGACTTATAAATGATAACTCTCGTCTACAAATATATTGAGGGAAGGCAACAAAGAGGATTTGAAAGCAAGGCAGAATTGCAGGAAACAGATTTCAGGAGGCAGATACGAATCGCCTTTAAAGCACAGGAAAAGCGGCAAAACCTCGACAATGATGCCCTTGGCCAAAAAGGGCGTATGCGTTTTTTCCTGAATATATTCAGGAAAAAACGCATACGCCCTTTTTGGCCAACCAAGCAACCTGGAAAGGCTAATCAGCGCTACAAAGAAGTCTCGCTTCCCATCGGTCAAAAGGGCCATGCTGAATAAAGTGTCAAAACCAGAAATGCAGGACAGGCCACGGAGAAACGGAAGCCTTGCTACGCTGATGGGCGGGATGTAAATTGCCAACAGCCACTCTGGAGAAGTGTACGGTGTGTCCTGAAACATTTACAAAACTCAGCTTAGAGAGCATAGGGCACTTCCACTCATGGGCGTATAAATTGGGAAAACTAAAAATCAGCAAGACACAAGCACCCCAAAGTTTAGGGCTGCTCTGTTGACAAGAACCTCCACTTCGTTACACCTTAAATATCCCAGGAAAGAGAAAAATGGATAAAGAAGTTGTGGTCCTTATGTACAATGGAATATCACTCAGCCATGAAATCAACGTCATAAGGCTAGTAGCAGCATGATGAGTGGATTTAGGTATGACGATTCTAAGTCAAATAAGTCACACAGAAAAAGACACTTATCATAAGATATCACCTATAGAGGGAATGTAAAAACCGCTACCCTTGAACTGAATTACAAAACAGAACAGAGTCACACGGTTAGAAAACACACTATGGCTGCCTAACGGGAAAGGTGAGGTGGGGTGATGCATAAAACAAGGGTTTCAAATTAGCTCAGATACCGTTCCATAAACCCAGTACGTAATAGACAAGACCTACTCCTTGCTCAGGGAACTGGACACAACACCCCCTATTCACCGCCCAAGAGTATATCTGACTAGTAAGAATCTTAAAACCTATGTATTGATATCTCTCTGTAAGTGAGTCAAGTGGGTGTAAAGCTGCATAAACACAGCAGTGAAAAGCAGCTAAACCCCATTATAAAACTCAATTAATTTTAAAAACCCGTGAAACAAAGACAGTGAAAGGGAGAGAAATTCTTACAAAATTCGTTCAGGCGCTGTGATGCCACCTGGATTGACCATATCTAGACCCGCAGCTGATTGAGACATAAGGGTGGACACTCTTGGGGCTGAGGGGTTTGGTGAGGTTCGGTGAGCAAACGCAGACGCTTTAAAGTAATACTGCGTGGTACCCATCCCATGGGTCCCAAATCTCCAGGTTCAAGGGCATCTTCCTACATCGAAAACATGCATGAGAAACCCAGAAGATGGTCCACCGAGTGATCGGGAAAGGTTTCTAAAACGCACCTCATTTCTCATCTCCTTGTGCTCGGGTTCGCCATTCCAGCCGCTTTACTAGCAATCTCCCTCCTTGGAGAATCAGCACCTTTAACCTCCTGTTCCATACAGGTTGCAATTTGTCCTGAGGGTGAACGGGAAGAGGGGGAACCAATGAGAGACTAGCTCTAGGTGTTGGGACAGGCACAGGTCACTCTATTTTCCCATCAGGAAGAAGATTTAACCACAGGCTCAGTCTGCCGCCCGGAAGCAGAATAGGGCCTAAAGCAATCCTGCGCTTTTGCGGCCAGCTCCCAAGAGAGCGAGTTGAAAAATGGAGCTCAGGGGCACTGCAATTCACAAACCTGCAGACTTATTAATGATAACTCTCGTCTACAAATATATTGAGGGAAGGCAACAAAGAGGATTTGAAAGCAAGGCAGAATTGCAGGAAACAGATTTCAGGAGGCAGATTCGAATCGCCTTTAAAGCACAGGAAAAGCGGCAAAACCTCGACAATGATGCCCTTGGCCAAAAAGGGCGTATGCGTTTTTTCCTGAATATATTCAGGAAAAAACGCATACGCCCTTTTTGGCCAACCAAGCAACCTGGAAAGGCAAATCAGCGCTACAAAGAAGTCTCGCTTCCCATCGGTCAAAAGGGCCATGCTGAATAAAGTGTCAAAACCAGAAATGCAGGACAGGCCACGGAGAAACGGGAGCCTTGCTACGCTGATGGGCGGGATGTAAATTGCCAACAGCCACTCTGGAGAAGTGTACGGTGTGTCCTGAAACATTTACAAAACTCAGCTTAGAGAGCATAGGGCACTTCCACTCATGGGCGTATAAATTGGGAAAACTAAAAATCAGCAAGACACAAGCACCCCAAAGTTTAGGGCTGCTCTGTTGACAAGAACCTCCACTTCGTTACACCTTAAATATCCCAGGAAAGAGAAAAATGGATAAAGAAGTTGTGGTCCTTATGTACAATGGAATATCACTCAGCCATGAAATCAACGTCATAAGGCTAGTAGCAGCATGATGAGTGGATTTAGGTACGACGATTCTAAGTCAAATAAGTCACACAGAAAAAGACACTTATCATAAGATATCACCTATAGAGGGAATGTAAAAACCGCTACCCTTGAACTCAATTACAAAACAGAACAGAGTCACACGGTTAGAAAACACACTATGGCTGCCTAACGGGAAAGGTGAGGTGGGGTGATGCATAAAACAAGGGTTTCAAATTAGCTCAGATACCGTTCCATAAACCCAATACGTAATAGACAAGACCTACTCCTTGCTCAGGGAACTGGACTCAACACCCCCTATTCACCGCCCAAGTGTATATCTGACTAGTAACAATCTTAAAACCTATGTAATGATATCTCTCTGTAAGTGAGTCAAGTGGGTGTAAAGCTGCATAAACACAGCAGTGAAAAGCAGCTAAACCCCATTATAAAACTCAATTAATTTTAAAAACCCGTGAAACAAAGACAGTGAAAGGGAGAGAAATTCTTACAAAATTCGTTCAGGGGCTGTGATGCCACCTGGATTGACCATATCTAGACCGGCAGCTGATTGAGACATAAGGGTGGACACTCTTGGGGCTGAGAGGTTTGGTGAGGTTGGGTGAGCAAACGCAGACGCTTTAAAGTAATACTGCGTGGTACCCATCCCATGGGTCCCAAATCTCCAGGTTCAAGGGCATCTTCCTACATCGAAAACATGCATGAGAAACCCAGAAGATGGTCCACCGAGTGATCGGGAAAGGTTTATAAAACGCACCTCATTTCTCATCTCCTTGTGCTCGGGTTCGCCATTCCAGCCGCTTTACTAGCAATCTCCCTCCTTGGAGAATCAGCACCTTTAACCTCCTGTTCCATACAAGTTGCAATTTGTCCTGAGGGTGAACGGGAAGAGGGGGAACCAATGAGAGACTAGCTCTAGGTGTTGGGACAGGCACAGGTCACTCTATTTTCCCATCAGGAAGAAGAATTAACCACAGGCTCAGTCTGCCGCCCGGAAGCAGAATAGGGCCTAAAGCAATCCTGCGCTTTTGCGGCCAGCTCCCAAGAGAGCGAGTTGAAAAATGGAGCTCAGGGGCACTGCAATTCACAAACCTGCAGACTTATAAATGATAACTCTCGTCTACAAATATATTGAGGGAAGGCAACAAAGAGGATTTGAAAGCAAGGCAGAATTGCAGGAAACAGATTTCAGGAGGCAGATTCGAATCGCCTTTAAAGCACAGGAAAAGCGGCAAAACCTCGACAATGATGCCCTTGGCCAAAAAGGGCGTATGCGTTTTTTCCTGAATATATTCAGGAAAAAACGCATACGCCCTTTTTGGCCAACCAAGCAACCTGGAAAGGCAAATCAGCGCTACAAAGAAGTCTCGCTTCCCATCGGTCAAAAGGGCCATGCTGAATAAAGTGTCAAAACCAGAAATGCAGGACAGGCCACGGAGAAACGGAAGCCTTGCTACGCTGATGGGCGGGATGTAAATTGCCAACAGCCACTCTGGAGAAGTGTACGGTGTGTCCTGAAACATTTACAAAACTCAGCTTAGAGAGCATAGGGCACTTCCACTCATGGGCGTATAAATTGGGAAAACTAAAAATCAGCAAGACACAAGCACCCCAAAGTTTAGGGCTGCTCTGTTGACAAGAACCTCCACTTCGTTACACCTTAAATATCCCAGGAAAGAGAAAAATGGATAAAGAAGTTGTGGTCCTTATGTACAATGGAATATCACTCAGCCATGAAATCAACGTCATAAGGCTAGTAGCAGCATGATGAGTGGATTTAGGTACGACGATTCTAAGTCAAATAAGTCACACAGAAAAAGACACTTATCATAAGATATCACCTATAGAGGGAATGTAAAAACCGCTACCCTTGAACTGAATTACAAAACAGATCAGAGTCACACGGTTAGAAAACACACTATGGCTGCCTAACGGGAAAGGTGAGGTGGGGTGATGCATAAAACAAGGGTTTCAAATTAGCTCAGATACCGTTCCATAAACCCAGTACGTAATAGACAAGACCTACTCCTTGCTCAGGGAACTGGACACAACACCCCCTATTCACCGCCCAAGAGTATATCTGACTAGTAAGAATCTTAAAACCTATGTATTGATATCTCTCTGTAAGTGAGTCAAGTGGGTGTAAAGCTGCATAAACACAGCAGTGAAAAGCAGCTAAACCCCATTATAAAACTCAATTAATTTTAAAAACCCGTGAAACAAAGACAGTGAAAGGGAGAGAAATTCTTACAAAATTCGTTCAGGCGCTGTGATGCCACCTGGATTGACCATATCTAGACCCGCAGCTGATTGAGACATAAGGGTGGACACTCTTGGGGCTGAGGGGTTTGGTGAGGTTCGGTGAGCAAACGCAGACGCTTTAAAGTAATACTGCGTGGTACCCATCCCATGGGTCCCAAATCTCCAGGTTCAAGGGCATCTTCCTACATCGAAAACATGCATGAGAAACCCAGAAGATGGTCCACCGAGTGATCGGGAAAGGTTTCTAAAACGCACCTCATTTCTTATCTCCTTGTGCTCGGGTTCGCCATTCCAGCCGCTTTACAAGCAATCTCCCTCCTTGGAGAATCAGCACCTTTAACCTCCTGTTCCATACAGGTGGCAATTTGAACTGAGGATGAACGGGAAGACGGGGAACAAATGAGAGACTAGCTCTAGGTGTTGGGACAGGCACAGGTCACTCTATTTTCCCATCAGGAAGAAGAATTAACCACAGGCTCAGTCTGCCGCCCGGAAGCAGAATAGGGCCTAAAGCAATCCTGCGCTTTTGTGGCCAGCTCCCAAGAGAGCGAGTTGAAAAATGGAGCTCAGGGGCACTGCAATTCACAAACCTGCAGACTTATAAATGATAACTCTCGTCTACAAATATATTGAGGGAAGGCAACAAAGAGGATTTGAAAGCAAGGCAGAATTGCAGGAAACAGATTTCAGGAGGCAGATTCGAATCGCCTTTAAAGCACAGGAAAAGCGGCAAAACCTCGACAATGATGCCCTTGGCCAAAAAGGGCGTATGCGTTTTTTCCTGAATATATTCAGGAAAAAACGCATACGCCCTTTTTGGCCAACCAAGCAACCTGGAAAGGCAAATCAGCGCTACAAAGAATTTTCGCTTCCCATCGGTCAAAAGGGCCATGCTGAATAAAGTGTCAAAACCAGAAATGCAGGACAGGCCACGGAGAAACGGGAGCCTTGCTACGCTGATGGGCGGGATGTAAATTGCCAACAGCCACTCTGGAGAAGTGTACGGTGTGTCCTGAAACATTTACAAAACTCAGCTTAGAGAGCATAGGGCACTTCCACTCATGGGCGTATAAATTGGGAAAACTAAAAATCAGCAAGACACAAGCACCCCAAAGTTTAGGGCTGCTCTGTTGACAAGAACCTCCACTTCGTTACACCTTAAATATCCCAGGAAAGAGAAAAATGGATAAAGAAGTTGTGGTCCTTATGTACAATGGAATATCACTCAGCCATGAAATCAACGTCATAAGGCTAGTAGCAGCATGATGAGTGGATTTAGGTACGACGATTCTAAGTGAAATAAGTCACACAGAAAAAGACACTTATCATAAGATATCACTTATAGAGGGAATGTAAAAACCGCTACCCTTGAACTGAATTACAAAACAGAACAGAGTCACACGGTTAGAAAACACACTATGGCTGCCTAACGGGAAAGGTGAGGTGGGGTGATGCATAAAGCAAGGGTTTCAAATTAGCTCAGATACCGTTCCATAAACCCAATATGTAATAGACAAGACCTACTCCTTACTCAGGGAACTGGACTCAACACCCCCTATTCACCGCCCAAGAATATATCTGACTAGTAAGAATCTTAAAACTTATGTATTGATATCTCTCTGTAAGTGAGTCAAGTGGGTGTAAAGCTGCATAAACACAGCAGTGAAAAACAGCTAAACCCCATTATAAAACTCAATTAATTTTAAAAACCCGTGAAACAAAGACAGTGAAAGAGAGAGAAATTCTTACAAAATTCGTTCAGGGGCTGTGATGCCACCTGGATTGACCATATTTAGACCTGCACCTGATTGAGACATAAGGGTGGACAGTCTTGGGGCTGAGAGGTTTGGTGAGGTTGGGTGAGCAAACGCAGACGCTTTAAAGTAATACTGCGTGGTACCCATCCCATGGGTCCCAAATCTCCAGGTTCAAGGGCATCTTCCTACATCGAAAACATGCATGAGAAACCCAGAAGATGGTCCACCGAGTGATTGGGAAAGGTTTCTAAAACGCACCTCATTTCTCATCTCCTTGTGCTCGGGTTCGCCATTCCAGCCGCTTTACTAGCAATCTCCCTCCTTGGAGAATCAGCACCTTTAACCTCCTGTTCCATACAGGTTGCAATTTGTCCTGAGGGTGAACGGGAAGAGGGGGAACCAATGAGAGACTAGCTCTAGGTGTTGGGACAGGCACAGGTCACTCTATTTTCCCATCAGGAAGAAGAATTAACCACAGGCTCAGTCTGCCGCCCGGAAGCAGAATAGGGCCTAAAGCAATCCTGGGCTTTTGCGGCCAGCTCCCAAGAGAGCGAGTTGAAAAATGGAGCTCAGGGGCACTGCAATTCACAAACCTGCAGACTTATAAATGATAACTCTCGTCTACAAATATATTGAGGGAAGGCAACAAAGAGGATTTGAAAGCAAGGCAGAATTGCAGGAAACAGATTTCAGGAGGCAGATTCGAATCGCCTTTAAAGCACAGGAAAAGCGGCAAAACCTCGACAATGATCCCCTTGGCCAAAAAGGGCGTATGCGTTTTTTCCTGAATATATTCAGGAAAAAACGCATACGCCCTTTTTGGCCAACCAAGCAACCTGGAAAGGCAAATCAGCGCTACAAAGAAGTCTCGCTTCCCATCGGTCAAAAGGGCCATGCTGAATAAAGTGTCAAAACCAGAAATGCAGGACAGGCCACGGAGAAACGGAAGCCTTGCTACGCTGATGGGCGGGATGTAAATTGCCAACAGCCACTCTGGAGAAGTGTACGGTGTGTCCTGAAACATTTACAAAACTCAGCTTAGAGAGCATAGGGCACTTCCACTCATGGGCGTATAAATTGGGAAAACTAAAAATCAGCAAGACACAAGCACCCCAAAGTTTAGGGCTGCTCTGTTGACAAGAACCTCCACTTCGTTACACCTTAAATATCCCAGGAAAGAGAAAAATGGATAAAGAAGTTGTGGTCCTTATGTACAATGGAATATCACTCAGCCATGAAATCAACGTCATAAGGCTAGTAGCAGCATGATGAGTGGATTTAGGTATGACGATTCTAAGTCAAATAAGTCACACAGAAAAAGACACTTATCATAAGATATCACCTATAGAGGGAATGTAAAAACCGCTACCCTTGAACTGAATTACAAAACAGAACAGAGTCACACGGTTAGAAAACACACTATGGCTGCCTAACGGGAAAGGTGAGGTGGGGTGATGCATAAAACAAGGGTTTCAAATTAGCTCAGATACCGTTCCATAAACCCAGTACGTAATAGACAAGACCTACTCCTTGCTCAGGGAACTGGACACAACACCCCCTATTCACCGCCCAAGAGTATATCTGACTAGTAAGAATCTTAAAACCTATGTATTGATATCTCTCTGTAAGTGAGTCAAGTGGGTGTAAAGCTGCATAAACACAGCAGTGAAAAGCAGCTAAACCCCATTATAAAACTCAATTAATTTTAAAAACCCGTGAAACAAAGACAGTGAAAGGGAGAGAAATTCTTACAAAATTCGTTCAGGCGCTGTGATGCCACCTGGATTGACCATATCTAGACCCGCAGCTGATTGAGACATAAGGGTGGACACTCTTGGGGCTGAGGGGTTTGGTGAGGTTCGGTGAGCAAACGCAGACGCTTTAAAGTAATACTGCGTGGTACCCATCCCATGGGTCCCAAATCTCCAGGTTCAAGGGCATCTTCCTACATCGAAAACATGCATGAGAAACCCAGAAGATGGTCCACCGAGTGATCGGGAAAGGTTTCTAAAACGCACCTCATTTCTCATCTCCTTGTGCTCGGGTTCGCCATTCCAGCCGCTTTACTAGCAATCTCCCTCCTTGGAGAATCAGCACCTTTAACCTCCTGTTCCATACAGGTTGCAATTTGTCCTGAGGGTGAACGGGAAGAGGGGGAACCAATGAGAGACTAGCTCTAGGTGTTGGGACAGGCACAGGTCACTCTATTTTCCCATCAGGAAGAAGAATTAACCACAGGCTCAGTCTGCCGCCCGGAAGCAGAATAGGGCCTAAAGCAATCCTGGGCTTTTGTGGCCAGCTCCCAAGAGAGCGAGTTGAAAAATGGAGCTCAGGGGCACTGCAATTCACAAACCTGCAGACTTATAAATGATAACTCTCGTCTACAAATATATTGAGGGAAGGCAACCAAGAGGATTTGAAAGCAAGGCAGAATTGCAGGAAACAGATTTCAGGAGGAAGATTCGAATCGCCTTTAAAGCACAGGAAAAGCGGCAAAACCTCGACAATGATGCCCTTGGCCAAAAAGGGCGTATGCGTTTTTTCCTGAATATATTCAGGAAAAAACGCATACGCCCTTTTTGGCCAACCAAGCAACCTGGAAAGGCAAATCAGCGCTACAAAGAATTTTCGCTTCCCATCGGTCAAAAGGGCCATGCTGAATAAAGTGTCAAAACCAGAAATGCAGGACAGGCCACGGAGAAACGGGAGCCTTGCTACGCTGATGGGCGGGATGTAAATTGCCAACAGCCACTCTGGAGAAATGTACGGTGTGTCCTGAAACATTTACAAAACTCAGCTTAGAGAGCATAGGGCACTTCCACTCATGGGCGTATAAATTGGGAAAACTAAAAATCAGCAAGACACAAGCACCCCAAAGTTTAGGGCTGCTCTGTTGACAAGAACCTCCACTTCGTTACACCTTAAATATCCCAGGAAAGAGAAAAATGGATAAAGAAGTTGTGGTCCTTATGTACAATGGAATATCACTCAGCCATGAAATCAACGTCATAAGGCTAGTAGCAGCATGATGAGTGGATTTAGGTACGACGATTCTAAGTGAAATAAGTCACACAGAAAAAGACACTTATCATAAGATATCACTTATAGAGGGAATGTAAAAACCGCTACCCTTGAACTGAATTACAAAACAGAACAGAGTCACACGGTTAGAAAACACACTATGGCTGCCTAACGGGAAAGGTGAGGTGGGGTGATGCATAAAGCAAGGGTTTCAAATTAGCTCAGATACCGTTCCATAAACCCAATATGTAATAGACAAGACCTACTCCTTACTCAGGGAACTGGACTCAACACCCCCTATTCACCGCCCAAGAATATATCTGACTAGTAAGAATCTTAAAACTTATGTATTGATATCTCTCTGTAAGTGAGTCAAGTGGGTGTAAAGCTGCATAAACACAGCAGTGAAAAACAGCTAAACCCCATTATAAAACTCAATTAATTTTAAAAACCCGTGAAACAAAGACAGTGAAAGAGAGAGAAATTCTTACAAAATTCGTTCAGGGGCTGTGATGCCACCTGGATTGACCATATTTAGACCTGCACCTGATTGAGACATAAGGGTGGACAGTCTTGGGGCTGAGAGGTTTGGTGAGGTTGGGTGAGCAAACGCAGACGCTTTAAAGTAATACTGCGTGGTACCCATCCCATGGGTCCCAAATCTCCAGGTTCAAGGGCATCTTCCTACATCGAAAACATGCATGAGAAACCCAGAAGATGGTCCACCGAGTGATCGGGAAAGGTTTCTAAAACGCACCTCATTTCTCATCTCCTTGTGCTCGGGTTCGCCATTCCAGCCGCTTTACTAGCAATCTCCCTCCTTGGAGAATCAGCACCTTTAACCTCCTGTTCCATACAGGTGGCAATTTGAACTGAGGATGAACAGGAAGACGGGGAACCAATGAGAGACTAGCTCTAGGTGTTGGGACAGGCACAGGTCACTCTATTTTCCCATCAGGAAGAAGAATTAACCACAGGCTCAGTCTGCCGCCCGGAAGCAGAATAGGGCCTAAAGCAATCCTGCGCTTTTGCGGCCAGCTCCCAAGAGAGCGAGTTGAAAAATGGAGCTCAGGGGCACTGCAATTCACAAACCTGCAGACTTATAAATGATAACTCTCGTCTACAAATATATTGAGGGAAGGCAACCAAGAGGATTTGAAAGCAAGGCAGAATTGCAGGAAACAGATTTCAGGAGGCAGATTCGAATCGCCTTTAAAGCACAGGAAAAGCGGCAAAACCTCGACAATGATGCCCTTGGCCAAAAAGGGCGTATGCGTTTTTTCCTGAATATATTCAGGAAAAAACGCATACGCCCTTTTTGGCCAACCAAGCAACCTGGAAAGGCAAATCAGCGCTACAAAGAATTTTCGCTTCCCATCGGTCAAAAGGGCCATGCTGAATAAAGTGTCAAAACCAGAAATGCAGGACAGGCCACGGAGAAACGGGAGCCTTGCTACGCTGATGGGCGGGATGTAAATTGCCAACAGCCACTCTGGAGAAGTGTACGGTGTGTCCTGAAACATTTACAAAACTCAGCTTAGAGAGCATAGGGCACTTCCACTCATGGGCGTATAAATTGGGAAAACTAAAAATCAGCAAGACACAAGCACCCCAAAGTTTAGGGCTGCTCTGTTGACAAGAACCTCCACTTCGTTACACCTTAAATATCCCAGGAAAGAGAAAAATGGATAAAGAAGTTGTGGTCCTTATGTACAATGGAATATCACTCAGCCATGAAATCAACGTCATAAGGCTAGTAGCAGCATGATGAGTGGATTTAGGTACGACGATTCTAAGTGAAATAAGTCACACAGAAAAAGACACTTATCATAAGATATCACTTATAGAGGGAATGTAAAAACCGCTACCCTTGAACTGAATTACAAAACAGAACAGAGTCACACGGTTAGAAAACACACTATGGCTGCCTAACGGGAAAGGTGAGGTGGGGTGATGCATAAAGCAAGGGTTTCAAATTAGCTCAGATACCGTTCCATAAACCCAATATGTAATAGACAAGACCTACTCCTTACTCAGGGAACTGGACTCAACACCCCCTATTCACCGCCCAAGAATATATCTGACTAGTAAGAATCTTATAACTTATGTATTGATATCTCTCTGTAAGTGAGTCAAGTGGGTGTAAAGCTGCATAAACACAGCAGTGAAAAACAGCTAAACCCCATTATAAAACTCAATTAATTTTAAAAACCCGTGAAACAAAGACAGTGAAAGAGAGAGAAATTCTTACAAAATTCGTTCAGGGGCTGTGATGCCACCTGGATTGACCATATTTAGACCTGCACCTGATTGAGACATAAGGGTGGACAGTCTTGGGGCTGAGAGGTTTGGTGAGGTTGGGTGAGCAAACGCAGACGCTTTAAAGTAATACTGCGTGGTACCCATCCCATGGGTCCCAAATCTCCAGGTTCAAGGGCATCTTCCTACATCGAAAACATGCATGAGAAACCCAGAAGATGGTCCACCGAGTGATCGGGAAAGGTTTCTAAAACGCACCTCATTTCTCATCTCCTTGTGCTCGGGTTCGCCATTCCAGCCGCTTTACTAGCAATCTCCCTCCTTGGAGAATCAGCACCTTTAACCTCCTGTTCCATACAGGTTGCAATTTGTCCTGAGGGTGAACGGGAAGAGGGGGAACCAATGAGAGACTAGCTCTAGGTGTTGGGACAGGCACAGGTCACTCTATTTTCCCATCAGGAAGAAGAATTAACCACAGGCTCAGTCTGCCGCCCGGAAGCAGAATAGGGCCTAAAGCAATCCTGGGCTTTTGCGGCCAGCTCCCAAGAGAGCGAGTTGAAAAATGGAGCTCAGGGGCACTGCAATTCACAAACCTGCAGACTTATAAATGATAACTCTCGTCTACAAATATATTGAGGGAAGGCAACAAAGAGGATTTGAAAGCAAGGCAGAATTGCAGGAAACAGATTTCAGGAGGCAGATTCGAATCGCCTTTAAAGCACAGGAAAAGCGGCAAAACCTCGACAATGATGCCCTTGGCCAAAAAGGGCGTATGCGTTTTTTCCTGAATATATTCAGGAAAAAACGCATACGCCCTTTTTGGCCAACCAAGCAACCTGGAAAGGCAAATCAGCGCTACAAAGAAGTCTCGCTTCCCATCGGTCAAAAGGGCCATGCTGAATAAAGTGTCAAAACCAGAAATGCAGGACAGGCCACGGAGAAACGGAAGCCTTGCTACGCTGATGGGCGGGATGTAAATTGCCAACAGCCACTCTGGAGAAGTGTACGGTGTGTCCTGAAACATTTACAAAACTCAGCTTAGAGAGCATAGGGCACTTCCACTCATGGGCGTATAAATTGGGAAAACTAAAAATCAGCAAGACACAAGCACCCCAAAGTTTAGGGCTGCTCTGTTGACAAGAACCTCCACTTCGTTACACCTTAAATATCCCAGGAAAGAGAAAAATGGATAAAGAAGTTGTGGTCCTTATGTACAATGGAATATCACTCAGCCATGAAATCAACGTCATAAGGCTAGTAGCAGCATGATGAGTGGATTTAGGTATGACGATTCTAAGTCAAATAAGTCACACAGAAAAAGACACTTATCATAAGATATCACCTATAGAGGGAATGTAAAAACCGCTACCCTTGAACTGAATTACAAAACAGAACAGAGTCACACGGTTAGAAAACACACTATGGCTGCCTAACGGGAAAGGTGAGGTGGGGTGATGCATAAAACAAGGGTTTCAAATTAGCTCAGATACCGTTCCATAAACCCAGTACGTAATAGACAAGACCTACTCCTTGCTCAGGGAACTGGACACAACACCCCCTATTCACCGCCCAAGAGTATATCTGACTAGTAAGAATCTTAAAACCTATGTATTGATATCTCTCTGTAAGTGAGTCAAGTGGGTGTAAAGCTGCATAAACACAGCAGTGAAAAGCAGCTAAACCCCATTATAAAACTCAATTAATTTTAAAAACCCGTGAAACAAAGACAGTGAAAGGGAGAGAAATTCTTACAAAATTCGTTCAGGCGCTGTGATGCCACCTGGATTGACCATATCTAGACCCGCAGCTGATTGAGACATAAGGGTGGACACTCTTGGGGCTGAGGGGTTTGGTGAGGTTGGGTGAGCAAACGCAGACGCTTTAAAGTAATACTGCGTGGTACCCATCCCATGGGTCCCAAATCTCCAGGTTCAAGGGCATCTTCCTACATCGAAAACATGCATGAGAAACCCAGAAGATGGTCCACCGAGTGATCGGGAAAGGTTTCTAAAACGCACCTCATTTCTCATCTCCTTGTGCTCGGGTTCGCCATTCCAGCCGCTTTACTAGCAATCTCCCTCCTTGGAGAATCAGCACCTTTAACCTCCTGTTCCATACAGGTTGCAATTTGTCCTGAGGGTGAACGGGAAGAGGGGGAACCAATGAGAGACTAGCTCTAGGTGTTGGGACAGGCACAGGTCACTCTATTTTCCCATCAGGAAGAAGAATTAACCACAGGCTCAGTCTGCCGCCCGGAAGCAGAATAGGGCCTAAAGCAATCCTGCGCTTTTGCGGCCAGCTCCCAAGAGAGCGAGTTGAAAAATGGAGCTCAGGGGCACTGCAATTCACAAACCTGCAGACTTATAAATGATAACTCTCGTCTACAAATATATTGAGGGAAGGCAACCAAGAGGATTTGAAAGCAAGGCAGAATTGCAGGAAACAGATTTCAGGAGGCAGATTCGAATCGCCTTTAAAGCACAGGAAAAGCGGCAAAACCTCGACAATGATGCCCTTGGCCAAAAAGGGCGTATGCGTTTTTTCCTGAATATATTCAGGAAAAAACGCATACGCCCTTTTTGGCCAACCAAGCAACCTGGAAAGGCAAATCAGCGCTACAAAGAAGTCTCGCTTCCCATCGGTCAAAAGGGCCATGCTGAATAAAGTGTCAAAACCAGAAATGCAGGACAGGCCACGGAGAAACGGGAGCCTTGCTACGCTGATGGGCGGGATGTAAATTGCCAACAGCCACTCTGGAGAAGTGTACGGTGTGTCCTGAAACATTTACAAAACTCAGCTTAGAGAGCATAGGGCACTTCCACTCATGGGCGTATAAATTGGGAAAACTAAAAATCAGCAAGACACAAGCACCCCAAAGTTTAGGGCTGCTCTGTTGACAAGAACCTCCACTTCGTTACACCTTAAATATCCCAGGAAAGAGAAAAATGGATAAAGAAGTTGTGGTCCTTATGTACAATGGAATATCACTCAGCCATGAAATCAACGTCATAAGGCTAGTAGCAGCATGATGAGTGGATTTAGGTACGACGATTCTAAGTGAAATAAGTCACACAGAAAAAGACACTTATCATAAGATATCACCTATAGAGGGAATGTAAAAACCGCTACCCTTGAACTCAATTACAAAACAGAACAGAGTCACACGGTTAGAAAACACACTATGGCTGCCTAACGGGAAAGGTGAGGTGGGGTGATGCATAAAACAAGGGTTTCAAATTAGCTCAGATACCGTTCCATAAACCCAATACGTAATAGACAAGACCTACTCCTTGCTCAGGGAACTGGACTCAACACCCCCTATTCACCGCCCAAGAGTATATCTGACTAGTAAGAATCTTAAAACCTATGTATTGATATCTCTCTGTAAGTGAGTCAAGTGGGTGTAAAGCTGCATAAACACAGCAGTGAAAAACAGCTAAACCCCATTATAAAACTCAATTAATTTTAAAAACCCGTGAAACAAAGACAGTGAAAGGGAGAGAAATTCTTACAAAATTCGTTCAGGCGCTGTGATGCCACCTGGATTGACCATATCTAGACCCGCAGCTGATTGAGACATAAGGGTGGACACTCTTGGGGCTGAGGGGTTTGGTGAGGTTCGGTGAGCAAACGCAGACGCTTTAAAGTAATACTGCGTGGTACCCATCCCATGGGTCCCAAATCTCCAGGTTCAAGGGCATCTTCCTACATCAAAAACATGCATGAGAATCCCAGAAGATGGTCCACCGAGTGATCGGGAAAGGTTTCTAAAACGCACCTCATTTCTCATCTCCTTGTGCTCGGGTTCGCCATTCCAGCCGCTTTACTAGCAATCTCCCTCCTTGGAGAATCAGCACCTTTAACCTCCTGTTCCATACAGGTTGCAATTTGTCCTGAGGGTGAACGGGAAGAGGGGGAACCAATGAGAGACTAGCTCTAGGTGTTGGGACAGGCACAGGTCACTCTATTTTCCCATCAGGAAGAAGAATTAACCACAGGCTCAGTCTGCCGCCCGGAAGCAGAATAGGGCCTAAAGCAATCCTGCGCTTTTGCGGCCAGCTCCCAAGAGAGCGAGTTGAAAAATGGAGCTCAGGGGCACTGCAATTCACAAACCTGCAGACTTATAAATGATAACTCTCGTCTACAAATATATTTAGGGAAGGCAACAAAGAGGATTTGAAAGCAAGGCAGAATTGCAGGAAACAGATTTCAGGAGGCAGATTCGAATCGCCTTTAAAGCACAGGAAAAGCGGCAAAACCTCGACAATGATGCCCTTGGCCAAAAAGGGCGTATGCGTTTTTTCCTGAATATATTCAGGAAAAAACGCATACGCCCTTTTTGGCCAACCAAGCAACCTGGAAAGGCAAATCAGCGCTACAAAGAAGTCTCGCTTCCCATCGGTCAAAAGGGCCATGCTGAATAAAGTGTCAAAACCAGAAATGCAGGACAGTCCACGGAGAAACGGAAGCCTTGCTACGCTGATGGGCGGGATGTAAATTGCCAACAGCCACCTTGGAGAAGTGTACGGTGTGTCCTGAAACATTTACAAAACTCAGCTTAGAGAGCATAGGGCACTTCCACTCATGGGCGTATAAATTGGGAAAACTAAAAATCAGCAAGACACAAGCACCCCAAAGTTTAGGGCTGCTCTGTTGACAAGAACCTCCACTTCGTTACACCTTAAATATCCCAGGAAAGAGAAAAATGGATAAGGAAGTTGCGGTCCTTATGTACAATGGAATATCACTCAGCCATGAAATCAACGTCATAAGGCTAGTAGCAGCATGATGAGTGGATTTAGGTACGACGATTCTAAGTCAAATAAGTCACACAGAAAAAGACACTTATCATAAGATATCACCTATAGAGGGAATGTAAAAACCGCTACCCTTGAACTGAATTACAAAACAGAACAGAGTCACACGGTTAGAAAACACACTATGGCTGCCTAACGGGAAAGGTGAGGTGGGGTGATGCATAAAACAAGGGTTTCAAATTAGCTCAGATACCGTTCCATAAACCCAATACGTAATAGACAAGACCTACTCCTTGCTCAGGGAACTGGACTCAACACCCCCTATTCACCGCCCAAGAGTATATCTGACTAGTAAGAATCTTAAAACCTATGTATTGATATCTCTCTGTAAGTGAGTCAAGTGGGTGTAAAGCTGCATAAACACAGCAGTGAAAAGCAGCTAAACCCTATTATAAAACTCAATTAATTTTAAAAACCCGTGAAACAAAGACAGTGAAAGGGAGAGAAATTCTTACAAAATTCGTTCAGGGGCTGTGATGCCACCTGGATTGACCATATTTAGACCTGCACCTGATTGAGACATAAGGGTGGACACTCTTGGGGCTGAGGGGTTTGGTGAGGTTCGGTGAGCAAACGCAGACGCTTTAAAGTAATACTGCGTGGTACCCATCCCATGGGTCCCAAATCTCCAGGTTCAAGGGCATCTTCCTACATCGAAAACATGCATGAGAATCCCAGAAGATGGTCCACCGAGTGATCGGGAAAGGTTTCTAAAACGCACCTCATTTCTCATCTCCTTGTGCTCGGGTTCGCCATTCCAGCCGCTTTACTAGCAATCTCCCTCCTTGGAGAATCAGCACCTTTAACCTCCTGTTCCATACAGGTTGCAATTTGTCCTGAGGGTGAACGGGAAGAGGGGGAACCAATGAGAGACTAGCTCTAGGTGTTGGGACAGGCACAGGTCACTCTATTTTCCCATCAGGAAGAAGAATTAACCACAGGCTCAGTCTGCCGCCCGGAAGCAGAATAGGGCCTAAAGCAATCCTGCGCTTTTGCGGCCAGCTCCCAAGAGAGCGAGTTGAAAAATGGAGCTCAGGGGCACTGCAATTCACAAACCTGCAGACTTATAAATGATAACTCTCGTCTACAAATATATTTAGGGAAGGCAACAAAGAGGATTTGAAAGCAAGGCAGAATTGCAGGAAACAGATTTCAGGAGGCAGATACGAATCGCCTTTAAAGCACAGGAAAAGCGGCAAAACCTCGACAATGATGCCCTTGGCCAAAAAGGGCGTATGCGTTTTTCCCTGAATATATTCAGGAAAAAACGCATACGCCCTTTTTGGCCAACCAAGCAACCTGGAAAGGCAAATCAGCGCTACAAAGAAGTCTCGCTTCCCATCGGTCAAAAGGGCCATGCTGAATAAAGTGTCAAAACCAGAAATGCAGGACAGGCCACGGAGAAACGGGAGCCTTGCTACGCTGATGGGCGGGATGTAAATTGCCAACAGCCACTCTGGAGAAGTGTACGGTGTGTCCTGAAACATTTACAAAACTCAGCTTAGAGAGCATAGGGCACTTCCACTCATGGGCGTATAAATTGGGAAAACTAAAAATCAGCAAGACACAAGCACCCCAAAGTTTAGGGCTGCTCTGTTGACAAGAACCTCCACTTCGTTACACCTTAAATATCCCAGGAAAGAGAAAAATGGATAAAGAAGTTGTGGTCCTTATGTACAATGGAATATCACTCAGCCATGAAATCAACGTCATAAGGCTAGTAGCAGCATGATGAGTGGATTTAGGTACGACGATTCTAAGTGAAATAAGTCTCACAGAAAAAGACACTTATCATAAGATATCACTTATAGAGGGAATGTAAAAACCGCTACCCTTGAACTGAATTACAAAACAGAACAGAGTCACACGGTTAGAAAACACACTATGGCTGCCTAACGGGAAAGGTGAGGTGGGGTGATGCATAAAGCAAGGGTTTCAAATTAGCTCAGATACCGTTCCATAAACCCAATATGTAATAGACAAGACCTACTCCTTACTCAGGGAACTGGACTCAACACCCCCTATTCACCGCCCAAGAATATATCTGACTAGTAAGAATCTTAAAACTTATGTATTGATATCTCTCTGTAAGTGAGTCAAGTGGGTGTAAAGCTGCATAAACACAGCAGTGAAAAACAGCTAAACCCCATTATAAAACTCAATTAATTTTAAAAACCCGTGAAACAAAGACAGTGAAAGAGAGAGAAATTCTTACAAAATTCGTTCAGGGGCTGTGATGCCACCTGGATTGACCATATTTAGACCTGCACCTGATTGAGACATAAGGGTGGACAGTCTTGGGGCTGAGAGGTTTGGTGAGGTTGGGTGAGCAAACGCAGACGCTTTAAAGTAATACTGCGTGGTACCCATCCCATGGGTCCCAAATCTCCAGGTTCAAGGGCATCTTCCTACATCGAAAACATGCATGAGAAACCCAGAAGATTGTCCACCGAGTGATCGGGAAAGGTTTCTAAAACGCACCTCATTTCTCATCTCCTTGTGCTCGGGTTCGCCATTCCAGCCGCTTTACTAGCAATCTCCCTCCTTGGAGAATCAGCACCTTTAACCTCCTGTTCCATACAGGTTGCAATTTGTTCTGAGGGTGAACGGGAAGAGGGGGAACCAATGAGAGACTAGCTCTAGGTGTTGGGACAGGCACAGGTCACTCTATTTTCCCATCAGGAAGAAGAATTAACCACAGGCTCAGTCTGCCGCCCGGAAGCAGAATAGGGCCTAAAGCAATCCTGCGCTTTTGCGGCCAGCTCCCAAGAGAGCGAGTTGAAAAATGGAGCTCAGGGGCACTGCAATTCACAAACCTGCAGACTTATAAATGATAACTCTCGTCTACAAATATATTGAGGGAAGGCAACAAAGAGGATTTGAAAGCAAGGCAGAATTGCAGGAAACAGATTTCAGGAGGCAGATTCGAATCGCCTTTAAAGCACAGGAAAAGCGGCAAAACCTCGACAATGATGCCCTTGGCCAAAAAGGGCGTATGCGTTTTTTCCTGAATATATTCAGGAAAAAACGCATACGCCCTTTTTGGCCAACCAAGCAACCTGGAAAGGCAAATCAGCGCTACAAAGATGTCTCGCTTCCCATCGGTCAAAAGGGCCATGCTGAATAAAGTGTCAAAACCAGAAATGCAGGACAGGCAACGGAGAAACGGGAGCCTTGCTACGCTGATGGGTGGGATGTAAATTGCCAACAGCCACTCTGGAGAAGTGTACGGTGTGTCCTGAAACATTTACAAAACTCAGCTTAGAGAGCATAGGGCACTTCCACTCATGGGCGTATAAATTGGGAAAACTAAAAATCAGCAAGACACAAGCACCCCAAAGTTTAGGGCTGCTCTGTTGACAAGAACCTCCACTTTGTTACACCTTAAATATCCCAGGAAAGAGAAAAAATGGATAAAGAAGTTGTGGTCCTTATGTACAATGGAATATCACTCAGCCATGAAATCAACGTCATAAGGCTAGTAGCAGCATGATGAGTGGATTTAGGTACGACGATTCTAAGTCAAATAAGTCACACAGAAAAAGACACTTATCATAAGATATCACCTATAGAGGGAATGTAAAAACCGCTACCCTTGAACTGAATTACAAAACAGAACAGAGTCACACGGTTAGAAAACACACTATGGCTGCCTAACGGGAAAGGTGAGGTGGGGTGATGCATAAAACAAGGGTTTCAAATTAGCTCAGATACCGTTCCATAAACCCAATACGTAATAGACAAGACCTACTCCTTGCTCAGGGAACTGGACTCAACACCCCCTATTCACCGCCCAAGAGTATATCTGACTAGTAAGAATCTTAAAACCTATGTATTGATATCTCTCTGTAAGTGAGTCAAGTGGGTGTAAAGCTGCATAAACATAGCAGTGAAAAGCAGCTAAACCCCATTATAAAACTCAATTAATTTTAAAAACCCGTGAAACAAAGACAGTGAAAGAGAGAGAAATTCTTACAAAATTCGTTCAGGGGCTGTGATGCCACCTGGATTGACCATATTTAGACCTGCACCTGATTGAGACATAAGGGTGGACAGTCTTGGGGCTGAGAGTTTTGGTGAGGTTGGGTGAGCAAACGCAGACGCTTTAAAGTAATACTGCGTGGTACCCATCCCATGGGTCCCAAATCTCCAGGTTCAAGGGCATCTTCCTACATCGAAAACATGCATGAGAAACCCAGAAGATGGTCCACCGAGTGATCGGGAAAGGTTTCTAAAACGCACCTCATTTCTCATCTCCTTGTGCTCGGGTTCGCCATTCCAGCCGCTTTACTAGCAATCTCCCTCCTTGGAGAATCAGCACCTTTAACCTCCTGTTCCATACAGGTTGCAATTTGTTCTGAGGGTGAACGGGAAGAGGGGGAACCAATGAGAGACTAGCTCTAGGTGTTGGGACAGGCACAGGTCACTCTATTTTCCCATCAGGAAGAAGAATTAACCACAGGCTCAGTCTGCCGCCCGGATGCAGAATAGGGCCTAAAGCAATCCTGCGCTTTTGCGGCCAGCTCCCAAGAGAGCGAGTTGAAAAATGGAGCTCAGGGGCACTGCAATTCACAAACCTGCAGACTTATAAATGATAACTCTCGTCTACAAATATATTGAGGGAAGGCAACAAAGAGGATTTGAAAGCAAGGCAGAATTGCAGGAAACAGATTTCAGGAGGCAGATTCGAATCGCCTTTAAAGCACAGGAAAAGCGGCAAAACCTCGACAATGATGCCCTTGGCCAAAAAGGGCGTATGCGTTTTTTCCTGAATATATTCAGGAAAAAACGCATACGCCCTTTTTGGCCAACCAAGCAACCTGGAAAGGCAAATCAGCGCTACAAAGAAGTCTCGCTTCCCATCGGTCAAAAGGGCCATGCTGAATAAAGTGTCAAAACCAGAAATGCAGGACAGGCCACGGAGAAACGGGAGCCTTGCTACGCTGATGGGTGGGATGTAAATTGCCAACAGCCACTCTGGAGAAGTGTACGGTGTGTCCTGAAACATTTACAAAACTCAGCTTAGAGAGCATAGGGCACTTCCACTCATGGGCGTATAAATTGGGAAAACTAAAAATCAGCAAGACACAAGCACCCCAAAGTTTAGGGCTGCTCTGTTGACAAGAACCTCCACTTCGTTACACCTTAAATATCCCAGGAAAGAGAAAAATGGATAAAGAAGTTGTGGTCCTTATGTACAATGGAATATCACTCAGCCATGAAATCAACGTCATAAGGCTAGTAGCAGCATGATGAGTGGATTTAGGTACGACGATTCTAAGTGAAATAAGTCACACAGAAAAAGACACTTATCATAAGATATCACCTATAGAGGGAATGTAAAAACCGCTACCCTTGAACTCAATTACAAAACAGAACAGAGTCACACGGTTAGAAAACACACTATGGCTGCCTAACGGGAAAGGTGAGGTGGGGTGATGCATAAAACAAGGGTTTCAAATTAGCTCAGATACCGTTCCATAAACCCAATACGTAATAGACAAGACCTACTCCTTGCTCAGGGAACTGGACTCAACACCCCCTATTCACCGCCCAAGAGTATATCTGACTAGTAAGAATCTTAAAACCTATGTATTGATATCTCTCTGTAAGTGAGTCAAGTGGGTGTAAAGCTGCATAAACACAGCAGTGAAAAACAGCTAAACCCCATTATAAAACTCAATTAATTTTAAAAACCCGTGAAACAAAGACAGTGAAAGGGAGAGAAATTCTTACAAAATTCGTTCAGGCGCTGTGATGCCACCTGGATTGACCATATCTAGACCCGCAGCTGATTGAGACATAAGGGTGGACACTCTTGGGGCTGAGGGGTTTGGTGAGGTTCGGTGAGCAAACGCAGACGCTTTAAAGTAATACTGCGTGGTACCCATCCCATGGGTCCCAAATCTCCAGGTTCAAGGGCATCTTCCTACATCAAAAACATGCATGAGAATCCCAGAAGATGGTCCACCGAGTGATCGGGAAAGGTTTCTAAAACGCACCTCATTTCTCATCTCCTTGTGCTCGGGTTCGCCATTCCAGCCGCTTTACTAGCAATCTCCCTCCTTGGAGAATCAGCACCTTTAACCTCCTGTTCCATACAGGTTGCAATTTGTCCTGAGGGTGAACGGGAAGAGGGGGAACCAATGAGAGACTAGCTCTAGGTGTTGGGACAGGCACAGGTCACTCTATTTTCCCATCAGGAAGAAGAATTAACCACAGGCTCAGTCTGCCGCCCGGAAGCAGAATAGGGCCTAAAGCAATCCTGCGCTTTTGCGGCCAGCTCCCAAGAGAGCGAGTTGAAAAATGGAGCTCAGGGTCACTGCAATTCACAAACCTGCAGACTTATAAATGATAACTCTCGTCTACAAATATATTTAGGGAAGGCAACAAAGAGGATTTGAAAGCAAGGCAGAATTGCAGGAAACAGATTTCAGGAGGCAGATTCGAATCGCCTTTAAAGCACAGGAAAAGCGGCAAAACCTCGACAATGATGCCCTTGGCCAAAAAGGGCGTATGCGTTTTTTCCTGAATATATTCAGGAAAAAACGCATACGCCCTTTTTGGCCAACCAAGCAACCTGGAAAGGCAAATCAGCGCTACAAAGAAGTCTCGCTTCCCATCGGTCAAAAGGGCCATGCTGAATAAAGTGTCAAAACCAGAAATGCAGGACAGTCCACGGAGAAACGGAAGCCTTGCTACGCTGATGGGCGGGATGTAAATTGCCAACAGCCACCTTGGAGAAGTGTACGGTGTGTCCTGAAACATTTACAAAACTCAGCTTAGAGAGCATAGGGCACTTCCACTCATGGGCGTATAAATTGGGAAAACTAAAAATCAGCAAGACACAAGCACCCCAAAGTTTAGGGCTGCTCTGTTGACAAGAACCTCCACTTCGTTACACCTTAAATATCCCAGGAAAGAGAAAAATGGATAAGGAAGTTGCGGTCCTTATGTACAATGGAATATCACTCAGCCATGAAATCAACGTCATAAGGCTAGTAGCAGCATGATGAGTGGATTTAGGTACGACGATTCTAAGTCAAATAAGTCACACAGAAAAAGACACTTATCATAAGATATCACCTATAGAGGGAATGTAAAAACCGCTACCCTTGAACTGAATTACAAAACAGAACAGAGTCACACGGTTAGAAAACACACTATGGCTGCCTAACGGGAAAGGTGAGGTGGGGTGATGCATAAAACAAGGGTTTCAAATTAGCTCAGATACCGTTCCATAAACCCAATACGTAATAGACAAGACCTACTCCTTGCTCAGGGAACTGGACTCAACACCCCCTATTCACCGCCCAAGAGTATATCTGACTAGTAAGAATCTTAAAACCTATGTATTGATATCTCTCTGTAAGTGAGTCAAGTGGGTGTAAAGCTGCATAAACACAGCAGTGAAAAGCAGCTAAACCCTATTATAAAACTCAATTAATTTTAAAAACCCGTGAAACAAAGACAGTGAAAGGGAGAGAAATTCTTACAAAATTCGTTCAGGGGCTGTGATGCCACCTGGATTGACCATATTTAGACCTGCACCTGATTGAGACATAAGGGTGGACACTCTTGGGGCTGAGGGGTTTGGTGAGGTTCGGTGAGCAAACGCAGACGCTTTAAAGTAATACTGCGTGGTACCCATCCCATGGGTCCCAAATCTCCAGGTTCAAGGGCATCTTCCTACATCGAAAACATGCATGAGAATCCCAGAAGATGGTCCACCGAGTGATCGGGAAAGGTTTCTAAAACGCACCTCATTTCTCATCTCCTTGTGCTCGGGTTCGCCATTCCAGCCGCTTTACTAGCAATCTCCCTCCTTGGAGAATCAGCACCTTTAACCTCCTGTTCCATACAGGTTGCAATTTGTCCTGAGGGTGAACGGGAAGAGGGGGAACCAATGAGAGACTAGCTCTAGGTGTTGGGACAGGCACATGTCACTCTATTTTCCCATCAGGAAGAAGAATTAACCACAGGCTCAGTCTGCCGCCCGGAAGCAGAATAGGGCCTAAAGCAATCCTGCGCTTTTGCGGCCAGCTCCCAAGAGAGCGAGTTGAAAAATGGAGCTCAGGGGCACTGCAATTCACAAACCTGCAGACTTATAAATGATAACTCTCGTCTACAAATATATTTAGGGAAGGCAACAAAGAGGATTTGAAAGCAAGGCAGAATTGCAGGAAACAGATTTCAGGAGGCAGATACGAATCGCCTTTAAAGCACAGGAAAAGCGGCAAAACCTCGACAATGATGCCCTTGGCCAAAAAGGGCGTATGCGTTTTTCCCTGAATATATTCAGGAAAAAACGCATACGCCCTTTTTGGCCAACCAAGCAACCTGGAAAGGCAAATCAGCGCTACAAAGAAGTCTCGCTTCCCATCGGTCAAAAGGGCCATGCTGAATAAAGTGTCAAAACCAGAAATGCAGGACAGGCCACGGAGAAACGGGAGCCTTGCTACGCTGATGGGTGGGATGTAAATTGCCAACAGCCACTCTGGAGAAGTGTACGGTGTGTCCTGAAACATTTACAAAACTCAGCTTAGAGAGCATAGGGCACTTCCACTCATGGGCGTATAAATTGGGAAAACTAAAAATCAGCAAGACACAAGCACCCCAAAGTTTAGGGCTGCTCTGTTGACAAGAACCTCCACTTCGTTACACCTTAAATATCCCAGGAAAGAGAAAAATGGATAAAGAAGTTGTGGTCCTTATGTACAATGGAATATCACTCAGCCATGAAATCAACGTCATAAGGCTAGTAGCAGCATGATGAGTGGATTTAGGTACGACGATTCTAAGTGAAATAAGTCACACAGAAAAAGACACTTATCATAAGATATCACTTATAGAGGGAATGTAAAAACCGCTACCCTTGAACTGAATTACAAAACAGAACAGAGTCACACGGTTAGAAAACACACTATGGCTGCCTAACGGGAAAGGTGAGGTGGGGTGATGCATAAAGCAAGGGTTTCAAATTAGCTCAGATACCGTTCCATAAACCCAATATGTAATAGACAAGACCTACTCCTTACTCAGGGAACTGGACTCAACACCCCCTATTCACCGCCCAAGAATATATCTGACTAGTAAGAATCTTAAAACTTATGTATTGATATCTCTCTGTAAGTGAGTCAAGTGGGTGTAAAGCTGCATAAACACAGCAGTGAAAAACAGCTAAACCCCATTATAAAACTCAATTAATTTTAAAAACCCGTGAAACAAAGACAGTGAAAGAGAGAGAAATTCTTACAAAATTCGTTCAGGGGCTGTGATGCCACCTGGATTGACCATATTTAGACCTGCACCTGATTGAGACATAAGGGTGGACAGTCTTGGGGCTGAGAGGTTTGGTGAGGTTGGGTGAGCAAACGCAGACGCTTTAAAGTAATACTGCGTGGTACCCATCCCATGGGTCCCAAATCTCCAGGTTCAAGGGCATCTTCCTACATCGAAAACATGCATGAGAAACCCAGAAGATTGTCCACCGAGTGATCGGGAAAGGTTTCTAAAACGCACCTCATTTCTCATCTCCTTGTGCTCGGGTTCGCCATTCCAGCCGCTTTACTAGCAATCTCCCTCCTTGGAGAATCAGCACCTTTAACCTCCTGTTCCATACAGGTTGCAATTTGTTCTGAGGGTGAACGGGAAGAGGGGGAACCAATGAGAGACTAGCTCTAGGTGTTGGGACAGGCACAGGTCACTCTATTTTCCCATCAGGAAGAAGAATTAACCACAGGCTCAGTCTGCCGCCCGGAAGCAGAATAGGGCCTAAAGCAATCCTGCGCTTTTGCGGCCAGCTCCCAAGAGAGCGAGTTGAAAAATGGAGCTCAGGGGCACTGCAATTCACAAACCTGCAGACTTATAAATGATAACTCTCGTCTACAAATATATTGAGGGAAGGCAACAAAGAGGATTTGAAAGCAAGGCAGAATTGCAGGAAACAGATTTCAGGAGGCAGATTCGAATCGCCTTTAAAGCACAGGAAAAGCGGCAAAACCTCGACAATGATGCCCTTGGCCAAAAAGGGCGTATGCGTTTTTTCCTGAATATATTCAGGAAAAAACGCATACGCCCTTTTTGGCCAACCAAGCAACCTGGAAAGGCAAATCAGCGCTACAAAGATGTCTCGCTTCCCATCGGTCAAAAGGGCCATGCTGAATAAAGTGTCAAAACCAGAAATGCAGGACAGGCAACGGAGAAACGGGAGCCTTGCTACGCTGATGGGTGGGATGTAAATTGCCAACAGCCACTCTGGAGAAGTGTACGGTGTGTCCTGAAACATTTACAAAACTCAGCTTAGAGAGCATAGGGCACTTCCACTCATGGGCGTATAAATTGGGAAAACTAAAAATCAGCAAGACACAAGCACCCCAAAGTTTAGGGCTGCTCTGTTGACAAGAACCTCCACTTTGTTACACCTTAAATATCCCAGGAAAGAGAAAAAATGGATAAAGAAGTTGTGGTCCTTATGTACAATGGAATATCACTCAGCCATGAAATCAACGTCATAAGGCTAGTAGCAGCATGATGAGTGGATTTAGGTACGACGATTCTAAGTCAAATAAGTCACACAGAAAAAGACACTTATCATAAGATATCACCTATAGAGGGAATGTAAAAACCGCTACCCTTGAACTGAATTACAAAACAGAACAGAGTCACACGGTTAGAAAACACACTATGGCTGCCTAACGGGAAAGGTGAGGTGGGGTGATGCATAAAACAAGGGTTTCAAATTAGCTCAGATACCGTTCCATAAACCCAATACGTAATAGACAAGACCTACTCCTTGCTCAGGGAACTGGACTCAACACCCCCTATTCACCGCCCAAGAGTATATCTGACTAGTAAGAATCTTAAAACCTATGTATTGATATCTCTCTGTAAGTGAGTCAAGTGGGTGTAAAGCTGCATAAACATAGCAGTGAAAAGCAGCTAAACCCCATTATAAAACTCAATTAATTTTAAAAACCCGTGAAACAAAGACAGTGAAAGAGAGAGAAATTCTTACAAAATTCGTTCAGGGGCTGTGATGCCACCTGGATTGACCATATTTAGACCTGCACCTGATTGAGACATAAGGGTGGACAGTCTTGGGGCTGAGAGTTTTGGTGAGGTTGGGTGAGCAAACGCAGACGCTTTAAAGTAATACTGCGTGGTACCCATCCCATGGGTCCCAAATCTCCAGGTTCAAGGGCATCTTCCTACATCGAAAACATGCATGAGAAACCCAGAAGATGGTCCACCGAGTGATCGGGAAAGGTTTCTAAAACGCACCTCATTTCTCATCTCCTTGTGCTCGGGTTCGCCATTCCAGCCGCTTTACTAGCAATCTCCCTCCTTGGAGAATCAGCACCTTTAACCTCCTGTTCCATACAGGTTGCAATTTGTTCTGAGGGTGAACGGGAAGAGGGGGAACCAATGAGAGACTAGCTCTAGGTGTTGGGACAGGCACAGGTCACTCTATTTTCCCATCAGGAAGAAGAATTAACCACAGGCTCAGTCTGCCGCCCGGATGCAGAATAGGGCCTAAAGCAATCCTGCGCTTTTGCGGCCAGCTCCCAAGAGAGCGAGTTGAAAAATGGAGCTCAGGGGCACTGCAATTCACAAACCTGCAGACTTATAAATGATAACTCTCGTCTACAAATATATTGAGGGAAGGCAACAAAGAGGATTTGAAAGCAAGGCAGAATTGCAGGAAACAGATTTCAGGAGGCAGATTCGAATCGCCTTTAAAGCACAGGAAAAGCGGCAAAACCTCGACAATGATGCCCTTGGCCAAAAAGGGCGTATGCGTTTTTTCCTGAATATATTCAGGAAAAAACGCATACGCCCTTTTTGGCCAACCAAGCAACCTGGAAAGGCAAATCAGCGCTACAAAGAAGTCTCGCTTCCCATCGGTCAAAAGGGCCATGCTGAATAAAGTGTCAAAACCAGAAATGCAGGACAGGCCACGGAGAAACGGGAGCCTTGCTACGCTGATGGGTGGGATGTAAATTGCCAACAGCCACTCTGGAGAAGTGTACGGTGTGTCCTGAAACATTTACAAAACTCAGCTTAGAGAGCATAGGGCACTTCCACTCATGGGCGTATAAATTGGGAAAACTAAAAATCAGCAAGACACAAGCACCCCAAAGTTTAGGGCTGCTCTGTTGACAAGAACCTCCACTTTGTTACACCTTAAATATCCCAGGAAAGAAAAAAATGGATAAAGAAGTTGTGGTCCTTATGTACAATGGAATATCACTCAGCCATGAAATCAACGTCATAAGGCTAGTAGCAGCATGATGAGTGGATTTAGGTACGACGAATCTAAGTCAAATAAGTCACACAGAAAAAGACACTTATCATAAGATATCACCTATAGAGGGAATGTAAAACCGCTACCCTTGAACTGAATTACAAAACAGAACAGAGTCACACGGTTAGAAAACACACTATGGCTGCCTAACGGGAAAGGTGAGGTGGGGTGATGCATAAAACAAGGGTTTCAAATTAGCTCAGATACCGTTCCATAAACCCAATACGTAATAGACAAGACCTACTCCTTGCTCAGGGAACTGGACTCAACACCCCCTATTCACCGCCCAAGAGTATATCTGACTAGTAAGAATCTTAAAACCTATGTATTGATATCTCTCTGTAAGTGAGTCAAGTGGGTGTAAAGCTGCATAAACATAGCAGTGAAAAGCAGCTAAACCCCATTATAAAACTCAATTAATTTTAAAAACCCGTGAAACAAAGACAGTGAAAGGGAGAGAAATTCTTACAAAATTCGTTCAGGCGCTGTGATGCCACCTGGATTGACCATATCTAGACCCGCAGCTGATTGAGACATAAGGGTGGACACTCTTGGGGCTGAGGGGTTTGGTGAGGTTCGGTGAGCAAACGCAGACGCTTTAAAGTAATACTGCGTGGTACCCATCCCATGGGTCCCAAATCTCCAGGTTCAAGGGCATCTTCCTACATCGAAAACATGCATGAGAAACCCAGAAGATGGTCCACCGAGTGATCGGGAAAGGTTTCTAAAACGCACCTCATTTCTCATCTCCTTGTGCTCGGGTTCGCCATTCCAGCCGCTTTACTAGCAATCTCCCTCCTTGGAGAATCAGCACCTTTAACCTCCTGTTCCATACAGGTGGCAATTTAAACTGAGGATGAATGGGAAGACGGGGAACCAATGAGAGACTAGCTCTAGGTGTTGGGACGGGCACAGGTCACTCTATTTTCCCATCAGGAAGAAGAATTAACCACAGGCTCAGTCTGCCGCCCGGAAGCAGAATAGGGCCTAAAGCAATCCTGCGCTTTTGCGGCCAGCTCCCAAGAGAGCGAGTTGAAAAATGGAGCTCAGGGGCACTGCAATTCACAAACCTGCAGACTTATAAATGATAACTCTCGTCTACAAATATATTGAGGGAAGGCAACAAAGAGGATTTGAAAGCAAGGCAGAATTGCAGGAAACAGATTTCAAGAGGCAGATTCGAATCGCCTTTAAAGCACAGGAAAAGCGGCAAAACCTCGACAATGATGCCCTTGGCCAAAAAGGGCGTATGGGTTTTTTCCTGAATATATTCAGGATAAAACGCATACGCCCTTTTTGGCCAACCAAGCAACCTGGAAAGGCAAATCAGCGCTACAAAGAAGTCTCGCTTCCCATCGGTCAAAAGGGCCGTGCTGAATAAAGTGTCAAAACCAGAAATGCAGGACAGGCCACGGAGAAACGGGAGCCTTGCTACGCTGATGGGCGGGATGTAAATTGCCAACAGCCACTCTGGAGAAGTGTACGGTGTGTCCTGAAACATTTACAAAACTCAGCTTAGAGAGCATAGGGCACTTCCACTCATGGGCGTATAAATTGGGAAAACTAAAAATCAGCAAGACACAAGCACCCCAAAGTTTAGGGCTGCTCTGTTGACAAGAACCTCCACTTCGTTACACCTTAAATATCCCAGGAAAGAGAAAAATGGATAAAGAAGTTGTGGTCCTTATGTACAATGGAATATCACTCAGCCATGAAATCAACGTCATAAGGCTAGTAGCAGCATGATGAGTGGATTTAGGTACGACGATTCTAAGTCAAATAAGTCACACAGAAAAAGACACTTATCATAAGATATCACTTATAGAGGGAATGTAAAAACCGCTACCCTTGAACTGAATTACAAAACAGAACAGAGTCACACGGTTAGAAAACACACTATGGCTGCCTAACGGGAAAGGTGAGGTGGGGTGATGCATAAAACAAGGGTTTCAAATTAGCTCAGATACCGTTAAATAAACCCAATACGTAATAGACAAGACCTACTCCTTGCTCAGGGAACTGGACTCAACACCCCCTATTCACCGCCCAAGAGTATATCTGACTAGTAAGAATCTTAAAACCTATGTATTGATATCTCTCTGTAAGTGAGTCAAGTGGGTGTAAAGCTGCATAAACACAGCAGTGAAAAGCAGCTAAACCCCATTATAAAACTCAATTAATTTTAAAAACCCGTGAAACAAAGACAGTGAAAGGGAGAGAAATTCTTACAAAATTCGTTCAGGCGCTGTGATGCCACCTGGATTGACCATATCTAGACACGCAGCTGATTGAGACATAAGGGTGGACACTCTTGGGGCTGAGGGGTTTGGTGAGGTTCGGTGAGCAAACGCAGACGCTTTAAAGTAATACTGTGTGGTACCCATCCCATGGGTCCCAAATCTCCAGGTTCAAGGGCATCTTCCTACATCGAAAACATGCATGAGAAACCCAGAAGATGGTCCACCGAGTGATCGGGAAAGGTTTCTAAAACGCACCTCATTTCTCATCTCCTTGTGCTCGGGTTCACCATTCCAGCCGCTTTACTAGCAATCTCCCTCCTTGGAGAATCAGCACCTTTAACCTCCTGTTCCATACAGGTGGCAATTTGAACTGAGGATGAACGGGAAGACGGGGAACCAATGAGAGACTAGCTCTAGGTGTTGGGACAGGCACAGGTCACTCTATTTTCCCATCAGGAAGAAGAATTAACCACATGCTCAGTCTGCCGCCCGGAAGCAGAATAGGGCCTAAAGCAATCCTGCGCTTTTGCGGCCAGCTCCCAAGAGAGCGAGTTGAAAAATGGAGCTCAGGGGCACTGCAATTCACAAACCTGCAGACTTATAAATGATAACTCTCGTCTACAAATATATTGAGGGAAGGCAACAAAGAGGATTTGAAAGCAAGGCAGAATTGCAGGAAACAGATTTCAGGAGGCAGATTCGAATCGCCTTTAAAGCACAGGAAAAACGGCAAAACCTCGACAATGATGCCCTTGGCCAAAAAGGGCGTATGCGTTTTTTCCTGAATATATTCAGGAAAAAACGCATACGCCCTTTTTGGCCAACCAAGCAACCTGGAAAGGCAAATCAGCGCTACAAAGAAGTCTCGCTTCCCATCGGTCAAAAGGGCCATGCTGAATAAAGTGTCAAAACCAGAAATGCAGGACAGGCCACGGAGAAACGGGAGCCTTGCTACGCTGATGGGCGGGATGTAAATTGCCAACAGCCACTCTGGAGAAGTGTACGGTGTGTCCTGAAACATTTACAAAACTCAGCTTAGAGAGCATAGGGCACTTCCACTCATGGGCGTATAAATTGGGAAAACTAAAAATCAGCAAGACACAAGCACCCCAAAGTTTAGGGCTGCTCTGTTGACAAGAACCTCCACTTCGTTACACCTTAAATATCCCAGGAAAGAGAAAAATGGATAAAGAAGTTGTGGTCCTTATGTACAATGGAATATCACTCAGCCATGAAATCAACGTCATAAGGCTAGTAGCAGCATGATGAGTGGATTTAGGTACGACGATTCTAAGTCAAATAAGTCACACAGAAAAAGACACTTATCATAAGATATCACTTATAGAGGGAATGTAAAAACCGCTACCCTTGAACTGAATTACAAAACAGAACAGAGTCACACGGTTAGAAAACACACTATGGCTGCCTAACGGGAAAGGTGAGGTGGGGTGATGCATAAAACAAGGGTTTCAAATTAGCTCAGATACCATTCCATAAACCCAATACGTAATAGACAAGACCTACTACTTGCTCAGGGAACTGGATTCAACACCCCCTATTCACCGCCCAAGAGTATATCTGACTAGTAAGAATCTTAAAACCTATGTATTGATATCTCTCTGTAAGTGAGTCAAGTGGGTGTAAAGCTGCATAAACACAGCAGTGAAAAGCAGCTAAACCCCATTATAAAACTCAATTAATTTTAAAAACCCGTGAAACAAAGACAGTGAAAGGGAGAGAAATTCTTACAAAATTCGTTCAGGCGCTGTGATGCCACCTGGATTGACCATATCTAGACCCGCAGCTGATTGAGACATAAGGGTGGACACTCTTGGGGCTGAGGGGTTTGGTGAGGTTCGGTGAGCAAACGCAGACGCTTTAAAGTAATACTGCGTGGTACCCATCCCATGGGTCCCAAATCTCCAGGTTCAAGGGCATCTTCCTACATCGAAAACATGCATGAGAATCCCAGAAGATGGTCCACCGAGTGATCGGGAAAGGTTTCTAAAACGCACCTCATTTCTCATCTCCTTGTGCTCGGGTTCGCCATTCCAGCCGCTTTACTAGCAATCTCCCTCCTTGGAGAATCAGCACCTTTAACCTCCTGTTCCATACAGGTTGCAATTTGTCCTGAGGGTGAACGGGAAGAGGGGGAACCAATGAGAGACTAGCTCTAGGTGTTGGGACAGGCACAGGTCACTCTATTTTCCCATCAGGAAGAAGAATTAACCACAGGCTCAGTCTGCCGCCCGGAAGCAGAATAGGGCCTAAAGCAATCCTGCGCTTTTGCGGCCAGCTCCCAAGAGAGCGAGTTGAAAAATGGAGCTCAGGGGCACTGCAATTCACAAACCTGCAGACTTATAAATGATAACTCTCGTCTACAAATATATTTAGGGAAGGCAACAAAGAGGATTTGAAAGCAAGGCAGAATTGCAGGAAACAGATTTCAGGAGGCAGATTCGCATCGCCTTTAAAGCACAGGAAAAGCGGCAAAACCTCGACAATGATGCCCTTGGCCAAAAAGGGCGTATGCGTTTTTTCCTGAATATATTCAGGAAAAAACGCATACGCCCTTTTTGGCCAACCAAGCAACCTGGAAAGGCAAATCAGCGCTACAAAGAAGTCTCGCTTCCCATCGGTCAAAAGGGCCATGCTGAATAAAGTGTCAAAACCAGAAATGCAGGACAGGCCACGGAGAAACGGGAGCCTTGCTACGCTGATGGGCGGGATGTAAATTGCCAACAGCCACTCTGGAGAAGTGTACGGTGTGTCCTGAAACATTTACAAAACTCAGCTTAGAGAGCATAGGGCACTTCCACTCATGGGCGTATAAATTGGGAAAACTAAAAATCAGCAAGACACAAGCACCCCAAAGTTTAGGGCTGCTCTGTTGACAAGAACCTCCACTTCGTTACACCTTAAATATCCCAGGAAAGAGAAAAATGGATAAAGAAGTTGTGGTCCTTATGTACAATGGAATATCACTCAGCCATGAAATCAACGTCATAAGGCTAGTAGCAGCATGATGAGTGTATTTAGGTACGACGATTCTAAGTGAAATAAGTCACACAGAAAAAGACACTTATCATAAGATATCACTTATAGAGGGAATGTAAAAACCGCTACCCTTGAACTGAATTACAAAACAGAACAGAGTCACACGGTTAGAAAACACACTATGGCTGCCTAACGGGAAAGGTGAGGTGGGGTGATGCATAAAGCAAGGGTTTCAAATTAGCTCAGATACCGTTCCATAAACCCAATATGTAATAGACAAGACCTACTCTTTACTCAGGGAACTGGACTCAACACCCCCTATTCACCGCCGAAGAATATATCTGACTAGTAAGAATCTTAAAACTTATGTATTGATATCTCTCTGTAAGTGAGTCAAGTGGGTGTAAAGCTGCATAAACACAGCAGTGAAAAGCAGCTAAACCCCATTATAAAACTCAATTAATTTTAAAAACCCGTGAAACAAAGACAGTGAAAGAGAGAGAAATTCTTACAAAATTCGTTCAGGGGCTGTGATGCCACCTGGATTGACCATATTTAGACCTGCACCTGATTGAGACATAAGGGTGGACAGTCTTGGGGCTGAGAGGTTTGGTGAGGTTGGGTGAGCAAACGCAGACGCTTTAAAGTAATACTGCGTGGTACCCATCCCATGGGTCCCAAATCTCCAGGTTCAAGGGCATCTTCCTACATCGAAAACATGCATGAGAAACCCAGAAGATGGTCCACCGAGTGATCGGGAAAGGTTTCTAAAACGCACCTCATTTCTCATCTCCTTGTGCTCGGGTTCGCCATTCCAGCCGCTTTACTAGCAATCTCCCTCCTTGGAGAATCAGCACCTTTAACCTCCTGTTCCATACAGGTTGCAATTTGTCCTGAGGGTGAACGGGAAGAGGGGGAACCAATGAGAGACTAGCTCTAGGTGTTGGGACAGGCACAGGTCACTCTATTTTCCCATCAGGAAGAAGAATTAACCACAGGCTCAGTCTGCCGCCCGGAAGCAGAATAGGGCCTAAAGCAATCCTGCGCTTTTGCGGCCAGCTCCCAAGAGAGCGAGTTGAAAAATGGAGCTCAGGGGCACTGCAATTCACAAACCTGCAGACTTATAAATGATAACTCTCGTCTACAAATATATTGAGGGAAGGCAACAAAGAGGATTTGAAAGCAAGGCAGAATTGCAGGAAACAGATTTCAGGAGGCAGATTCGCATCGCCTTTAAAGCACAGGAAAAGCGGCAAAACCTCGACAATGATGCCCTTGGCCAAAAAGGGCGTATGCGTTTTTTCCTGAATATATTCAGGAAAAAACGCATACGCCCTTTTTGGCCAACCAAGCAACCTGGAAAGGCAAATCAGCGCTACAAAGAAGTCTCGCTTCCCATCGGTCAAAAGGGCCATGCTGAATAAAGTGTCAAAACCAGAAATGCAGGACAGGCCACGGAGAAACAGGAGCCTTGCTACGCTGATGGGTGGGATGTAAATTGCCAACAGCCACTCTGGAGAAGTGTACGATGTGTCCTGAAACATTTACAAAACTCAGCTTAGAGAGCATAGGGCACTTCCACTCATGGGCGTATAAATTGGGAAAACTAAAAATCAGCAAGACACAAGCACCCCAAAGTTTAGGGCTGCTCTGTTGACAAGAACCTCCACTTTGTTACACCTTAAATATCCCAGGAAAGAGAAAAATGGATAAAGAAGTTGTGGTCCTTATGTACAATGGAATATCACTCAGCCATGAAATCAACGTCATAAGGCTAGTAGCAGCATGATGAGTGGATTTAGGTACGACGATTCTAAGTCAAATAAGTCACACAGAAAAAGACACTTATCATAAGATATCACCTATAGAGGGAATGTAAAAACCGCTACCCTTGAACTGAATTACAAAACAGAACAGAGTCACACGGTTAGAAAACACACTATGGCTGCCTAACGGGAAAGGTGAGGTGGGGTGATGCATAAAACAAGGGTTTCAAATTAGCTCAGATACCGTTCCATAAACCCAATACGTAATAGACAAGACCTACTCCTTGCTCAGGGAACTGGACTCAACACCCCCTATTCACCGCCCAAGAGTATATCTGACTAGTAACAATCTTAAAACCTATGTAATGATATCTCTCTGTAAGTGAGTCAAGTGGGGGTAAAGCTGCATAAACACAGCAGTGAAAAGCAGCTAAACCCCATTATAAAACTCAATTAATTTTAAAAACCCGTGAAACAAAGACAGTGAAAGGGAGAGAAATTCTTACAAAATTCGTTCAGGCCCTGTGATGCCACCTGGATTGACCATATCTAGACCGGCAGCTGATTGAGACATAAGGGTGGACACTCTTGGGGCTGAGGGGTTTGGTGAGTTTCGGTGAGCAAACGCAGACGCTTTAAAGTAATACTGCTTGGTACCCATCCCATGGGTCCCAAATCTCCAGGTTCAAGGGCATCTTCCTACATCGAAAACATGCATGAGAATCCCAGAAGATGGTCCACCGAGTGATCGGGAAAGGTTTCTAAAACGCACCTCATTTCTCATCTCCTTGTGCTCGGGTTCGCCATTCCAGCCGCTTTACTAGCAATCTCCCTCCTTGGAGAATCAGCACCTTTAACCTCCTGTTCCATACAGGTTGCAATTTGTCCTGAGGGTGAACGGGAAGAGGGGGAACCAATGAGAGACTAGCTCTAGGTGTTGGGACAGGCACAGGTCACTCTATTTTCCCATCAGGAAGAAGAATTAACCACAGGCTCAGTCTGCCGCCCGGAAGCAGAATAGGGCCTAAAGCAATCCTGCGCTTTTGCGGCCAGCTCCCAAGAGAGCGAGTTGAAAAATGGAGCTCAGGGGCACTGCAATTCACAAACCTGCAGACTTATAAATGATAACTCTCGTCTACAAATATATTTAGGGAAGGCAACAAAGAGGATTTGAAAGCAAGGCAGAATTGCAGGAAACAGATTTCAGGAGGCAGATTCGAATCGCCTGTAAAGCACAGGAAAAGCGGCAAAACCTCGACAATGATGCCCTTGGCCAAAAAGGGCGTATGCGTTTTTTCCTGAATATATTCAGGAAAAAACGCATACGCCCTTTTTGGCCAACCAAGCAACCTGGAAAGGCAAATCAGCGCTACAAAGAAGTCTCGCTTCCCATCGGTCAAAAGGGCCATGCTGAATAAAGTGTCAAAACCAGAAATGCAGGACAGGCCACGGAGAAACGGGAGCCTTGCTACGCTGATGGGCGGGATGTAAATTGCCAACAGCCACTCTGGAGAAGTGTACGGTGTGTCCTGAAACATTTACAAAACTCAGCTTAGAGAGCATAGGGCACTTCCACTCATGGGCGTATAAATTGGGAAAACTAAAAATCAGCAAGACACAAGCACCCCAAAGTTTAGGGCTGCTCTGTTGACAAGAACCTCCACTTCGTTACACCTTAAATATCCCAGGAAAGAGAAAAATGGATAAAGAAGTTGTGGTCCTTATGTACAATGGAATATCACTCAGCCATGAAATCAACGTCATAAGGCTAGTAGCAGCATGATGAGTGGATTTAGGTACGACGATTCTAAGTGAAATAAGTCACACAGAAAAAGACACTTATCATAAGATATCACTTATAGAGGGAATGTAAAAACCGCTACCCTTGAACTGAATTACAAAACAGAACAGAGTCACACGGTTAGAAAACACACTATGGCTGCCTAACGGGAAAGGTGAGGTGGGGTGATGCATAAAACAAGGGTTTCAAATTAGCTCAGATACCGTTCCATAAACCCAACACGTAATAGACAAGACCTACTCCTTGCTCAGGGAACTGGACTCAACACCCCCTATTAACCGCCCAAGAGTATATCTGACTAGTAAGAATCTTAAAACCTATGTATTGATATCTCTCTGTAAGTGAGTCAAGTGGGTGTAAAGCTGCATAAACACAGCAGTGAAAAGCAGCTAAACCCCATTATAAAACTCAATTAATTTTAAAAACCCGTGAAACAAAGACAGTGAAAGAGAGAGAAATTCTTACAAAATTCGTTCAGGGGCTGTGATGCCACCTGGATTGACCATATCTAGACCCGCAGCTGATTGAGACATAAGGGTGGACACTCTTGGGGCTGAGAGGTTTGGTGAGGTTGGGTGAGCAAACGCAGACGCTTTAAAGTAATACTGCGTGGTACCCATCCCAAGGGTCCCAAATCTCCAGGTTCAAGGGCATCTTCCTACATCGAAAACATGCATGAGAAACCCAGAAGATGGTCCACCGAGTGATCGGGAAAGGTTTCTAAAACGCACCTCATTTCTCATCTCCTTGTGCTCGGGTTCGCCATTCCAGCCGCTTTACTAGCAATCTCCCTCCTTGGAGAATCAGCACCTTTAACCTCCTGTTCCATACAGGTTGCAATTTGTCCTGAGGGTGAACGGGAAGAGGGGGAACCAATGAGAGACTAGCTCTAGGTGTTGGGACAGGCACAGGTCACTCTATTTTCCCATCAGGAAGAAGAATTAACCACAGGCTCAGTCTGCCGCCCGGAAGCAGAATAGGGCCTAAAGCAATCCTGCGCTTTTGCGGCCAGCTCCCAAGAGAGCGAGTTGAAAAATGGAGCTCAGGGGCACTGCAATTCACAAACCTGCAGACTTATAAATGATAACTCTCGTCTACAAATATATTGAGGGAAGGCAACAAAGAGGATTTGAAAGCAAGGCAGAATTGCAGGAAACAGATTTCAGGAGGCAGATTCGAATCGCCTTTAAAGCACAGGAAAAGCGGCAAAACCTCGACAATGATGCCCTTGGCCAAAAAGGGCGTATGGGTTTTTTCCTGAATATATTCAGGATAAAACGCATACGCCCTTTTTGGCCAACCAAGCAACCTGGAAAGGCAAATCAGCGCTACAAAGAAGTCTCGCTTCCCATCGGTCAAAAGGGCCATGCTGAATAAAGTGTCAAAACCAGAAATGCAGGACAGGCCACGGAGAAACGGGAGCCTTGCTACGCTGATGGGCGGGATGTAAATTGCCAACAGCCACTCTGGAGAAGTGTACGGTGTGTCCTGAAACATTTACAAAACTCAGCTTAGAGAGCATAGGGCACTTCCACTCATGGGCGTATAAATTGGGAAAACTAAAAATCAGCAAGACACAAGCACCCCAAAGTTTAGGGCTGCTCTGTTGACAAGAACCTCCACTTCGTTACACCTTAAATATCCCAGGAAAGAGAAAAATGGATAAAGAAGTTGTGGTCCTTATGTACAATGGAATATCACTCAGCCATGAAATCAACGTCATAAGGCTAGTAGCAGCATGATGAGTGGATTTAGGTACGACGATTCTAAGTCAAATAAGTCACACAGAAAAAGACACTTATCATAAGATATCACTTATAGAGGGAATGTAAAAACCGCTACCCTTGAACTGAATTACAAAACAGAACAGAGTCACACGGTTAGAAAACACACTATGGCTGCCTAACGGGAAAGGTGAGGTGGGGTGATGCATAAAACAAGGGTTTCAAATTAGCTCAGATACCGTTCCATAAACCCAATACGTAATAGACAAGACCTACTCCTTGCTCAGGGAACTGGACTCAACACCCCCTATTCACCGCCCAAGAGTATATCTGACTAGTAAGAATCTTAAAACCTATGTATTGATATCTCTCTGTAAGTGAGTCAAGTGGGTGTAAAGCTGCATAAACACAGCAGTGAAAAGCAGCTAAACCCCATTATAAAACTCAATTAATTTTAAAAACCCGTGAAACAAAGACAGTGAAAGGGAGAGAAATTCTTACAAAATTCGTTCAGGCGCTGTGATGCCACCTGGATTGACCATATCTAGACACGCAGCTGATTGAGACATAAGGGTGGACACTCTTGGGGCTGAGGGGTTTGGTGAGGTTCGGTGAGCAAACGCAGACGCTTTAAAGTAATACTGTGTGGTACCCATCCCATGGGTCCCAAATCTCCAGGTTCAAGGGCATCTTCCTACATCGAAAACATGCATGAGAAACCCAGAAGATGGTCCACCGAGTGATCGGGAAAGGTTTCTAAAACGCACCTCATTTCTCATCTCCTTGTGCTCGGGTTCGCCATTCCAGCCGCTTTACTAGCAATCTCCCTCCTTGGAGAATCAGCACCTTTAACCTCCTGTTCCATACAAGTTGCAATTTGTCCTGAGGGTGAACGGGAAGAGGGGGAACCAATGAGAGACTAGCTCTAGGTGTTGGGACAGGCACAGGTCACTCTATTTTCCCATCAGGAAGAAGAATTAACCACAGGCTCAGTGTGCCGCCCGGAAGCAGAATAGGGCCTAAAGCAATCCTGCGCTTTTGCGGCCAGCTCCCAAGAGAGCGAGTTGAAAAATGGAGCTCAGGGGCACTGCAATTCACAAACCTGCAGACTTATAAATGATAACTCTCGTCTACAAATATATTGAGGGAAGGCAACAAAGAGGATTTGAAAGCAAGGCAGAATTGCAGGAAACAGATTTCAGGAGGCAGATTCGAATCGCCTTTAAAGCACAGGAAAAGCGGCAAAACCTCGACAATGATGCCCTTGGCCAAAAAGGGCGTATGCGTTTTTTCCTGAATATATTCAGGAAAAAACGCATACGCCCTTTTTGGCCAACCAAGCAACCTGGAAAGGCAAATCAGCGCTACAAAGAAGTCTCGCTTCCCATCGGTCAAAAGGGCCATGCTGAATAAAGTGTCAAAACCAGAAATGCAGGACAGGCCACGGAGAAACGGAAGCCTTGCTACGCTGATGGGCGGGATGTAAATTGCCAACAGCCACTCTGGAGAAGTGTACGGTGTGTCCTGAAACATTTACAAAACTCAGCTTAGAGAGCATAGGGCACTTCCACTCATGGGCGTATAAATTGGGAAAACTAAAAATCAGCAAGACACAAGCACCCCAAAGTTTAGGGCTGCTCTGTTGACAAGAACCTCCACTTCGTTACACCTTAAATATCCCAGGAAAGAGAAAAATGGATAAAGAAGATGTGGTCCTTATGTACAATGGAATATCACTCAGCCATGAAATCAACGTCATAAGGCTAGTAGCAGCATGATGAGTGGATTTAGGTACGACGATTCTAAGTCAAATAAGTCACACAGAAAAAGACACTTATCATAAGATATCACCTATAGAGGGAATGTAAAAAACGCTAACCTTGAACTGAATTACAAAACAGAACAGAGTCACACGGTTAGAAAACACACTATGGCTGCCTAACGGGAAAGGTGAGGTGGGGTGATGCATAAAACAAGGGTTTCAAATTAGCTCAGATACCGTTCCATAAACCCAATACGTAATAGAAAAGACCTACTCCTTGCTCAGGGAACTGGACTCAACACCCCCTATTCACAGCCCAAGAGTATACCTGACTAGTAAGAATCTTAAAACCTATGTATTGATATCTCTCTGTAAGTGAGTCAAGTGGGTGTAAAGCTGCATAAACACACCAGTGAAAAGCAGCTAAACCCCATTATAAAAATAAATTAATTTTAAAAACCCGTGAAACAAAGACAGTGAAAGGGAGAGAAATTCTTACAAAATTCGTTCAGGCGCTGTGATGCCTCCTGGATTGACCATATCTAGACCTGCAGCTGATTGAGACATAAGGGTGGACACTCTTGGGGCTGAGAGGTTTGGTGAGGTTGGGTGAGCAAACGCAGACGCTTTAAAGTAATACTGCGTGGTACCCATCCCAAGGGTCCCAAATCTCCAGGTTCAAGGGCATCTTCCTACATCGAAAACATGCATGAGAAACCCAGAAGATGGTCCACCGTGTGATCGGGAAAGGTTTCTAAAACGCACCTCATTTCTCATCTCCTTGTGCTCGGGTTCGCCATTCCAGCCGCTTTACTAGCAATCTCCCTCCTTGGAGAATCAGCACCTTTAACCTCCTGTTCCATACAGGTGGCAATTTGTCCTGAGGGTGAACGGGAAGAGGGGGAACCAATGAGAGACTAGCTCTAGGTGTTGGGACAGGCACAGATCACTCTATTTTCCCATCAGGAAGAAGAATTAACCACAGGCTCAGTCTGCCGCCCGGAAGCAGAATAGGGCCTAAAGCAATCCTGCGCTTTTGCGGCCATCTCCCAAGAGAGCGAGTTGAAAAATGGAGCTCAGGGGCACTGCAATTCACAAACCTGCAGACTTATAAATAATAACTCTCGTCTACAAATATATTGAGGGAAGGCAACAAAGAGGATTTGAAAGCAAGGCAGAATTGCAGGAAACAGATTTCAAGAGGCAGATTCGAATCGCCTTTAAAGCACAGGAAAAGCGGCAAAACCTCGACAATGATGCCCTTGGCCAAAAAGGGCGTATGGGTTTTTTCCTGAATATATTCAGGATAAAACGCATACGCCCTTTTTGGCCAACCAAGCAACCTGGAAAGGCAAATCAGCGCTACAAAGAAGTCTCGCTTCCCATCGGTCAAAAGGGCCATGCTGAATAAAGTGTCAAAACCAGAAATGCAGGACAGGCCACGGAGAAACGGGAGCCTTGCTACGCTGATGGGCGGGATGTAAATTTCCAACAGCCACTCTGGAGAAGTGTACGGTGTGTCCTGAAACATTTACAAAACTCAGCTTAGAGAGCATAGGGCACTTCCACTCATGGGCGTATAAATTGGGAAAACTAAAAATCAGCAAGACACAAGCACCCCAAAGTTTAGGGCTGCTCTGTTGACAAGAACCTCCACTTCGTTACACCTTAAATATCCCAGGAAAGAGAAAAATGGATAAAGAAGTTGTGGTCCTTATGTACAATGGAATATCACTCAGCCATGAAATCAACGTCATAAGGCTAGTAGCAGCATGATGAGTGGATTTAGGTACGACGATTCTAAGTCAAATAAGTCACACAGAAAAAGACACTTATCATAAGATATCACTTATAGAGGGAATGTAAAAACCGCTACCCTTGAACTGAATTACAAAACAGAACAGAGTCACACGGTTAGAAAACACACTATGGCTGCCTAACGGGAAAGGTGAGGTGGGGTGATGCATAAAACAAGGGTTTCAAATTAGCTCAGATACCGTTCCATAAACCCAATACGTAATAGACAAGACCTACTCCTTGCTCAGGGAACTGGACTCAACACCCCCTATTCACCGCCCAAGAGTATATCTGACTAGTAAGAATCTTAAAACCTATGTATTGATATCTCTCTGTAAGTGAGTCAAGTGGGTGTAAAGCTGCATAAACACAGCAGTGAAAAGCAGCTAAACCCCATTATAAAACTCAATTAATTTTAAAAACCCGTGAAACAAAGACAGTGAAAGGGAGAGAAATTCTTACAAAATTCGTTCAGGCGCTGTGATGCCACCTGGATTGACCATATCTAGACCCGCAGCTGATTGAGACATAAGGGTGGACACTCTTGGGGCTGAGGGGTTTGGTGAGGGTCGGTGAGCAAACGCAGACGCTTTAAAGTAATACTGTGTGGTACCCATCCCATGGGTCCCAAATCTCCAGGTTCAAGGGCATCTTCCTACATCGAAAACATGCATGAGAAACCCAGAAGATGGTCCACCGAGTGATCGGGAAAGGTTTCTAAAACGCACCTCATTTCTCATCTCCTTGTGCTCGGGTTCACCATTCCAGCCGCTTTACTAGCAATCTCCCTCCTTGGAGAATCAGCACCTTTAACCTCCTGTTCCATACAGGTGGCAATTTGAACTGAGGATGAACGGGAAGACGGGGAACCAATGAGAGACTAGCTCTAGGTGTTGGGACAGGCACAGGTCACTCTATTTTCCCATCAGGAAGAAGAATTAACCACAGGCTCAGTCTGCCGCCCGGAAGCAGAATAGGGCCTAAAGCAATCCTGCGCTTTTGCGGCCAGCTCCCAAGAGAGCGAGTTGAAAAATGGAGCTCAGGGGCACTGCAATTCACAAACCTGCAGACTTATAAATGATAACTCTCGTCTACAAATATATTGAGGGAAGGCAACAAAGAGGATTTGAAAGCAAGGCAGAATTGCAGGAAACAGATTTCAGGAGGCAGATTCGAATCGCCTTTAAAGCACAGGAAAAACGGCAAAACCTCGACAATGATGCCCTTGGCCAAAAAGGGCGTATGCGTTTTTTCCTGAATATATTCAGGAAAAAATGCATACGCCCTTTTTGGCCAACCAAGCAACCTGGAAAGGCAAATCAGCGCTACAAAGAAGTCTCGCTTCCCATCGGTCAAAAGGGCCATGCTGAATAAAGTGTCAAAACCAGAAATGCAGGACAGGCCACGGAGAAACGGGAGCCTTGCTACGCTGATGGGCGGGATGTAAATTGCCAACAGCCACTCTGGAGAAGTGTACGGTGTGTCCTGAAACATTTACAAAACTCAGCTTAGAGAGCATAGGGCACTTCCACTCATGGGCGTATAAATTGGGAAAACTAAAAATCAGCAAGACACAAGCACCCCAAAGTTTAGGGCTGCTCTGTTGACAAGAACCTCCACTTCGTTACACCTTAAATATCCCAGGAAAGAGAAAAATGGATAAAGAAGATGTGGTCCTTATGTACAATGGAATATCACTCAGCCATGAAATCAACGTCATAAGGCTAGTAGCAGCATGATGAGTGGATTTAGGTACGACGATTCTAAGTCAAATAAGTCACACAGAAAAAGACACTTATCATAAGATATCACCTATAGAGGGAATGTAAAAAACGCTAACCTTGAACTGAATTACAAAACAGAACAGAGTCACACGGTTAGAAAACACACTATGGCTGCCTAACGGGAAAGGTGAGGTGGGGTGATGCATAAAACAAGGGTTTCAAATTAGCTCAGATACCGTTCCATAAACCCAATATGTAATAGACAAGACCTACTCCTTGCTCAGGGAACTGGACTCAACACCCCCTATTCACCGCCCAAGAGTATATCTGACTAGTAAGAATCTTAAAACCTATGTATTGATATCTCTCTGTAAGTGAGTCAAGTGGGTGTAAAGCTGCATAAACATAGCAGTGAAAAGCAGCTAAACCCCATTATAAAACTCAATTAATTTTAAAAACCCGTGAAACAAAGACAGTGAAAGGGAGAGAAATTCTTACAAAATTCGTTCAGGCGCTGTGATGCCACCTGGATTGACCATATCTAGACCCGCAGCTGATTGAGACATAAGGGTGGACACTCTTGGGGCTGAGGGGTTTGGTGAGGTTCGGTGAGCAAACGCAGACGCTTTAAAGTAATACTGCGTGGTACCCATCCCATGGGTCCCAAATCTCCAGGTTCAAGGGCATCTTCCTACATCGAAAACATGCATGAGAAACCCAGAAGATGGTCCACCGAGTGATCGGGAAAGGTTTCTAAAACGCACCTCATTTCTCATCTCCTTGTGCTCGGGTTCGCCATTCCAGCCGCTTTACTAGCAATCTCCCTCCTTGGAGAATCAGCACCTTTAACCTCCTGTTCCATACAGGTGGCAATTTGAACTGAGGATGAACGGGAAGACGGGGAACCAATGAGAGACTAGCTCTAGGTGTTGGGACAGGCACAGGTCACTCTATTTTCCCATCAGGAAGAAGAATTAACCACAGGCTCAGTCTGCCGCCCGGAAGCAGAATAGGGCCTAAAGCAATCCTGCGCTTTTGCGGCCAGCTCCCAAGACAGCGAGTTGAAAAATGGAGCTCAGGGGCACTGCAATTCACAATCCTGCAGACTTATAAATGATAACTCTCGTCTACAAATATATTGAGGGAAGGCAACAAAGAGGATTTGAAAGCAAGGCAGAATTGCAGGAAACAGATTTCAGGAGGCAGATTCGAATCGCCTTTAAAGCACAGGAAAAGCGGCAAAACCTCGACAATGATGCCCTTGGCCAAAAAGGGCGTATGCGTTTTTTCCTGAATATATTCAGGAAAAAACGCATACGCCCTTTTTGGCCAACCAAGCAACCTGGAAAGGCAAATCAGCGCTACAAAGAAGTCTCGCTTCCCATCGGTCAAAAGGGCCATGCTGAATAAAGTGTCAAAACCAGAAATGCAGGACAGGCCACGGAGAAACGGGAGCCTTGCTACGCTGATGGGCGGGATGTAAATTGCCAACAGCCACTCTGGAGAAGTGTACGGTGTGTCCTGAAACATTTACAAAACTCAGCTTAGAGAGCATAGGGCACTTCCACTCATGGGCGTATAAAATGGGAAAACTAAAAATCAGCAAGACACAAGCACCCCAAAGTTTAGGGCTGCTCTGTTGACAAGAACCTCCACTTCGTTACACCTTAAATATCCCAGGAAAGAGAAAAATGGATAAAGAAGTTGTGGTCCTTATGTACAATGGAATATCACTCAGCCATGAAATCAACGTCATAAGGCTAGTAGCAGCATGATGAGTGGATTTAGGTACGACGATTCTAAGTCAAATAAGTCACACAGAAAAAGACACTTATCATAAGATATCACCTATAGAGGGAATGTAAAAACCGCTACCCTTAAACTGAATTACAAAACAGAACAGAGTCACACGGTTAGAAAACACACTATGGCTGCCTAACGGGAAAGGTGAGGTGGGGTGATGCATAAAACAAGGGTTTCAAATTAGCTCAGATACCGTTCCATAAACCCAATACGTAATAGACAAGACCTACTCCTTGCTCAGGGAACTGGACTCAACACCCCCTATTCACCGCCCAAGAGTATACCTGACTAGTAAGAATCTTAAAACCTATGTATTGATATCTCTCTGTAAGTGAGTCAAGTGGGTGTAAAGCTGCATAAACACACCAGTGAAAAGCAGCTAAACCCCATTATAAAAATAAATTAATTTTAAAAACCCGTGAAACAAAGACAGTGAAAGGGAGAGAAATTCTTACAAAATTCGTTCAGGCGCTGTGATGCCTCCTGGATTGACCATATCTAGACCTGCAGCTGATTGAGACATAAGGGTGGACACTCTTGGGGCTGAGAGGTTTGGTGAGGTTGGGTGAGCAAACGCAGACGCTTTAAAGTAATACTGCGTGGTACCCATCCCAAGGGTCCCAAATCTCCAGGTTCAAGGGCATCTTCCTACATCGAAAACATGCATGAGAAACCCAGAAGATGGTCCACCGAGTGATCGGGAAAGGTTTCTAAAACGCACCTCATTTCTCATCTCCTTGTGCTCGGGTTCGCCATTCCAGCCGCTTTACTAGCAATCTCCCTCCTTGGAGAATCAGCACCTTTAACCTCCTGTTCCATACAGGTGGCAATTTGTCCTGAGGGTGAACGGGAAGAGGGGGAACCAATGAGAGACTAGCTCTAGGTGTTGGGACAGGCACAGATCACTCTATTTTCCCATCAGGAAGAAGAATTAACCACAGGCTCAGTCTGCCGCCCGGAAGCAGAATAGGGCCTAAAGCAATCCTGCGCTTTTGCGGCCATCTCCCAAGAGAGCGAGTTGAAAAATGGAGCTCAGGGGCACTGCAATTCACAAACCTGCAGACTTATAAATAATAACTCTCGTCTACAAATATATTGAGGGAAGGCAACAAAGAGGATTTGAAAGCAAGGCAGAATTGCAGGAAACAGATTTCAAGAGGCAGATTCGAATCGCCTTTAAAGCACAGGAAAAGCGGCAAAACCTCGACAATGATGCCCTTGGCCAAAAAGGGCGTATGGGTTTTTTCCTGAATATATTCAGGATAAAACGCATACGCCCTTTTTGGCCAACCAAGCAACCTGGAAAGGCAAATCAGCGCTACAAAGAAGTCTCGCTTCCCATCGGTCAAAAGGGCCATGCTGAATAAAGTGTCAAAACCAGAAATGCAGGACAGGCCACGGAGAAACGGGAGCCTTGCTACGCTGATGGGCGGGATGTAAATTGCCAACAGCCACTCTGGAGAAGTGTACGGTGTGTCCTGAAACATTTACAAAACTCAGCTTAGAGAGCATAGGGCACTTCCACTCATGGGCGTATAAATTGGGAAAACTAAAAATCAGCAAGACACAAGCACCCCAAAGTTTAGGGCTGCTCTGTTGACAAGAACCTCCACTTCGTTACACCTTAAATATCCCAGGAAAGAGAAAAATGGATAAAGAAGTTGTGGTCCTTATGTACAATGGAATATCACTCAGCCATGAAATCAACGTCATAAGGCTAGTAGCAGCATGATGAGTGGATTTAGGTACGACGATTCTAAGTCAAATAAGTCACACAGAAAAAGACACTTATCATAAGATATCACTTATAGAGGGAATGTAAAAACCGCTACCCTTGAACTGAATTACAAAACAGAACAGAGTCACACGGTTAGAAAACACACTATGGCTGCCTAACGGGAAAGGTGAGGTGGGGTGATGCATAAAACAAGGGTTTCAAATTAGCTCAGATACCGTTCCATAAACCCAATACGTAATAGACAAGACCTACTCCTTGCTCAGGGAACTGGACTCAACACCCCCTATTCACCGCCCAAGAGTATATCTGACTAGTAAGAATCTTAAAACCTATGTATTGATATCTCTCTGTAAGTGAGTCAAGTGGGTGTAAAGCTGCATAAACACAGCAGTGAAAAGCAGCTAAACCCCATTATAAAACTCAATTAATTTTAAAAACCCGTGAAACAAAGACAGTGAAAGGGAGAGAAATTCTTACAAAATTCGTTCAGGCGCTGTGATGCCACCTGGATTGACCATATCTAGACACGCAGCTGATTGAGACATAAGGGTGGACACTCTTGGGGCTGAGGGGTTTGGTGAGGGTCGGTGAGCAAACGCAGACGCTTTAAAGTAATACTGTGTGGTACCCATCCCATGGGTCCCAAATCTCCAGGTTCAAGGGCATCTTCCTACATCGAAAACATGCATGAGAAACCCAGAAGATGGTCCACCGAGTGATCGGGAAAGGTTTCTAAAACGCACCTCATTTCTCATCTCCTTGTGCTCGGGTTCACCATTCCAGCCGCTTTACTAGCAATCTCCCTCCTTGGAGAATCAGCACCTTTAACCTCCTGTTCCATACAGGTGGCAATTTGAACTGAGGATGAACGGGAAGACGGGGAACCAATGAGAGACTAGCTCTAGGTGTTGGGACAGGCACAGGTCACTCTATTTTCCCATCAGGAAGAAGAATTAACCACAGGCTCAGTCTGCCGCCCGGAAGCAGAATAGGGCCTAAAGCAATCCTGCGCTTTTGCGGCCAGCTCCCAAGAGAGCGAGTTGAAAAATGGAGCTCAGGGGCACTGCAATTCACAAACCTGCAGACTTATAAATGATAACTCTCGTCTACAAATATATTGAGGGAAGGCAACAAAGAGGATTTGAAAGCAAGGCAGAATTGCAGGAAACAGATTTCAGGAGGCAGATTCGAATCGCCTTTAAAGCACAGGAAAAACGGCAAAACCTCGACAATGATGCCCTTGGCCAAAAAGGGCGTATGCGTTTTTTCCTGAATATATTCAGGAAAAAACGCATACGCCCTTTTTGGCCAACCAAGCAACCTGGAAAGGCAAATCAGCGCTACAAAGAAGTCTCGCTTCCCATCGGTCAAAAGGGCCATGCTGAATAAAGTGTCAAAACCAGAAATGCAGGACAGGCCACGGAGAAACGGGAGCCTTGCTACGCTGATGGGCGGGATGTAAATTGCCAACAGCCACTCTGGAGAAGTGTACGGTGTGTCCTGAAACATTTACAAAACTCAGCTTAGAGAGCATAGGGCACTTCCACTCATGGGCGTATAAATTGGGAAAACTAAAAATCAGCAAGACACAAGCACCCCAAAGTTTAGGGCTGCTCTGTTGACAAGAACCTCCACTTCGTTACACCTTAAATATCCCAGGAAAGAGAAAAATGGATAAAGAAGATGTGGTCCTTATGTACAATGGAATATCACTCAGCCATGAAATCAACGTCATAAGGCTAGTAGCAGCATGATGAGTGGATTTAGGTACGACGATTCTAAGTCAAATAAGTCACACAGAAAAAGACACTTATCATAAGATATCACCTATAGAGGGAATGTAAAAAACGCTAACCTTGAACTGAATTACAAAACAGAACAGAGTCACACGGTTAGAAAACACACTATGGCTGCCTAACGGGAAAGGTGAGGTGGGGTGATGCATAAAACAAGGGTTTCAAATTAGCTCAGATACCGTTCCATAAACCCAATATGTAATAGACAAGACCTACTCCTTGCTCAGGGAACTGGACTCAACACCCCCTATTCACCGCCCAAGAGTATATCTGACTAGTAAGAATCTTAAAACCTATGTATTGATATCTCTCTGTAAGTGAGTCAAGTGGGTGTAAAGCTGCATAAACATAGCAGTGAAAAGCAGCTAAACCCCATTATAAAACTCAATTAATTTTAAAAACCCGTGAAACAAAGACAGTGAAAGGGAGAGAAATTCTTACAAAATTCGTTCAGGCGCTGTGATGCCACCTGGATTGACCATATCTAGACCCGCAGCTGATTGAGACATAAGGGTGGACACTCTTGGGGCTGAGGGGTTTGGTGAGGTTCGGTGAGCAAACGCAGACGCTTTAAAGTAATACTGCGTGGTACCCATCCCATGGGTCCCAAATCTCCAGGTTCAAGGGCATCTTCCTACATCGAAAACATGCATGAGAAACCCAGAAGATGGTCCACCGAGTGATCGGGAAAGGTTTCTAAAACGCACCTCATTTCTCATCTCCTTGTGCTCGGGTTCGCCATTCCAGCCGCTTTACTAGCAATCTCCCTCCTTGGAGAATCAGCACCTTTAACCTCCTGTTCCATACAGGTGGCAATTTGAACTGAGGATGAACGGGAAGACGGGGAACCAATGAGAGACTAGCTCTAGGTGTTGGGACAGGCACAGGTCACTCTATTTTCCCATCAGGAAGAAGAATTAACCACAGGCTCAGTCTGCCGCCCGGAAGCAGAATAGGGCCTAAAGCAATCCTGCGCTTTTGCGGCCAGCTCCCAAGACAGCGAGTTGAAAAATGGAGCTCAGGGGCACTGCAATTCACAATCCTGCAGACTTATAAATGATAACTCTCGTCTACAAATATATTGAGGGAAGGCAACAAAGAGGATTTGAAAGCAAGGCAGAATTGCAGGAAACAGATTTCAGGAGGCAGATTCGAATCGCCTTTAAAGCACAGGAAAAGCGGCAAAACCTCGACAATGATGCCCTTGGCCAAAAAGGGCGTATGCGTTTTTTCCTGAATATATTCAGGAAAAAACGCATACGCCCTTTTTGGCCAACCAAGCAACCTGGAAAGGCAAATCAGCGCTACAAAGAAGTCTCGCTTCCCATCGGTCAAAAGGGCCATGCTGAATAAAGTGTCAAAACCAGAAATGCAGGACAGGCCACGGAGAAACGGGAGCCTTGCTACGCTGATGGGCGGGATGTAAATTGCCAACAGCCACTCTGGAGAAGTGTACGGTGTGTCCTGAAACATTTACAAAACTCAGCTTAGAGAGCATAGGGCACTTCCACTCATGGGCGTATAAAATGGGAAAACTAAAAATCAGCAAGACACAAGCACCCCAAAGTTTAGGGCTGCTCTGTTGACAAGAACCTCCACTTCGTTACACCTTAAATATCCCAGGAAAGAGAAAAATGGATAAAGAAGTTGTGGTCCTTATGTACAATGGAATATCACTCAGCCATGAAATCAACGTCATAAGGCTAGTAGCAGCATGATGAGTGGATTTAGGTACGACGATTCTAAGTCAAATAAGTCACACAGAAAAAGACACTTATCATAAGATATCACCTATAGAGGGAATGTAAAAACCGCTACCCTTAAACTGAATTACAAAACAGAACAGAGTCACACGGTTAGAAAACACACTATGGCTGCCTAACGGGAAAGGTGAGGTGGGGTGATGCATAAAACAAGGGTTTCAAATTAGCTCAGATACCGTTCCATAAACCCAATACGTAATAGACAAGACCTACTCCTTGCTCAGGGAACTGGACTCAACACCCCCTATTCACCGCCCAAGAGTATACCTGACTAGTAAGAATCTTAAAACCTATGTATTGATATCTCTCTGTAAGTGAGTCAAGTGGGTGTAAAGCTGCATAAACACACCAGTGAAAAGCAGCTAAACCCCATTATAAAAATAAATTAATTTTAAAAACCCGTGAAACAAAGACAGTGAAAGGGAGAGAAATTCTTACAAAATTCGTTCAGGCGCTGTGATGCCTCCTGGATTGACCATATCTAGACCTGCAGCTGATTGAGACATAAGGGTGGACACTCTTGGGGCTGAGAGGTTTGGTGAGGTTGGGTGAGCAAACGCAGACGCTTTAAAGTAATACTGCGTGGTACCCATCCCAAGGGTCCCAAATCTCCAGGTTCAAGGGCATCTTCCTACATCGAAAACATGCATGAGAAACCCAGAAGATGGTCCACCGAGTGATCGGGAAAGGTTTCTAAAACGCACCTCATTTCTCATCTCCTTGTGCTCGGGTTCGCCATTCCAGCCGCTTTACTAGCAATCTCCCTCCTTGGAGAATCAGCACCTTTAACCTCCTGTTCCATACAGGTGGCAATTTGTCCTGAGGGTGAACGGGAAGAGGGGGAACCAATGAGAGACTAGCTCTAGGTGTTGGGACAGGCACAGATCACTCTATTTTCCCATCAGGAAGAAGAATTAACCACAGGCTCAGTCTGCCGCCCGGAAGCAGAATAGGGCCTAAAGCAATCCTGCGCTTTTGCGGCCATCTCCCAAGAGAGCGAGTTGAAAAATGGAGCTCAGGGGCACTGCAATTCACAAACCTGCAGACTTATAAATGATAACTCTCGTCTACAAATATATTGAGGGAAGGCAACAAAGAGGATTTGAAAGCAAGGCAGATTTGCAGGAAACAGATTTCAGGAGGCAGATTCGAATCGCCTTTAAAGCACAGGAAAAGCGGCAAAACCTCGACAATGATGCCCTTGGCCAAAAAGGGCGTATGCGTTTTTTCCTGAATATATTCAGGAAAAAACGCATACGCCCTTTTTGGCCAACCAAGCAACCTGGAAAGGCAAATCAGCGCTACAAAGAAGTCTCGCTTCCCATCGGTCAAAAGGGCCATGCTGAATAAAGTGTCAAAACCAGAAATGCAGGACAGGCCACGGAGAAACGGGAGCCTTGCTACGCTGATGGGCGGGATGTAAATTGCCAACAGCCACTCTGGAGAAGTGTACGGTGTGTCCTGAAACATTTACAAAACTCAGCTTAGAGAGCATAGGGCACTTCCACTCATGGGCGTATAAATTGGGAAAACTAAAAATCAGCAAGACACAAGCACCCCAAAGTTTAGGGCTGCTCTGTTGACAAGAACCTCCACTTCGTTACACCTTAAATATCCCAGGAAAGAGAAAAATGGATAAAGAAGTTGTGGTCCTTATGTACAATGGAACATCACTCAGCCATGAAATCAACGTCATAAGGCTAGTAGCAGCATGATGAGTGGATTTAGGTACGACGATTCTAAGTCAAATAAGTCACACAGAAAAAGACACTTATCATAAGATATCACTTATAGAGGGAATGTAAAAACCGCTACCCTTGAACTGAATTACCAAACAGAACAGAGTCACACGGTTAGAAAACACACTATGGCTGCCTAACGGGAAAGGTGAGGTGGGGTGATGCATAAAACAAGGATTTCAAATTAGCTCAGATACCGTTCCATAAACCCAATATGTAATAGACAAGACCTACTCCTTGCTCAGGGAACTGGACTCAACACCCCCTATTCACCGCCCAAGAATATATCTGACTAGTAAGAATATTAAAACCTATGTATTGATATCTCTCTGTAAGTGAGTCAAGTGGGTGTAAAGCTGCATAAACACAGCAGTGAAAAGCAGCTAAACCCCATTATAAAACTCAATTAATTTTAAAAACCCTTGAAACAAAGACAGTGAAAGAGAGAGAAATTCTTACAAAATTCGTTCAGGGGCTGTGATGCCACCTGGATTGACCATATCTAGACCCGCAGCTGATTGAGACATAAGGGTGGACACTCTTGGGGCTGAGAGGTTTGGTGAGGTTGGGTGAGCAAACACAGACGCTTTAAAGTAATACTGCATGGTACCCATCCCATGGGTCCCAAATCTCCAGGTTCAAGGGCATCTTCCTACATCGAAAACATGCATGAGAAACCCAGAAGATGGTCCACCGAGTGATCGGTAAAGGTTTCTAAAACGCACCTCATTTCTCATCTCCTTGTGCTCGGGTTCACCATTCCAGCCGCTTTACTAGCAATCTCCCTCCTTGGAGAATCAGCACCTTTAACCTCCTGTTCCATACAGGTGGCAATTTGAACTGAGGATGAACGGGAAGACGGGGAACCAATGAGAGACTAGCTCTAGGTGTTGGGACAGGCACAGGTCACTCTATTTTCCCATCAGGAAGAAGAATTAACCACAAGCTCAGTCTGCCGCCCGGAAGCAGAATAGGGCCTAAAGCAATCCTGCGCTTTTGCGGCCAGCTCCCAAGAGAGCGAGTTGAAATATGGAGCTCAGGGGCACTGCAATTCACAAACCTGCAGACTTATAAATGATAACTCTCGTCTACAAATATATTGAGGGAAGGCAACAAAGAGGATTTGAAAGCAAGGCAGATTTGCAGGAAACAGATTTCAGGAGGCAGATTCGAATCGCCTTTAAAGCACAGGAAAAGCGGCAAAACCTCGACAATGATGCCCTTGGCCAAAAAGGGCGTATGCGTTTTTTCCTGAATATATTCAGGAAAAAACGCATACGCCCTTTTTGGCCAACCAAGCAACCTGGAAAGGCAAATCAGCGCTACAAAGAAGTCTCGCTTCCCATCGGTCAAAAGGGCCATGCTGAATAAAGTGTCAAAACCAGAAATGCAGGACAGGCCACGGAGAAACGGGAGCCTTGCTACGCTGATGGGCGGGATGTAAATTGCCAACAGCCACTCTGGAGAAGTGTACGGTGTGTCCTGAAACATTTACAAAACTCAGCTTAGAGAGCATAGGGCACTTCCACTCATGGGCGTATAAATTGGGAAAACTAAAAATCAGCAAGACACAAGCACCCCAAAGTTTAGGGCTGCTCTGTTGACAAGAACCTCCACTTCGTTACACCTTAAATATCCCAAGAAAGAGAAAAATGGATAAAGAAGTTGTGGTCCTTATGTACAATGGAACATCACTCAGCCATGAAATCAACGTCATAAGGCTAGTAGCAGCATGATGAGTGGATTTAGGTACGACGAATCTAAGTCAAATAAGTCACACAGAAAAAGACACTTATCATAAGATATCACTTATAGAGGGAATGTAAAAACCGCTACCCTTGAACTGAATTACAAAACAGAACAGAGTCACACGGTTAGAAAACACACTATGGCTGCCTAACGGGAAAGGTGAGGTGGGGTGATGCATAAAACAAGGATTTCAAATTAGCTCAGATACCGTTCCATAAACCCAATATTTAATAGACAAGACCTACTCCTTGCTCAGGGAACTGGACTCAACACCCCCTATTCACCGCCCAAGAATATATCTGACTAGTAAGAATCTTAAAACCTATGTATTGATATCTCTCTGTAAGTGAGTCAAGTGGGTGTAAAGCTGCATAAACACAGCAGTGAAAAGCAGCTAAACCCCATTATAAAACTCAATTAATTTTAAAAACCCTTGAAACAAAGACAGTGAAAGAGAGAGAAATTCTTACAAAATTCGTTCAGGGGCTGTGATGCCACCTGGATTGACCATATCTTGACCTGCAGCTGATTGAGACATAAGGGTGGACACTCTTCGGGCTGAGAGGTTTGGTGAGGTTGGGTGAGCAAACGCAGACGCTTTAAAGTAATACTGCGTGGTACCCATCCCATGGGTCCCAAATCTCCAGGTTCAAGGGCATCTTCCTACATCGAAAACATGCATGAGAAACCCAGAAGATGGTCCACCGAGTGATCGGGAAAGGTTTCTAAAACGCACCTCATTTCTCATCTCCTTGTGCTCGGGTTCGCCATTCCAGCCGCTTTACTAGCAATCTCCCTCCTTGGAGAATCAGCACCTTTAACCTCCTGTTCCATACAGGTTGCAATTTGTCCTGAGGGTGAACGGGAAGAGGGGGAACCAATGAGAGACTAGCTCTAGGTGTTGGGACAGGCACAGGTCACTCTATTTTCCCATCAGGAAGAAGAATTAACCACAAGCTCAGTCTGCCGCCCGGAAGCAGAATAGGGCCTAAAGCAATCCTGCGCTTTTGCGGCCAGCTCCCAAGAGAGCGAGTTGAAATATGGAGCTCAGGGGCACTGCAATTCACAAACCTGCAGACTTATAAATGATAACTCTCGTCTACAAATATATTGAGGGAAGGCAACAAAGAGGATTTGAAAGCAAGGCAGATTTGCAGGAAACAGATTTCAGGAGGCAGATTCGAATCGCCTTTAAAGCACAGGAAAAGCGGCAAAACCTCGACAATGATGCCCTTGGCCAAAAAGGGCGTATGCGTTTTTTCCTGAATATATTCAGGAAAAAACGCATACGCCCTTTTTGGCCAACCAAGCAACCTGGAAAGGCAAATCAGCGCTACAAAGAAGTCTCGCTTCCCATCGGTCAAAAGGGCCATGCTGAATAAAGTGTCAAAACCAGAAATGCAGGACAGGCCACGGAGAAACGGGAGCCTTGCTAAGCTGATGGGCGGGATGTAAATTGCCAACAGCCACTCTGGAGAAGTGTACGGTGTGTCCTGAAACATTTACAAAACTCAGCTTAGAGAGCATAGGGCACTTCCACTCATGGGCGTATAAATTGGGAAAACTAAAAATCAGCAAGACACAAGCACCCCAAAGTTTAGGGCTGCTCTGTTGACAAGAACCTCCACTTCGTTACACCTTAAATATCCCAGGAAAGAGAAAAATGGATAAAGAAGTTGTGGTCCTTATGTACAATGGAACATCACTCAGCCATGAAATCAACGTCATAAGGCTAGTAGCAGCATGATGAGTGGATTTAGGTACGACGATTCTAAGTCAAATAAGTCACACAGAAAAAGACACTTATCATAAGATATCACTTATAGAGGGAATGTAAAAACCGCTACCCTTGAACTGAATTACAAAACAGAACAGAGTCACACGGTTAGAAAACACACTATGGCTGCCTAACGGGAAAGGTGAGGTGGGGTGATGCATAAAACAAGGATTTCAAATTAGCTCAGATACCGTTCCATAAACCCAATATTTAATAGACAAGACCTACTCCTTGCTCAGGGAACTGGACTCAACACCCCCTATTCACCGCCCAAGAATATATCTGACTAGTAAGAATCTTAAAACCTATGTATTGATATCTCTCTGTAAGTGAGTCAAGTGGGTGTAAAGCTGCATAAACACAGCAGTGAAAAGCAGCTAAACCCCATTATAAAACTCAATTAATTTTAAAAACCCTTGAAACAAAGACAGTGAAAGAGAGAGAAATTCTTACAAAATTCGTTCAGGGGCTGTGATGCCACCTGGATTGACCATATCTTGACCTGCAGCTGATTGAGACATAAGGGTGGACACTCTTCGGGCTGAGAGGTTTGGTGAGGTTGGGTGAGCAAACGCAGACGCTTTAAAGTAATACTGCGTGGTACCCATCCCATGGGTCCCAAATCTCCAGGTTCAAGGGCATCTTCCTACATCGAAAACATGCATGAGAAACCCAGAAGATGGTCCACCGAGTGATCGGGAAAGGTTTCTAAAACGCACCTCATTTCTCATCTCCTTGTGCTCGGGTTCCCCATTCCAGCCGCTTTACTAGCAATCTCCCTCCTTGGAGAATCAGCACCTTTAACCTCCTGTTCCATACAGGTTGCAATTTGTCCTGAGGATGAACGGGAAGAGGGGGAACCAATGAGAGACTAGCTCTAGGTGTTGGGACAGGCACAGGTCACTCTATTTTCCCATCAGGAAGAAGAATTAACCACAAGCTCAGTCTGCCGCCCGGAAGCAGAATAGGGCCTAAAGCAATCCTGCGCTTTTGCGGCCAGCTCCCAAGAGAGCGAGTTGAAATATGGAGCTCAGGGGCACTGCAATTCACAAACCTGCAGACTTATAAATGATAACTCTCGTCTACAAATATATTGAGGGAAGGCAACAAAGAGGATTTGAAAGCAAGGCAGATTTGCAGGAAACAGATTTCAGGAGGCAGATTCGAATCGCCTTTAAAGCACAGGAAAAGCGGCAAAACCTCGACAATGATGCCCTTGGCCAAAAAGGGCGTATGCGTTTTTTCCTGAATATATTCAGGAAAAAACGCATACGCCCTTTTTGGCCAACCAAGCAACCTGGAAAGGCAAATCAGCGCTACAAAGAAGTCTCGCTTCCCATCGGTCAAAAGGGCCATGCTGAATAAAGTGTCAAAACCAGAAATGCAGGACAGGCCACGGAGAAACGGGAGCCTTGCTACGCTGATGGGCGGGATGTAAATTGCCAACAGCCACTCTGGAGAAGTGTACGGTGTGTCCTGAAACATTTACAAAACTCAGCTTAGAGAGCATAGGGCACTTCCACTCATGGGCGTATAAATTGGGAAAACTAAAAATCAGCAAGACACAAGCACCCCAAAGTTTAGGGCTGCTCTGTTGACAAGAACCTCCACTTCGTTACACCTTAAATATCCCAGGAAAGAGAAAAATGGATAAAGAAGTTGTGGTCCTTATGTACAATGGAACATCACTCAGCCATGAAATCAACGTCATAAGGCTAGTAGCAGCATGATGAGTGGATTTAGGTACGACGATTCTAAGTGAAATAAGTCACACAGAAAAAGACACTTATCATAAGATATCACTTATAGAGGGAATGTAAAAACCGCTACCCTTGAACTGAATTACCAAACAGAACAGAGTCACACGGTTAGAAAACACACTATGGCTGCCTAACGGGAAAGGTGAGGTGGGGTGATGCATAAAACAAGGATTTCAAATTAGCTCAGATACCGTTCCATAAACCCAATATTTAATAGACAAGACCTACTCCTTGCTCAGGGAACTGGACTCAACACCCCCTATTCACCGCCCAAGAATATATCTGACTAGTAAGAATCTTAAAACCTATGTATTGATATCTCTCTGTAAGTGAGTCAAGTGGGTGTAAAGCTGCATAAACACAGCAGTGAAAAGCAGCTAAACCCCATTATAAAACTCAATTAATTTTAAAAACCCTTGAAACAAAGACAGTGAAAGAGAGAGAAATTCTTACAAAATTCGTTCAGGGGCTGTGATGCCACCTGGATTGACCATATCTAGACCTGCAGCTGATTGAGACATAAGGGTGGACACTCTTGGGGCTGAGAGGTTTGGTGAGGTTGGGTGAGCAAACGCAGACGCTTTAAAGTAATACTGCGTGGTACCCATCCCATGGGTCCCAAATCTCCAGGTTCAAGGGCATCTTCCTACATCGAAAACATGCATGAGAAACCCAGAAGATGGTCCACCGAGTGATCGGGAAAGGTTTCTAAAACGCACCTCATTTCTCATCTCCTTGTGCTCGGGTTCGCCATTCCAGCCGCTTTACTAGCAATCTCCCTCCTTGGAGAATCAGCACCTTTAACCTCCTGTTCCATACAGGTTGCAATTTGTCCTGAGGATGAACGGGAAGAGGGGGAACCAATGAGAGACTAGCTCTAGGTGTTGGGACAGGCACAGGTCACTCTATTTTCCCATCAGGAAGAAGAATTAACCACAAGCTCAGTCTGCCGCCCGGAAGCAGAATAGGGCCTAAAGCAATCCTGCGCTTTTGCGGCCAGCTCCCAAGAGAGCGAGTTGAAATATGGAGCTCAGGGGCACTGCAATTCACAAACCTGCAGACTTATAAATGATAACTCTCGTCTACAAATATATTGAGGGAAGGCAACAAAGAGGATTTGAAAGCAAGGCAGATTTGCAGGAAACAGATTTCAGGAGGCAGATTCGAATCGCCTTTAAAGCACAGGAAAAGCGGCAAAACCTCGACAATGATGCCCTTGGCCAAAAAGGGCGTATGCGTTTTTTCCTGAATATATTCAGGAAAAAACGCATACGCCCTTTTTGGCCAACCAAGCAACCTGGAAAGGCAAATCAGCGCTACAAAGAAGTCTCGCTTCCCATCGGTCAAAAGGGCCATGCTGAATAAAGTGTCAAAACCAGAAATGCAGGACAGGCCACGGAGAAACGGGAGCCTTGCTACGCTGATGGGCGGGATGTAAATTGCCAACAGCCACTCTGGAGAAGTGTACGGTGTGTCCTGAAACATTTACAAAACTCAGCTTAGAGAGCATAGGGCACTTCCACTCATGGGCGTATAAATTGGGAAAACTAAAAATCAGCAAGACACAAGCACCCCAAAGTTTAGGGCTGCTCTCTTGACAAGAACCTCCACTTCGTTACACCTTAAATATCCCAGGAAAGAGAAAAATGGATAAAGAAGTTGTGGTCCTTATGTACAATGGAACATCACTCAGCCATGAAATCAACGTCATAAGGCTAGTAGCAGCATGATGAGTGGATTTAGGTACGACGATTCTAAGTCAAATAAGTCACACAGAAAAAGACACTTATCATAAGATATCACTTATAGAGGGAATGTAAAAACCGCTACCCTTGAACTGAATTACAAAACAGAACAGAGTCACACGGTTAGAAAACACACTATGGCTGCCTAACGGGAAAGGTGAGGTGGGGTGATGCATAAAACAAGGATTTCAAATTAGCTCAGATACGGTTCCATAAACCCAATATTTAATAGACAAGACCTACTCCTTGCTCAGGGAACTGGACTCAACACCCCCTATTCACCGCCCAAGAATATATCTGACTAGTAAGAATCTTAAAACCTATGTATTGATATCTCTCTGTAAGTGAGTCAAGTGGGTGTAAAGCTGCATAAACACAGCAGTGAAAAGCAGCTAAACCCCATTATAAAACTCAATTAATTTTAAAAACCCTTGAAACAAAGACAGTGAAAGAGAGAGAAATTCTTACAAAATTCGTTCAGGGGCTGTGATGCCACCTGGATTGACCATATCTTGACCTGCAGCTGATTGAGACATAAGGGTGGACACTCTTGGGGCTGAGAGTTTTGGTGAGGTTGGGTGAGCAAACGCAGACGCTTTAAAGTAATACTGCGTGGTACCCATCCCATGGGTCCCAAATCTCCAGGTTCAAGGGCATCTTCCTACATCGAAAACATGCATGAGAAACCCAGAAGATGGTCCACCGAGTGATCGGGAAAGGTTTCTAAAACGCACCTCATTTCTCATCTCCTTGTGCTCGGGTTCGCCATTCCAGCCGCTTTACTAGCAATCTCCCTCCTTGGAGAATCAGCACCTTTAACCTCCTGTTCCATACAGGTTGCAATTTGTCCTGAGGATGAACGGGAAGAGGGGGAACCAATGAGAGACTAGCTCTAGGTGTTGGGACAGGCACAGGTCACTCTATTTTCCCATCAGGAAGAAGAATTAACCACAAGCTCAGTCTGCCGCCCGGAAGCAGAATAGGGCCTAAAGCAATCCTGCGCTTTTGCGGCCAGCTCCCAAGAGAGCGAGTTGAAATATGGAGCTCAGGGGCACTGCAATTCACAAACCTGCAGACTTATAAATGATAACTCTCGTCTACAAATATATTGAGGGAAGGCAACAAAGAGGATTTGAAAGCAAGGCAGATTTGCAGGAAACAGATTTCAGGAGGCAGATTCGAATCGCCTTTAAAGCACAGGAAAAGCGGCAAAACCTCGACAATGATGCCCTTGGCCAAAAAGGGCGTATGCGTTTTTTCCTGAATATATTCAGGAAAAAACGCATACGCCCTTTTTGGCCAACCAAGCAACCTGGAAAGGCAAATCAGCGCTACAAAGAAGTCTCGCTTCCCATCGGTCAAAAGGGCCATGCTGAATAAAGTGTCAAAACCAGAAATGCAGGACAGGCCACGGAGAAACGGGAGCCTTGCTACGCTGATGGGCGGGATGTAAATTGCCAACAGCCACTCTGGAGAAGTGTACGGTGTGTCCTGAAACATTTACAAAACTCAGCTTAGAGAGCATAGGGCACTTCCACTCATGGGCGTATAAATTGGGAAAACTAAAAATCAGCAAGACACAAGCACCCCAAAGTTTAGGGCTGCTCTGTTGACAAGAACCTCCACTTCGTTACACCTTAAATATCCCAGGAAAGAGAAAAATGGATAAAGAAGTTGTGGTCCTTATGTACAATGGAACATCACTCAGCCATGAAATCAACGTCATAAGGCTAGTAGCAGCATGATGAGTGGATTTAGGTACGACGATTCTAAGTCAAATAAGTCACACAGAAAAAGACACTTATCATAAGATATCACTTATAGAGGGAATGTAAAAACCGCTACCCTTGAACTGAATTACCAAACAGAACAGAGTCACACGGTTAGAAAACACACTATGGCTGCCTAACGGGAAAGGTGAGGTGGGGTGATGCATAAAACAAGGATTTCAAATTAGCTCAGATACCGTTCCATAAACCCAATATTTAATAGACAAGACCTACTCCTTGCTCAGGGAACTGGACTCAACACCCCCTATTCACCGCCCAAGAATATATCTGACTAGTAAGAATCTTAAAACCTATGTATTGATATCTCTCTGTAAGTGAGTCAAGTGGGTGTAAAGCTGCATAAACACAGCAGTGAAAAGCAGCTAAACCCCATTATAAAACTCAATTAATTTTAAAAACCC